>NC_088301.1:27567490-27885681 GCF_032854445.1 Liolophura sinensis | reverse complement strand
TACTTTTATAGTTTAGTATTAGTCAACCTTCAATAACTGTGTCTCCTCCAGCACAGACTTCGGTCGTAGCCTTTTCAGTCAGTCTCAGCTTACAGGGCGGTTCTTCATCCAATCTGAGGGTAGTGTCTACTCTGCGGATGTCATATCCTCTCCTCTATGGGGTTACCTCGAAATATTTTCTACTCAAACAGCTAACCGTGGGCCTCCGTGCAGTGTCAATGACAAGGGTGAAGAAAAAGGAAAAGGCACTGCATCAACACCTTCAGAACTATTTGTCGTTAATTCCTAGCGCGATCGTATTTTCTGTTTTACACTCTGTTAAACTAAATTAGTGAAAACACAGTCTGGCTGCCAAATAACCTTGCTGAATCAAAATATTCACACGTGTTTCGGAGAATCCCGCCAAAATGTAAAAAGTACAGGTGTCCTGGATAAGTGCCCTCTTCCGGGCGATAACGGATAAGTTATTTTCAACTGCATTAATAACTCACTATGAATGAGCCGCCTGCAAAATATAAAATCCATGTGCTTCTAGAATGCGTAGATGTTACATGTACATTTCAACGGACATCTCCGAAATATTGATGCACGCCAATGGAGCAATTTCGGCTGAAGGTTTTTCCGCTTGACATGTTGAAGGGTCAAGGCAAGTATTCAAAGGTCAGGGTCGACCTGTCTCGCCGCTTTCGTGTCGGTGTTGTAAAAAGTTTTGTCCTTAATCGTAATTTTATTATTTATGGAGTATCAAACGTGGAATCCCAAAAATGGCAAGACACAGAAATATCCGGACTATGAACATCGATGATGGTACGGTCAAATGTAACAGATTTCAATAATGTCAACAGTTAGCGTTTTGCATAGGCTATATGACGGCCTGCTTAGAACTTAGAACAACAACAACAACAACGACGAATGTCAGTCATTTCAATGTTGACAGAGGAATATTCTGCTGTTATTCACCAGTTTTTGCATTTATCGGTGTGAATCGGTGTATGGTTAACCATTAATTTCCCTGTGGCTATGATAACCGCCAGACCAGCATAAAGAGAGGAGTTGAAGTAGCCATTTTTGAACTACCGACAGTGAAAGAAAATCTGTGGCCGAAAATTGCTCATAACATTGTGTGTGAAAATTTATTCGGAGTATTTCACCAGCTGCATGTTTGCTTTCAAGAATTAACCAAGCTGTGTGTGGGAGTTGTAATTGTTTGGGTTGATATTTTTGCAATAAGTTAGAAGCATAAGGTAAAGCATATGATGTCAGTTCTTTGAAGAAACTGCCTTTCACAGTAAACATACGAGCAGAGTGAACAGTAGACAGCAACCTAATTTTTTCAGCTCCATGAACTACTAACATTTGTTGTTTATTTGAAAGCAGCATGGTCAGTTTAAAACATAACATAATGCCAAATACAGTCTTCTTAGTTGTGTCTACTTAGACCATTTGTATTCTACAATCATTGAATTCAATAAGCTTACATATATATGAACTAAATTAACCATGTGTATTGTGGAAATTCATCACTCAAAGATCCTTTTATACATATCAGTAGAAAATAAAAACAGGATATATTACCGGAAGGGAAACACCGTCTTGGAGATGACAAACAATTTAAACAGTTCATGTGGGTTTGACAACCTGCTTGGCTATGCTGTATGCTCAGTTCAGCTTGTCACCTAGTAAGAGGAAATTTAACAAGTGGTTTATAACATCAACATGTCCTGCCCTCCCCTGTTTTGTTTTGATGGGTGATAAATGTCACCATGGAGGTAGATTAGAGGGAGGCACTACTTGGCCTGGTCACGGATGACTGACCCGCTGACTGCATGCTGGTCTGTTGAAGTATTTAAAGGCTTCATGCAGTCTTGTCCCACTTTGATGTACACTTTGATCAGCTAGACCCAGAATAGGAGCCTTCTCCAAAGAACACATAAATTGCCTCTGTGTAACATTTTCCCCCATAAGTACATCGAACCAAGAACAGTTCTGAATTGGTTAGAAAACCACCTATGAGCATGTTAGACAGCTGTAAGAGACTTGGTTAGCTAGATACAGTGATCTGAAAAAGGCCGTGCTGTAAAATGATTTTTCGTTATTTGAAATACTTTCTTTCCAATTAATTGAGAAAAATAAAATTTTGTGTCAACGTAGATAACATATCAAGCTATTGACTGCAGAAGTGAATTGGAGGTCGGAAGCACATTTTCAGTGAAATTCAGTGTTAAAAAATCCAAAAATGGCCCTTTTGATTAACATTAGAAAATCAGAATATTGCATGTCTTTGACAGAGTACTGATATACTTTCCGATCCACTTTCAAAAAAGATGACGCCAACCGAAAGAGCAAAGTAAAAAGTGTATACATACCACCTTATTTGGGAGACGGAAGCGTCAGACCTGGAAATCAGAGTTCTTGGAAGTAATACAAAACCTACTTCTGCAGTATTTTCCTCTCGGTACACGTACACAAGAGCTCAATTCTAATGGATGTGAATACACATAGAGGCAATTAAGCCTACAGGCCTACTCATCGTGTAATATCGTTCATATAGAGTAAGGATGCTGTTTAAAGGAAGCTCCTACTGGTGCACAGGCGTGTTTAAATCATTTACACCTGTTATCTGAGGCTTCAACTTACCTGTTGATAATAGAGGAAAGTAATTGTTGCATGCTTGGGTGGATTGTAGTGGATCACAATAAATAATATAATGACCAGTATCTTGAGTTGGTTCCAGACTGAACTAGATAAACTGATAAGATGTAATTTGTCAGATTTACCGCATCTTCTAAAATAAGCTGATAAATCCATTAAACTCAGTAACAGTAGATCAACATTTGTAATGATATAGGCCCTATAATTACTGGAAATTTCGTTTATTATTGCATAGAGGACATAAAGGACGCTAATTAAAGAACCATCAACATAGAAACTTCAATATTACACATGTAAGTGCATTTTCTGCTTTGTTCGTGGTATTCCAGTACACCAGCCAGTTCTTTTCTGTGTCATGTTGGTCTGCTTATTTGCCAATAAACCACTGGCTTCAATTTCAAAGCATTTATGTATTTTGATTTCAACAAATAGTTGTGCCGCCACAACTAATTGTTACACCTGGGTAACTCCTAATATAAATCTTTCATGATTTCTGAAGTTTTTAATTATTTCGCAGTATATATTCTACTGTTATTGATTTTGTTCCAACTCCTCTACCCCGGGCACCCTGTAAAACTGACTGCCATAATATAATTGAAAAATTATGTTTAACAATAAAATAAATAAATAAATAAATAAACATACATGACATATATGTAAATTCTGTTTTCTCTGTTATCCCTCAGATAGTTTAAACCAGTTTCACAATGTTAAAAGAAGACAAAGAGACATTCCTGTATGGCATGAGTGTTGGAACTGCGCATTGTGGATTTATTTTGTTATGATTGCATTTGACACAATACACAAGCTGATAGGCTATTGCATTTCAAATGCATATAGATATAAAGCTATGCGTGCATTCACCAAATGGACCTTGAAACAGTCTGTTTCAAGCACAAAATATGGACTTGATTATAGCCCATTGGGTCCCAACAGATCACCATATAATTACCATATAGTTTAAATCAGTTTAAATTTGGACAATCTTTCTCACTGCCACATGTTGTCATGATCAGATTATCAGATTAATTAAGAACATGGCTGTAATTCTGTTCATTGTTACTTAATTATGTGGTTTATGTTGTTTGTTCCCGTAATTACAAAAGAATGGGGTGGGCAAGAGGGCAAATATGATAATCTTCTTTTCTTTCCTTTCACAGAGTATTATGAAGAAGATACAGTGTATGGCCACTCGGTTCCAGACGATGATTATTGCATATCGCCGGCCACAGGTAGAGTTGTGTGCATTTATTTGTTACCTTGCCTTGACCAGCTGAGGTCTGCTAGCAACCTGCGGATGGTCGTGGGTTTCCTCCTGGCTCTGCCCTTTTTCCTTCCACCATAACACTGGCCGCCGTTGTATAAGTAAAATATTCTTGAGTACGGCGTAAAACACCAATCAGATAAATAAAAAATTTGACCATCTGATGGCTTAACAGTGGACACTATCTGTATTATTTATACATTCTCAATATCAACCACCATATTTAAATTAATGTTTGAAGTGTGGTAAATGAAAGGAGATTATCTTGGTTTGGTGAACACAAGTATTAACTTTATAGGCGAGGTTAAATTTTTGGGGCCAGAAGCAGAATTAGAGATACCCTTTTTATAGCTAGCCTATGAATGTAGTTAGGTGTTACCTACTCGTGCGTGCTCTTGGGCTTTATTGCGGAATACTAGTTGGAATATATATTTGGTCTTTACAGCGGCACAGTTTACGTTCAACAGAGAACGTAAGACAGATCTGTCCAGTTACATGGGTCAGGAGGAAATCCCAGAAGAGGAAGGGGAGGAGAGTGACAGCGATCATCATGACTCTCTCAGCGACTCCAGAGATTTCAAAAGACCTAAACTCAGTGACCAGGATGAATGTAAGCTTTTACCTCTACACCAAAACTTAGTGACCAAGATCACAAATGTGAACTCTAGTCACTCCACAAAGCCTAAACTCAGTGAGTGGGGTGAATTTAGGCTGAAGTCATTCCACAAAGCCTAAACTCAGTGGGTAAGGTGAATTTAAGCTCTAGTCATTCCACAAAGCCTAAACTCAGTGACCAAGATGAATGTAGTCTGTAGTCACTGACCAAGAGGGATGTAAGCTCTAGTCACCCCACCAGGCCTAATCACGGGACAAGGAGTTGTCAGTTACCAGCCAGAGAAGGTGGTTTCATCCTTGATGCTCTCCCATAAACCTGAGGGCTGTTATTTTTTGTGAAATGTTCTTGAGTATAGCATTAAACGCCGTAATTAACATTTAGCAAAATGACGTAGGTTCCTAGATGCATATCTTATATGGTTACAGGAAATAATTGCTTTTCTATTGCAAGTGATGTTACATGTGAAAATAATCTTGAGTATGTTGCAAAACACACATCTGTTGGACAGATAATCTGGAGTACAGTGTAAAAGATCAATTTAGTATGAAACAGATAAACTTCAGTAACATGTAAGACACCGTATCCAGTTAGTAAATAACTTTGACTATGGTAAAACAGTAATCTGGTTAACCAGTTATCTTGGAACTCAATAAAAAATATCACTGGAACAAATACATGTAACTTGATGATAAACTTTCTGAGTGTTTGTTGCTGTTGTAGTACGACTGAATAGTTGTCTAGAGGAGGTGCGAGGAATCCTGGGGGACACATTTCCAGACAACACCCTCATCACTACCATTATAGACCAGGGCTATGACACACAGAAGGCCTTGAACGTCCTGCTGTCTCAACAAGGTACAGTCTTTCAGTCTTCCAGAACACACAAGGTGTGGGTTCAAACCCGGTCTTGGACAGGAAATTTGTATATTTACTCACTCTCACTTCTAGCGAGGCCTTAACTGTAAGTGGCCCAAGACACTGTTTTGCCATTTTATTAGTCTTAGTTTGACCATATGTCTTACACCAATATGGCTTGCGTAAGGTTTGTCACTAACTTGCCAGGGGCTAATGGTTCACCCTGAGCACTCCGGTTTCCTCCACACTTATGACTGCTTCCCATTACATAAATGAAAAACTACATATATTACATTCCAGTTTTGATAAAAGTTTGTGTGCAGTTCAAGTTTTAAGCCTAGCCTGATCCGGATATACATGTAGGTTATGGATATTTGGCATGGCATAGAAATTCTCTGAATGTGCTTGTCTCACACAGAGCGAAAAAAGTTACAAGAAACGCAGATCTATCATTATGTGAACATCATTTCCTGTCAGGTTATGTGTGTCTGATTTTAGTGTAAATTGTTGATTAGAAAAAGACAAGAGGCATTTTATTTGCGTTTAACTTCTTGAAAGTTGTGGCTGTTTCAGGCTGCATAGAATAAATGATATATTACCCTAATTCTTCAATTTTTTAAAGGAGAAGAAAATTTAAATATCAATCAAATACCATTGAAAAGAGTATGCATTTCCTCGCAGGTGCATGCTATAAAAAAATTCTAATATGTACCTCAAGGTGATAAATTATAAATAAAGTCAGCACTAGAATCCGCTGTGGGCGACTCCATTTTGCCCAAGAATTAGTCCTGAAGCCTTCTGTGAGGAGAATTGCTGTCGGAAACTGCCAAAGTGCAGTTCGTACATTTCCGGTAGAACTCTTCTTCCCAGAACGTAGCGAACAGTACAGTTCATTTTCTACTGGACGATCGGGAAACCGGATTGTTGGACATGGGTTCCGAGTTTACACGAACAAGCCGGCAGTTTTAATGTCTCTCATTGTTTGAGCGGCAACACACCTCCAGCATAAATTACAGGGTGTTAAAGATGGAGGACGCGATGGACTCAGCGATTTATGCCAGCTTTGCCATATTCGGGCTTTACATGTATGGCGAAGAAAAATCGCAAAATTATGCAGCAGGCACCACCAGATAGAAAAAAATGTGCTCTTTTCAGCCTATAGTGTCATGTTTTTAAGTTTTCATCTCCCTTAAACAACCTCTGCATCCATGATTTTAAAACATTCTGAAAGAACTGTGGTGTGTAGAGAAATAATTTGCATCTTTAATGACAAAGAAAGCAAGTCATTTTATTGTCATTTTCTTAATAATTATATGCATGAATTTCTATTAAAAAAGTGCTTTAAAAGTTGAATAGGTTAAAGATTTACTGTACATGTAAGTCACTTCTAGGTCAGATGATAACGATGTGTTGTGGAAAGCCATGCTTTGATTTCCTGAGGATTCATTCATTGGGGCCTCTGTGTCCTAAGGGTTAGTGTTAGCAACATGACCCTGGGGATGTATTAAACGTTAATCCAGGCTTAAATCTTAATACCACTCTTGGCCTAATGCAAAACTGGCATTGTTGTCCAGACTAAAGCTAATACCAGGCTTAATTGCGTAAACACTTTTGAACAACTGGGTCAGGAAGCACACGTAGGTTAAGTTGGTTAGTGCGGTAGTGCAGCCTAATTACCCAGGAGCCTCTCACCAATGCGGTTGCCGTCAGTTCAAGTCCAGCTCATGCTGGCTTCCTCTCTGGCCACAAGTGGGAAGGTCTGTCAGCAACCTGCGGATGGTCGTGGGTTTCCCCCAGGCTCTGCCCAGTTTCCTCCCACCATATTGCTGGCCGCCGTCATATGAGCTCATGCTGGCTTCCTCTTTGGTCATACTTGGGAAGGTTTGCTTGCAAGCTGCGAATGGGTTTTCCCTGGGCTCTAGTTTCGTCCCACCATAATGCTGGCTGCCGTCATATAAATGAGATATTCTTGAATACAGCATAAAACACAATCAAATAAATATATAAAATATATAAAAAATAAATATATAAAAATTTTACCACAAAAAGAACATTTTTGAGGCAAATAAATTTCAAGAGATATTACTTGTGGTGCTAAAATTCACATTTTCCAAGTGGTATATTATCCCTCCTTCCAAACACCTTTCAAAGAACCTTTCTAAAAGCAGTAGAACTCCCAGAATCTAGAAAAATGAGCAACTTAATCTTGGACGGAATTTTAGGTCATTTAGGGTGGACATTTTGTAGGGCCCTTACTTAAATTTTATCACAGAATGTCTGCCCGGTTTCCTCCCACCATAATGCTGGCCGCCGTCGTATAAATGAAATATTCTGGAGTGCGGCGTAAAACACCAATCAAATAAATAAATAAGTTATCACAGAATGAACTAAGATAGTAAATGAATTAAAAATCAGAAACAGAAAAACAAATTTTGTTGTGCTCACAATTTTTTTTCCAGAAACAAGAGTTCAGCCAAGTGATAGCAAATACATTGTGTATAGGGAGAGAACTGTATTTTGATTATAATATACTTTTACTTACTGTACATTTACATGTAATTGCATTATAATACATGAAACTTTCCTTGTGTTGAGGAATAAAGTAACACCTAAGACCTTGAAAAAGAGGACGTTTGTAACAGTGCAACGACTGGTTGGCCTTTTGGTATATCATTTACATTGTACATTATACCACTATTGTGATATGTCATTTTTCTCCTTCTAGATGCCCCGAAACCCCAGCGTGAGCCACGACAGAACAGGAGAGCTCGGTCACAAGGTGTGAAACTTTTCATAACTGTTTAACAGTAGATTCTCTTGTTTATAGAAATGGACAGGAAGCATAAAATTGTTTTTTTACACAATATCACTAGAGCATGGAACAGTAAGTTTTCGTCACATTATTTAGAGAGACATCTATTTTGTAAATTAACTTTGGATATGCATTACTGTCAGTCGCTAACAGTTTGCCTATTTTCTTTTTCTTTCTTCACCTTTGCGTGACCCCCGCTCCTTGACTACTGGATGTGATTACTCAAACTTAACCCTCACCCCTCAATGGTATTTCTTATTTCGGCTACGGTAAGGTAAGGAGATGATCATTCTGATTGTTCAGATGACTCGGAATCTGAGTCAAATGAAATTATTCCACCCTTATGTAACCAGGAATATACTGACTTACTTCCTAGCCCAAGCAACTTCAGCAAAAATAGTTCAGTTTCAAAAGGGAGTAAATTAAATCAAAAAGCAAAGGTTTTTCAGTTTGAAAGCCCATTATCCATGTTAAAAAAGGCAGTGGATTCTCGAAGCCCTCCTAAAAACATTGACATTCCAAATCTTGTTTCAAGTGATCAAATCGTGAAAGACAAGCTTGCATTTCTTTCTTTGAATGCTACTGAGAAATTATATAAGAGTGATTCAAAGGGCATTCAGCAAGAAGAAAAGCAAAGCTGTCTCACAGAGCTGGCAAAGAAACATGAAGGGAAGAGAGCAACGCTGTCATCAAACAGTTTGAGCTCAGGGGTGGGAAAGTTGTCTTTGGCAGATTTGGCCAACAAGCACAGCTGTCAACAAAGTAAGCCAGTCATGGGCAAAACACACGATGGTGAAATAAAACTTTCGGATATTAGGCCCGATGCAGACTCCGAAGAGGTGCCCAAGAAATTGTCCAAAGTTTCATTAGCAGACTTGAGCAGTCAGCATCATAAAAAGGAAGCTGGCTTGGCCAATCATGGAAGTAGTTGTTCCAGCAAACCAGTGTCTTTAGCCGAATTGGCCAGGTTACATGTAAAAAAACCCTCAAATCCAATGCCTGAATTACCCAATCAGCTTTTCCGTGTTAAAAGTGGAGTGGCAAAGGTAAAGGAGGATTTAGCCAATCCACATGAGGGAAACATTTTGATGTCTGATCCCAGACCAATGGCAATGACTGTAACATCAGTCAATGGTGGGAACTCTTTACATTCCAAACAGAAGTTACTCTCAGGAAATTCACCTTCCAGTACTAAAGGCATTGATCTGACAAAAGCATTGTTGACTTCAAAACCCATTAAAGAAACTAACTCTGTATCAATGACTGCTGATGGAACAGAGAATACTGTTGCAATGGAGGATGGATGGAAGGAAGAAACAACTGGGGCCGTTGACTTAGAGCAGGCCCAAACTCAGATCACTTTTGACATGCATGAAATTAAAGTAACCAGTGAGGTTAAAGCACCTCCTTCTCAGTTTGGAGGTGTAGTGGCACAGATGTCACACAAATTTGAACCGGATACATGTCCACAGTTGCGTTTCCCTTCATTCAGCTACTGTAGGCAGGCTAAAATACTATCCAAACTGCCCTCCCCACCTGCCCACATTGGGGCGTGTGTGAGGTTTGATTTCTCCACCCCATCACCAGATGACCTGGTTAAGGCCAAACAAGAGCAGGCATTTACTGCCCTCAGCAGCAAGCCCCTGACGTAAGGTGATCGATAACTTACATTGCAACAGAAGTCCCTGGTGACAGACTTACACATATGCATCTATCAGTGCTCTTCAGTTGAGCACATGTAAAAGGACTGACCATAAAGCAAATGAAAAGGACGTAAACTCATATTTCATCATGCGAAGACTCATAAAAGTGCAAAGGTCATGAAGTGGAGGCCTTGTTACATATACCTACATCACTCAAACCACCCAGATACGTGATACATGTTCGCTTTCAGACTCACTGTGGAATGCCTTTCAGAATGATATTAAGTAATAATCTGCCAAAAATAGGATGTTTCGTTTACTTTCGGGTTCAGTTCAGAATGTTGATGTATGTGCATGTGTGAGGGAGTGTTTTTTATTTTTATTATTTTTTTTTTAATTTAATTTAATTGTGTAATTGGAATACCCAGTATTTCAACAGAATTCAGTTTCAGTGAAGCAAAAAAAAAGTCTTGTACTCTGTTTGAAGTATCAAGAAGAGGGCTGGTGACCTGATTCTGTACATATAAAAGTTTCAGAATGTCTGAAGAAGGAGTACATGTATTTGCATGTCCACCAACACTAGATATATCTCTGCTCCTAGAGCAAGATATAATAGTTCTGGCAGTCCACCATCTAAATGCCTTAACATTACAGTGTTAAGACTAAGAGTGCTATCATTTGCCCCCACCCCTTACCCCCAACCGTGAAAACATCTCATGAGATTATAGAGCATATAGCTCGTTTTTATTCGTTCGGCCTATGTTTATAGCATGGCTGTTTCTGGAGTACGTTACTCTCCTCTTCATACTCGTGTCATGCCCCAAAATTGATCAAGCCTGCCCAGTGATCTAAATTTATTTTCGCAATCAAATTACTTATGTGCATAAATATCAAATGCTCATCCTTTAAACAAGAAGTTGAGAAATAAGGGCAGCATACTGCAGCATTCATAATTTTGCTAGTGAAGAAGGCAAATGCCACATATCGATATGGCAGCTATGTGTATCTGTGGAAGGTTGCCATGATATGGCAGCTGTGTGTCTCTGTGGAAGGTTGCCATGATATGGCAGCTATGTGTCTCTGTGGAAGGTTGCCATGATATGGCAGCTATGTGTATCTGTGGAAGGTTGCCATGATATGGCAGCTATGTGTATCTGTGGAAGGTTGCCATGATATGGCAGCTATGTGTATCTGTGGAAGGCTGCCATGATATGGCAGCTATGTGTATCTGTAGAAGGTTGCCATGATATGGCAGCTATGTGTATCTGTGTAAGGTTGCCATGATATGGCAGCTGTGTGTATCTGTGGAAGGCTGCCATGATATGGCAGCTATGTGTATCTGTAGAAGGTTGCCATGATATGGCAGCTATGTGTATCTGTGTAAGGTTGCCATGATATGGCAGCTGTGTGTAGTGTTGATACTGTTTATGAGGTCTGTTACTCTGTGGAAGGTTACCATGGTATCATTCATACATGTAATCATTCATACATGTAATCATTCATACATGTAATCATTCATTCATTTGTTGTGTACTTGACTACTTCTTTCATCTTGTCTTTTTTTATTTTAATATCCATTTGATTTTATATATTTCAGTATATCATATGTTTAAAAACTGTGCATTTGTGTATTATTCAGTTCTTGAAGCAGTTGCTGGTCATGATCCAGTGGAATTAGAAAGTGTGAATTTCCTGTCACTGAAAGTGGGACACTTTTATTATTATTATTATTTTCAAAGCCATCTTCCATTTATTGCCATTTGAAAGATAAGTACTCTACATACCAGCTTACACATGCCTGTAAGAGGTAGTCATGTTTAAACTGGCACTTGAAAAGTTATTTTAACTGAAAAAAAAAAGTTTCCATTACATAACACAAGTTGTTCTTTATTTAATGCAAAAAAAAAAAAAAAAAAACTATTCACAAAGATATATTTTTATGGGTCAAAGATATCCCTTGATGACTTTCTCTCCCACACGTAGCATTATCATAGCACCATTGAGACTTCAGTAAGAGGAATCTACAAAGTACAGAGTCTTGGGACATGAGTTTCTCTTATGGAAAAAAAATTCATCAGTTGTCTTTGTGTGATGTTCATACATGAACTCCAGTGCTTACTCATATTTGTTATCATGCTCTAGATGAAATTACTCTAAATCACATCTAATTTAATATGTTAAATACATTAATAGCTGCCCACAGTTAATACATTTGTGGGCAGCTATTGTATAGATAGATTATAAGCTGTAAATGTCTCAGTTAATGATCTGTGATTAATTTGACTTTGTCGGGGATGGTAATTTGGTTTTATCGACTGAGTTACATTGTACATACATTTGTGAAATTCTTGAGTGGCATTTTAAAGACAAAAACATACATGTTTGTGAATGAAATGCAGTGTTGACAACTTCATTAGAAACATAGGGTCGATGATGGTCATGAGCAAATTATTCTTGTGGGATTCTTGTGGGAAAGAGTTTGTATATTAGTGACCTGACATTTTGTAGTTATCGAAAATTGGATTTTTGTCACTTGATCTTTAAAATTGTACAGTACATGTATTACCATATTATCATTTTTAGTCTTTGACAAGTTGTAAATTTTGCCATATGATGAAAACATTTCTTTGCCTACCCATGTGCATTTCACTAGGCGTGTACCAAAGTACTACCTTTACAGCACATAGGGGGCCTCCATGTCTCAGCTGGTTAGTGCGTTAGCGCAGTGTAATGACCCAGTAGCCTCTTACCAATGCGGTCACTGTGATTTGAGTCTGGCTCACGCTGGTTTCCTCTCCACCTATACGTGGGAAGGTCTGCCACCAATCTGCGGATGGCCGTGGATTTCCTCCAGGCTCTGCCCGGTTTCCTCTCATCAAACTGTTGTTCGCCGTCTTATAAGTGAAATATTCTTGAGTACAGCATGAAACATCAATCAAATAAATAACTAAATAAATTTACAGCACATAGTGTAGGCTTTGAACTGTCGTGGTAATAATGCCTTTCTAAATGATGGGGGCCTCATTGGCTGAGTGGTTAGCATGCAAGCACAGCACAATGACCCTGAAGCCTTTCACCAGTGCAGTCACTGTTAGTTCAAGTCCAGGTTACGCTGGCTCTGTCTCTGGTCATACATGGGAAGCAGCCTGCAGATGAGTTTCCCCCCGGGCGCTGTCATACATGTATAAGAGAACTCACCGCCGCTGCGGACCAATGAGGTCACAGATTTGGGACGCAGCATAGGTACAGTTCGGCTACGGCTTCAGGTCAGGAGCTTTGTCAGGTACCTGGCAAAGGGCGGTGGTTTCCTCCAAAACTCTTCATTTTCCATCAGTAAAATTCAAACCTGACAGAGATCAAGGAAATAAAATAATAATGAGCTTGGCAGAAAGGATCTGTTAATTAATAAATAATCCAGTTCTATTTTGAGCACTATTAAAATCAACAACTGAACATTGAATTTATTAATAGTGGTCATATTTCGGTATGTAGATAGATAATTTAATTTTCAGAGATGGATTTTTTTATCATGTGCAAGAATATTTGCATTATTATAATGTAAAGTGGTATTTTTGTTTTGAATCTTGGTATCATAAAATTGGTAGCAAAAAAATGTGAACATTCAAAGATGCGTGTTGTGAACTGGGCTGATTTTGTATATATTGTTTTTAATGAGAAATTCAATTGATCTCTTATTCCAAATAAACATTGAAACTTTGAAAACAGATTTTGCTAGTTATACTCATTATGTTATGATTAAGCAATCTTGTGAGCGTTTAATTTATTTGAATACCCAGCTCTTGCTGATTATTAATTTACATGTAATTTGAGGGCGTGTGTCATTGCTATGTTTTTAAAATACCATTAACGCATGTAAATAAGTGTTTATACACCCCACCATTAAATGGAGCATATTATGTTAGAGTGATTTTGTCTCTCTGTCCGTCCGTATTTGTGTCCAGGCTATAACTCTAGCTGTTTGCTGCGTAGAGTTTTAATTTTTTCGTGGGTACATACATGCAGAGATGATGATGTGTCGCAACTCACATTTGTTGTGCAGTGTATGATAGTTCTGGCAGTGCACCGTGTTTCCGCAGTTGTCATGGTTACCAGATCACCAATTTCCCTATATACATATTTAGATAGATATGGTTTCGTGTGTGGGCTATAACTCCAGTTTTCCACATAGTTTAGTATTTGTTGCATACATGCATACACAGACGACGATGTGTCGCGACTCACGTTTGTCCATTTCCACAGTTGTTATGGTTACCAGATTGCCATATCCTCATGTATACTATATAAATAGATAGGATTTCATGTCTGGGCTATACCTCCAACTGTTTTGTGCGTATAGTTTTAATTTTTGGTGGATACATGCATACACAGATGGCGACTCACATTTGTCTATTTCTGTGGTTGTTATGGTTACCAGATAGCCATTTTACTATATAAATAGAAATGATTTCGTATCCGGGCTACAACTCCCACTGTTTTCCAGATAAAGTTTTCATTTTTTGGCGGACACATTTATCCACTTACACAGTTGTCATGGTAACCACATACCTATTATGAACACCCATGAAGATTGCCCTCAGGGGTTATACTCACCCTAATGCTGCTGGTATTCTTTTGTACATTTGCAGACAAATGCATTTGTTTCGGACATACGTTGTGTTCACCCGAACTCTTGTTTGTGGTGAAATTGTGGATACAAAAATTTCACCATGACAAGTTACAAATCAAGATGATTTGTAAATTTTCAGCAATGTTACGGCTGTTTCATCGTGTTTCAGATCTTTGTCAGTTATCCAGACTTTTATTTTTCTTCATTATTTTGAACTGAAACTTTGTTTCACATTGTTCACCAAGACATGTTACAGATCAGCTCTGAATTTTTTACTGTTTTGTCCAATTTATGGAAGATTTTGACCACTTTTGTCAAGCGCGTAGCAAATATGTATTGCAAATGCACTACATCCAGAATTCTTAATATAACTGCCATTTTCATCATTGACAGTCTGGCTTGGTAGCTCATACAGTTGGTAGGGTGTTATGACTACGCACCACTGTGTTGGGTTTGAGTCTCACTCAGACCAGTGTTTTCGCTCAAAATTATTTCTAGGTTGAAAAATGGAATACTTATTATTACATGTAATTGCTTTCACATTAATACCATCTGGGAAATGTGCACTTATACAGAAATGGTTTTAGGGTCCAATTTTCATTGCTGCAAATCCATTCTGAACATTTGTGTAAGTATTTGTAAGATACATGTGGCTATATATCCAGGGATAAGTCGGCACCTTGTTAAAGTTTAATTCTCATGAGAAACTCTGGGTGTCAGATCTATAACGGGTTATAGGTGAAGCTGACTTGGTAGTGTGTCACTCTCCAGCTGGACCATGGCTTTGTAGCTTGCACAAGTATAAAACCTGTTGGACAAGACTGACTTGTGAAGCTACATTTAGTGGAATCTGACAGTAAACATCAATCAGCCATTATATTCAATATAATATCAGTATATTTTCCTAACCTCTTATCCAGATTCCTCTCCGGTCGTACGTGGAAAGGCCTGACAGCAACTTGCGGATGGTCGTGGGTTTTCCTCGAGCACTGCCCGGTTTCCTCTCACCATAATGCTGGCCGCCGTCGTATAAGTGAAATATTCTTGAGTACGGTGTAAAACACCAATCAAATAAACAAATAAATAAATAAATAAATATCCAGATAAAAATGGAGAACAGGGTGTTACTCAGTGAGTAAGACGCCTTGACTACTAACTATAAGGTTATTTGTTGAATCATCCACCCTAACTGTTCATAGGAGAGCTTTGGTGACGAGCTGTCCATGGGGGGTTCTTGAGGTATTTGTACCTTTTTTGAAGACCACTTGTCTTCCATCAATGTGGTATGCAAGTTCTTACGTTACACATAGGAATGTTTGTTATTGATAGGAAAAGACCTCTAAAAATTGAGATAGGGATCACTAAATACTAGTAGACCATTTAAAACTAAGCAGAAATACGCTTTCATTTATTGTTTTAGATTTTTTGAAAAGAGTTAAAGGCATTCAAACATTTGAATTCTAAGGTGGGTTGTATGGACCAAACTGTAAGAGTTTAGGAACTCTGATATTTTTTCAACTCTATTCACAACACTGAATGTTTGAATAACTCTTTTTACCCATGAATGAAAGATTACTGAAGTAATGCTCTCGAAAAAAGTCAGAGTTCTAAGATACTCTCAGTATGGCTGTTAAAGCCAACCATAGTATTCAAATATTTAAATACCTTTCAACACTCTTCAAAACAAATCTGAAAGGTAAATGAAAGTATTTTTACGCATAGTTTCAGTATTTTGGCTTCTTTTACTTTAACTTGCTAAACGTTGGTGGTTTACATCAGGCACAAAGGCTTCCTTTAATGATAGACCTGACCGTCATTGTGTTAGTGAAGAATTCTTAAGAATGAAAATAAACAACAATTAACCAGTCCATTATAAAAGTCAGAGTAATCTTGTCAAAGATGGCAAGGGCATTAACTCTTCTTGGTTCACATCAACAGCTTCTGCCTTTGCTCCATCACCGCCTGTTGTTACCCTGAAGAATCCAGTCCCCCGTGTGGTGACGGTCAAAGCTAATGATGGTACGGCGGCGAAAGCAGCAGATTTCTCCAAAGTCATCACCCCACAGAATGAGAAGAAGCTTGCCAAAGATTCAGGTTGGTTTTCTTCTCTTTCCCTAATTTACTTAACCAAAAATCAGGACATTATTGAATTGCAAATATGTAAAACTATCCGTATAGTGTGCATTGTTTGCACCAATGAGGTTGTCATGTTGATATATGCAGACGCATCTAGCTTGGCTTTGCTGTTTTGCCAGAAATCTTGTCAAGTACTGGTGTAATGGGTGTCGGTTTCCCACAGGTCCTACATGCCAGTATTCGAGCGCTCTCACACCTGAATTTCTCCAAACTGATTGATTCATTTATTTATTGTTATTGTAGCGCGCTAGCACAGCGTAGTGACCCAGAAGCCTCTCACCAATGCGGTCGCTGTGAGTTCAAGTCCAGCTCATGCTGGCATCCTCTCCGGCCGTACGTGGGAAGGTCTGTCAGCAACCTGCGGATGGTCGTGGGTTTGCCCCGGGGTCTGCCCGGTTTCTACTCACCATAATGCTGGTCGCAGTCGTATAAGTGAAATATTCTTGAGTACTGCGTAAAACACCAATCAAATAAATAAATAATTTATTGTTATTGACCTTCATACTCGAGTTTTTCAATTATAGGATGATAGGGGTCTTCCAAAGCTGAGTGGTTAGCAATGCAATTGCCGAATCAAGTCCAGCTCAGACTGGTTTTCTCTCCGGCCGTAAGTGGGAGGGTCCTCCAGCAACCTGCGGATGATCATGGATTTCCTTCATACTCTGCCAGGTTTCCTCCCACTATAATGCTGATCACTGTTAAATAAGTGAAATATTCTGAGCAACAGCGTAAAACACTCTTCTAATAAATACTCCATGGCAGGAAAATCTTGAAGTTTCTGAGCTTTCTTGCTTCTGTACAATTGCGTTCTGTTCCACAGAGAATGACACAAATACAAAGCTGGCCTCGTTATCAATGGAGCCGCCTTCTGATGTTGTTGACATGGCAACTCCACAGAAAGATGGAGATGGGGATAAATCAACTGGTGCTATTCCAAAATCATCAAAGTTTGTTTGGCTTTTGCCCTTGAGTGATAAATACTTCCACTTTGAATGACTTTGAAAGTGGCTAATAGAGAAATACATTATGATGTGCTATCATTAACCATATACTATATAACATTAGGATCCATTTTGGATGAATTTGTTCTCATATACGCTACTGTAATTCTTCGACCTCTTTGCATGTTTGTTCATTCAGACGTTTTCTGAAGGCATTATTCTGTGCAGACTGATAAAATTGTATTTTTTTGTTGAAGCCCTGAAATTGGCCAATTGGCCAAACCAGTGTAAGTTTCCAACATCAGATTATAAATGTGAATTTTAAAAATTTGCAAAATATGCCTCTGTGAACAAAAACATTTGCCTAGTGTGTCCCCTGCTGTTGGTTATTGTATACTTACATTTACAACATAGTGATGAGTGTAATTTTTACAAGTTAAAGTATATTTCATATACTAAAATAGTTAAAGTATATTTCATATACTAAAATAGTTAAAAGTATATTTCATATACTAAAATAGATTTCACATTTAAATCAGATTTTAAATTTCAAATTGGTAGACATAGTACAGTCTAAAAGTGTAATACTCACATATAGCTTCTGTTTTAATTTACCTTTGCCAGAAATCGACAAGATCAAGCCAAGATGATGGAAGAGTATAGGAAACGACAGGGAAGCAAAGATCTCATCAATCTTGTTGTTATAGGTTTGTAATCATGTGTTATTTTGTGTTACTGGTACAGAAATGCAGAATATTTGGTTTGGCAAATATTGCTTCCCAAGGCAAGCACTGGCTAGACATTGTCAAATCTCATCTCCACATTTCTACCATGGTGTCAGTTCAGTTGCAGGCCATGTGCAAGTAACCCTAAATAATGTCCTGCTATGCTGTTTATTTCTACAAATAAAAGATGGCAGGGTGTCTTCTAGGCCTGCCTTCATCAACATTTTATATGATTTTATTGGAAGCAACAGAATCGTTTCAGATCAAATGATACACTCTGCTCACAACAAAATGGTCTGTGAAACATTGGTAAACCGATGAAACATTATTATGTCTCATGATAATATGTCAAATACATCGGCTGCTTCGTAATGGAGAAAAATTACATGTGACAAAATTGTGTAGGGTGCACTGGCCTTTAGGAACCATTATTTTCAGACTATATATGTCAATATATTGTGTTTGTATTGTTTTACATCAGGTCATGTGGATGCTGGGAAGAGCACATTGATGGGACATTTGCTGTATCAGTTAGGAGCTGTCAATAAGAGGACTATGCATAAATATGAACAGGAAGCCAAAAAAGTGGGCAAGGGCTCATTTGCATATGCATGGGTTCTGGATGAGACAGAAGAGGAGAGGTAATGAAGGAGCAGTTGTCCTAGATTCAAAGGCGAATGAGAGGTGGACGTGGCCTCAAGTGTAATGATTTAAGATCTGGAGAATTTTTTGTAGCATGTAAAATACCAAGAGCTGACAAAGACCAACTGTAATATTTGGAAAAAAAATGTCTGCAGGGAAATTGGTCTATTGGATTGGAGCCTTAACATGTAATATCAAGAGTTTCCGCATATATGGTTATGGTCATGACCAAGTTTGTCGGTCGAGGAAACCAGAATGCCCAAAGTAAACCATCAGATTCACCAGGCACTTGACAAACCTTTTGACTTCAAGCCACATTGATTACAAGCCTGACAGTCGCAGCTAGCCAATGTTTTAACCTTCATATGCAGTGGGGGCGCAGCGAAAATATTTAGAAAATAAGTACTGTGTATATGGTACACCATAAGACAGAAAACACTAACTGAAAATACTTGCTAAAACTTGTATCTTGCTTGAAGTAAAGGAAAGCTAAAATATGAAGTAAGGTTCATCATATAGACAACTGAAAACTATGCCTAAAAATACTTTATTTATTTTCTTAGATTTTTTTAAGAGTGTTGAAAGGCATTAAAATATTTGAATTCTATGGTGGGCTTTATGAGCCATATTGATGTTATTTAGGAACTCTGACGTCATATCACCTTTTTTTCGTGATGTTCATCGGACAGAAGGAATTTCTGGGAGCATTTTTTCAGTAATTCCTTCCTCATAGGTGAAAAGAGTTACTCCAACATTCAGTGTTGTGATTAAAGTTGGAAAAACTTCCTGTGACATCTGAGTTCCTAACCCTCTGATAGTATGGTCCATAAGGCTGACCTTAGAAGTCAAATGTTTGAACGCCTTTAACTCTTTTTCACAAAAATCTAAAAAAATAAAAAGAAAGTGTATTTCTGCATAGTTTTTCTGCAAGTGGTCTATTTAGTGATGCCTACCTCTATTTTTAGAGGTCTTTTCCTTTAAAACTCCATATTGGCTGCCCATTCAGGACCCTAATTAAGGGAATGAACCACGTTCAAAGACAGGATTTAAAAAAATTGACCAACTCACCCAAGCTTAAAGACAGGATGTCAAAAACTTGACTGACCCGAGTAACTTTATATAGCTTCTTGTGACAGCCACATATAACAGTATGTGTCCCTGCTTCTTTTCATCAGCACCGAATGACACATACTGCATGATTTTGAGTGATTCACTCACCTGATAGGGCCACTGAAGAGTTTTCAGTTTTCATTTATACTTGAAGCTTGAAGATTCTTACCAGACAAACTTGCGTATTGGCATCAAAAGAATCATTTTACAGCTTTTGTCTGTTTCTTTGTTCAGTTGTTACAGTAAACAATCTCGCTTAATTCTGGATTTTAGGTCACGAGGTGTGACAATGGATGTGGCACAGACATGCTTTCAGACGGACAGTAAAACTGTGACGCTTCTTGATGCTCCAGGCCACAAAGATTTTATCCCAAATATGATCACAGGTAGGCTACATGTATGTGTATAGGTGATTGGTAAAATCTAATGTCATCTGAGGTAATCCTTTCATGCCCAAAATGACAGGGTGTTCTCATAACCAAGCGTTGTTTACAACTACTACATTGGGCATCCTGTGGTCATTGTAGATTGTAGTTCCTGTCATTTATAACAAGGCCTGAAGGCAAAGCCTGTTTTAAGATAGTAAAAAAGTGAGAAGTTTTTATGTCCGACTGGAACTGGAAATTTTTGTGTATATTTTTTAAAGTCTTTCTTGAACAGAATTAAATGCATTTAAATATTTGAAGATGTACTTCATTAGGCATGTTATTATTACTGAACCTCAAAGGAGGTCCTGGGCCTCCGTGGCTCAGTCGGTTAACACGCTTGCGCAGTGTAATGACCCAGGAGCCTCTCAAAAATGTGGTCGCTGTGAGCTCAAGTCCAGCTGATGCTGGCTTCCTCTCCGGACGTACATGGAAAGGTCTGTCAGCAACCTGCGGATGGTTGTGGGTTTCCTCCGGGCTCTGCCCGGTTTCCTCCCACCATAATGCTGGCCGCCGTCGTGTAAGTGAAGTATTCTTGAGTACGGCGTAAAACATCAATCAAATAAATAAAATAAATCAAAGGGGGTCCACAGAGGTTCATTAGGACCTCTGTGGTCGAGGTGGTTAGTTCATGGTTAGTTGCGGACGGTCGTGGGTTTCCCCTGGCTCTGCCCAGTTTCCTCCCACCATAATAGGCCTCTTGTCCATCATCGTTGTATAAGTGAAATCTTCTCAAGTAGGACGTAAAACACCAATCACATCAACAAATAAATCAGTGAGTGATTTGTGTGGGCTCATATATGTTTACTTTAAAACACATAAATATAGGAGCTATCCTGACAGTGAATATATGGTTTATGGTAAAAATAGAAAACATCGTGATGTCATTAGTCCGTAAAGCCCACTATAGAATTGAAATACCTGAATTTAATTCTGTTCAAAGGAACTTTTTAAAAAAAGAGGAGGTCTCTTTAGATACAACTTTCAATATTATTTGTGATGATGATAACTTAATGTTGTATTGTCTTTTACTTTTAAGAGTATCATCCTCTGAAAGACAATGGAAAACAGTATTTGGTAAAAATTGTACTATTTTTTCCCTAAGTGAAATACCGTGGATCTGAATTTGAAGTAGTATATCTCTTTGGGTTCTATATACAGGTGCTGCACAGGCTGATGTTGGGATTTTAGTTGTCAACGCCACACGGGGAGAATTTGAGACAGGATTTGAGACTGGTGGTCAGACGAGAGAGCATGCCCTTCTTGTTAGGTCCCTGGGTAAGGATACTGATTCAGGCTTTTTACTATCACTGTGTAGATGCATTTAATAAGATGTGGTATTTGTGAACAAGTAGGGAGTTTCTAGTCTGCTAGTGGTTTGCCTGTGGTGTGCTAGTGGTTTGCCAGTGGTTTGTCAGTGGCGTGCTTGTGGTTTGCCTGTAAAATGATCAAGAGACATGGAAAAAGCTGCTACTGGTGGATGGTCATCCTATTTAAGGGATTCAGATTTTAAGCAAATTAACATGGGAAAAGAGTGCAGCAATCTTAAATGTGTGGCTTAGTTATAGCGTGACGTAAGGCTGTCTTTAGAAGGTAATCAGGGTTAGTATAGATGTTGTTTTATGGATGATGCAAATTTCCCTGAGCTTAAATTCCTTTTTTTCTTTTTTTTCTCCAGGAGTGTCTCAGTTGATTGTGGCAATTAATAAAATGGACACAGTGGACTGGACTCAAAAGCGGTTTGATGAAATCGTCAAAAAGATGAGTCAGTTTCTCAAACAAGCAGGTTTTAAAGACTCAGACTTGTCATATGTCCCTTGCAGTGGACTCAGTGGTGAAAATCTGACTCAGCCAGTCCAGGAGCCAAGGTTGTCTTCCTGGTACAGTGGGCCAACCTTACTTAAACAGATTGGTAAGGCTGGTGTGTCACTGGGTGGAATGTGATACTTTGATGGATGGCAGGGGCCTCTTATTGTTGTAGCTGTGGCTTTAACAGCAGATAACCTCACAAATCAATTTATTATTTATCAAGCAACTTACAACTTAAGTCATAAATTTAAAGTCCTTAATAAAGCCAAACTCAGAACAGGAAAGATCTCAAATTATGATCAGAACGTTGCTCTGCAATAAAGAGTCAGTGTGCAGATTTTAAACTCTTCTAGAGCAAAGCAGTTTAACTGTAGCTGTGTTTGATAACTACTGACCCAGGTCCCTGAATGAGCCCATATTTTGTTTAAGTCCAGCTTTACCTCAGGATGTTTGGTAGGTATCTGACAGAGGGTTGTGTTTTCCTGGAGACTATTTATGTAGCTATACAAACTACAGACCCTGCTGCATACATGTAGCTGTGGAGCGCTGCATACATGTAGCTGTGGAGCGCTACATACATGTAACTGTGGAGTGAATATCTGGATGTCAAATGTGGGAAAGGTAGTCAATATCCTGCCAAAGGTTCAGTGGTTTATGCCAAGCACTCCAGTTTCCTCCAACCATAGAAATTACTGCCCTCTTATAAGCCAAAAAATTCTGGAGTACAGGGTTAAGCCACAGTCAAACTTAAAGTTAAATAAATTTGAATTTTATTTGTGAAGTGGGCTGTGGCTGAGTGGTCAATATGCTTACTTTTCATTTAGTGAAACCCTAAAGGTGCAGGTTCGAATCCTGCCTTGGATAGGGCTGTAGTGACCATAAGATAGTGGGAGATGACTGTTGTGTGGCTGTTTTGCACTGTTGTCTCCCATCAATACATTATGCAGATCTTGTCATTGACAAAGGTTTACCCTGGACACTCTGGTTTGCTCCATCTATAAAATTGACCACCATGGTATAAGACGAAAGTTCTTTAGCATGGCGTTAAAACATTAATCATGTAAATCAGGAAAGAATTTTAGCTTAGTTAAGTTTAGTGTCTAATGAACAGTTGCCTCTGATAGTGTGAGCAGCTCCTGACACTGTCAATCCAGTTAATGTATTCTGCCTTATATTTGTTTATAACAGATAAATTCCGCCCACCTGTTCGGCCTATCGACCGACCATTCCGACTCTGTGTGGGGGACATTTTTAAGGGTGTGGGCAGTGGTTTTACTGTGTCAGGACGAGTGGAGTCCGGGACCATACAGAACGGGGATAAAGTCTTGGTGATGCCCGCTGGGGAAGTGGGCACAGCTAAGGGTGTTTTTATAGAGACTGAGACCTCCAACTATGGGTTTGCAGGCGACCATGTGGGCATTACCATAACTGGTGTAGATATCAATAAAGTCACTGTAGGTAAGGACTAGAGAACAGTTTACAAGTCACTCATATCATGGCAGCCTGTCCATTTGTGATTCAAGGTTTTGATTTGTATTTTAGCTAAAGCTTAGCATTGTTCACTAATGCATTTTGCTTGATTCTTATTAATTCATCTTTCTTTTAGGGCCACTTTTTGTTTTATTAATTTCTTATTACAAACACTTTAGTGTTTGAATCAATAGTATCATTTTAAGGCCTTATGTGCTTCTGAAAATGAATTTTCTTGTGTTTTCCATTTGAAAAATTGAGCAAAACATGGGATTTTTATGCATTGGTGGCTTATCTTTATATGCTATACCCAAAAGGTCGAGGGTTATAGAATATGAGTTTTTCTGTTTTACATTTTTGTGTCAAATTTTCTTTTTCTGCGAATTTTGATTACTAATTTGATGTTTGGAATATGATAAACAGATTAATGAATAAATAGCAACTTGATTTGGATAAGTTTTATATTTGAGTTACAGGGACCCATGCTCATTCATGCTCCAACATCAAAACTGAAGATTCCTCTCGCATAAATTAACTGAGTTCAAGTCCAGCTCATGCTGGCTTCCTCTCCAGCCGCAAGTGGGAAGGTCGGACAGCAACCTGCGGATGGTCATGGGTTTCCCCCCGGGCTCTGCCAAGTTTCCTCCCGCCATAACGCTGGCCGCCGTCGTATGAGTGAAATATTCTTGAGTACGGCATAAAACACCAATCAGATAATATACATGTATATAAATTAACTGTACTGTGTACTTTCAGGTAGTATATTATGTGATCCAGCCAACCCTATACACAGTGCTACATTAATCAGGGCCAGAGTAGTCGTATTCAACATCCCCTTGCCTTTAACCAAAGGCTATCCTGTAAGTAAGAAGGACCCCATTTACTCTATCTCTTCTAGTTTTACAGAAACTTTGTTTCAAGGAAAGCAAGGCTTTAGACATGAACTTTCTTGTGTGTACTAAAGATAGGAAACAGGTGTTTTGTCAGCCTGTTTTATATCAAATTGCTGGTTAAGAGGTCTTTAGAGTTAAGTCAAAAATTCAAACAGCTATAATTAAATCTTTTTGCTCTCGAACTTTGTCGTGTGTACTAAAGATAGGAAACAAGTGTTGTGTCAGCCTGTTTTATAATGATTTACTGGTTAAGATGTCTTTAGACTTAAGTCAAAAATTCAAACAGCTGTAATTAAATCTTTTTTGCTCCAGGAAGTTTAAACTTTGTACGCTTTTTCTTTTACTGCAGAACAACGTACCAATTATGATTTGAGTTCTCCTTTGTTCAGAACTTTTTAAATATTGTCAATTTATGAAGTAATGAGTCTCAATAAACTGCTGAACAAATATGAACCAAGTTGTCCTTCAAAGGAGGGGGCTTTTGTGGCTCAGTGTGTTAGCGTGCTAGCACGCTAGCGCAGCATAATGACCCAGAAGCCTCTCACCAATGTGGTCGCTGTGAGTTCAAGTCCAGCTCATGCTGGCTTCCTCTCAGACCGTATGTGGGAAGGTCTCTCAGCAACCTGCGGATGGTCGTGGGTTTCCCCCAGGGCTCTGCCCGGTTTCCTCCCACCATAATGCTGGCTGCCGTTGTATAAGTGAAATATTCTTGAGTACAGCGTAAAACACCAATCAAATAAATCCTTCAAAGGACAATAACTAGTATTCAAACATACGCTAAATGATTTGCTTAAAGCTGACGTAACCCATACATGTTTTGTTATTTGCTTATTTTGCTAATTGTTTTTCAGGTGGTATTTCATTACCAGTCATTAAGTGAACCAGCTGTGATTAAACGCCTCATCTGTCAGCTCCACAAAACCTCAGGAGAAGTGGTGAAAAAACGACCCAAGTAAGTTAGACTGGGCCATTGACACAGTTTTTAGAATGCCAAAAGAAGATTGTGATGAAAATTAAAGCCAGCTTTCAAAATTGTCAACAGGTGTGGTTGCTGTGATCATGTGTGATTTCCCTGATCTTTATGGACATAAAAACTGTTCTTTTTGACTTGTTTGATTTTTTGTTGATATATGTGGAAGAAAAAAATATCATTTAGACATTTTTGTTTGTGTCTACCTGTATACCAGGTAAACTTGTCTGTATTTTTTTCTTTCATGTCATCAATTTTTCCTTTTATGTCATCAATTTTTACAATTCATATCTAAAGTCTGTCAACACACCATACGCTTACAGGTGTCTGACCAAAAATAGCAATGCTGTGATCGAGTTGGAACTGGAGAGACCGGTGTGTTTAGAACTGTACAAGGATTTTAAAGACCTGGGGAGATTTATGTTACGAAGCAGTGGACAGACCATAGCTGCTGGACTAGTGGAAGAGGTGGGTCAAAATGATTTGCCAGTTTGTCAGCTTCAAACATGACTTATATGTACTCTACATGAAGAGCAGCAGAGTGGTCTCCCTTGAGCTCTGCTGATCTCGGCAGCATGTTGGATCAGTCTCTCCATTTGAGAATGAAAAGGGCCAAAATCCGTGGCAGATTCCACAAAACCAGTTTTGACTTTAAGTTTAAGTTATTGAGAAGTGATTTAATCATTTTTAATGGTCACATGTGTTGAAGTTCGTAACCTCGGGTGCCATGAAATGTGTAAAATATACCACGGTTTTATAGAATTTAGTAAAAATATGATATGTGGGACCGGTGCCAATAGTTCAGTTGCTAGAGCGTCCTCTCCGGGGGCGGTAGATCCAGGGTTAATTTTGGGGCGAGTCACATCTGTGACATTAAAAGAGGAAGTTGTAGCTTCCTCGCTTGGCGTTCAGCATTAAGGGGATAGTGCAACGACTGGTTGACCCATATCATTATAATGGCACGGGTGGCGCGGCTTACTTGCCTTCGGTAGGTTGTCTCAGTGAAGCAGCACTAGATAAAAGAGTGGTGGAAATCCATCCTGCAACAAGGGGAAAGATTACATGCACTCTAAAGATACCTTTGTCATGACGTGACTGAAAAATTTTTAAGTTTAAACCAGGCAGTGGTTCTCTTTCTTTCAGTAATAATTTTCCAAATATTTTTGATGAAAATTACTTATTTTTCAGATTCTTGCCAGCTGATTTCTCCTCGCTGTGAAGAGGGCAGTCACATGACGGACAGCATAATTGACTCACTAGTGGATATTCTTCATGACAGGCTACACGGAATTGTATTGCTGCCATTGTTTTGATGCTGATTTTCCTCAAACAATGGATATCCAGTTTCCTCTCTGGATTCTGGCTTGCCTAAAATGGATGTCTCAACAACTAACTTATCGGTTATTTAAATTATTCAGCGGTGGAAAGGGCAGTATTTTATTTATCTTGAAAGGGTTATGTGGCGATTCGTAGTCTTGAGGATGTTCATTCAGATATGCAAGTCGTTTCAGTGGCTCATGTGTAACTTTACCTCTGCTGACATAGTAAAGAAGAGGACCAGATGTCAGTGTAAAACCAGATCTGCTAATATTGCTCATGTTTTGCAAACTCCCTTGATAAATTGAACCATGTCACAGGGTTTTTAACCAAGTGGATATGAAGATATTATTCTTATGGATTTTTGTAGCTGTAGGATTTCATGTGTCTAGAGGAGACATGTCTTCAACGATGGCAATTTTTATTATGATGTTACATATGAAGAGATTGGTAACATCTGTCCACTGGCTATGCAAATGTCTCTTTTTGGAAAATCTCTAAGAAATGCCTTCCACAACAGAGGCAAAACTTTTAAAAAAAGCATTTTGTCTCAGTATTTGAGTTCTTTAATGGTAGCCATAAAATTTTCTCCAGACTTGTCCACAAATGTTTAATAAGCAATTCAGTTTTTTCACTGTTTCATGAACATTGTTGTCTTGGATAGCATGTTGCATGGTGAACATAAAATGTTAATGGACACACAAATTTTATTTGGCTTCAACATTGACATGTGTTCATGACTCTTCACTGAGGGTCATACTGGAACAGCACACACATGCACTAATTTATTGGAGGTAATTGCTGTAGTTCGGTCACAATGATTTTTTCATTAGCAATTTACCGTTTCACAAAATTGTTCGAAACGGCCGTCATGTATGACGTGACTACGTTTCCTACTACGAATCAGAAGTCATGTGGCTGATTTTTTCACATTATGCGAACAGATTTCAGTCGATTTTATCACTTTGTGATCAATGGCCAATTTTTTTTTCTTGTGATAAACTCATGCAAGTGTGACGTGCCTTTAGAGGGTTGAGACACATGGACATGTTGCCAAAGACAAGATTGTTACAAGAAACACAGTTCACAAAATTAGCTTGCACATAATTTAATAATATAAACTTTTCTGGCAACAACTTAAAAGATTGGGAGGAAAAAATCAACCACAGCCAAGTGCAATGAATGACACGTTGGGGTAAAATTGCAATAGGTTCTCCGGCCGTGTACCTCAAAAGTGGTCCAGGGGAATGTTTTATGGTTAATTTAAAGTCTTAATACTTGTGGAAATAAAGTCTAGAATTTAACACTGCTCAATGTTTTGGTGTAATTTTAAATAACATTTTTTAAAAAAAAAAACAATGTTGCTTTCAGTGTTGAATGACTTCAGGGGTGGGAATCGTATGCGATGACAAGTTTCTGTGTAACGCGAGAACTATGCATCATTTTTATGGCGCTTGCTCACTTAAGAATGGGATGGATACTGCACCAGTCTCTCCAACAAGCAGCCCTTATCAGCTGTCCTCTTAAATGTATACTATTTAATATACAATGAAAATATTTGACTTTTGGCATTGAACCCAAGAGAAGAAGCCAGGTTAATCTGAGGTTAACACCAGAACACTGAACTTTTGACAAAGGCAGCTTCATAGGCATGATTGTGCCATATCCCATTTTACACTGTTGGCAAGTGTTGTACACGAAGAGGCCAATACCTTCAGCGAAAATGAGGGCATTCCAGTTTATTCGTGTATGAAACCGAAGTGTTTGAAGTAAATTTTAACCTTTCACAAAAACACATCCGACAACACTGCCCTCAGCGAAAATGAGGCCATTCCAGTTTGTTGGTGTATGAAACCGAAGTGTTTGAAGTTAATTTTAACCTTTCACAAAAACACATCCGACAACACTGCCCTCAGCGAAAATGAGGCCATTCCAGTTTGTTGGTGTATGAAACCGAAGTGTTTGAAGTAAATTTTAACCTTTCACAAAAACACATCCGACAACACTGCCCTCAGCGAAAATGATGCCATTCCAGTTTATTGGTGTATGAAACCGAAGTGTTTGAAGTAAATTTTAACCTTTCACAAAAACACATCCGACAACACTGCCCTCAGCGAAAATGATGGCATTCAAGTTTACTAGTGTATGAAATCGAAGTGTTTAAAGTAAATTTTAACCTTTCACAAAAAAACATCCGACAACACTGCCTTATCCTACAGAATGAATACTTTAAACGGGATGTTTACACTCAGAAACAAAAGTTGAACACAAGCTGTCGTCTTGCTGAAAGTTTTATTCTGATTATTAAGGAAACATAACAAATAAATGTGATATTGAGAAGGCTATATGAGCAAATGACTTGGGTTATATCTGGGTCCAACAATTTTATGCCAGATATTATGAACTTTAATGTGCAATTATAGATAATAAATTCTGATGGCTTGAAATGTTTAACTGAAAATGCTCAAAGAACCAAACTAGTACATTGAATCTACATTATCCCAAATAACAATTCGACCAGGAAAGAGCATTCCGTAAAATCAATAGAACTCCCTAGAATCTCGAAAAATAAGCAACTTAGTCATGAATGAAACTTTTGGTCATTTAGGGCATGCCAAAAAGTTCCTTTTAAACAAGTCCCAAGCAACATGTGAAACATTTCAGCTTGTGTCCCAACTAGGAAACCAGGCATGCTGCTGTCTCCATTTTACCATTTCTAAACGGCATGGTTTGTCTGGCTCCTGCATAAAAACAGACCACAAATATCCAGATTTCACAAAGTAACTTTTTCAAGAAACTTGAAAACTCCCCTGTAACTGTGAGGATAATTGCATCACACATGCAGACTTTATCAGCCAGGGGTTTCTTCAGGGAAGGGGACTGAAGACACTTTAGTATCTATGGCTAAATGGAGTCACTGCCAAATGAGAAAACCATGACTAACAAGTCTATGGCTAAATGGGGTCACTGCCAAATGAGAAAACCATGACTAACAAGTCCATGGCTAAATGGGCTCACTGCCAAATGAGAAGACCATGACTAACAAGTCTATGGCTAAATGGGGTCACTGCCAAATGAGAAAACCATGACTAACAAATCTATGGCTAAATGGGGTCACTGCCAAATGAGAAAAGCATGACTATCAAGTCTATGGCTAAATGGGGTCACTGCCAAATGAGAAAACCATGACTATCAAGTCTATGGCTAAATGGGGTCACTGCCAACTGAGAAAAAAAAATGACTAACAGGCCTGTTACATGTAAAGCAGTAAACTGATTCCGGCCAGCTATTTAATCAAAAACTTCAGAGAGAGTTGTATAATGCTAAATCTAATGCTCTGAACTAGTACCCTTTCATATGAATGAATGAATGAATGATTACGGCTTAACCATTTCATCTAAAAATGAAAAATAAACTGACACCCTCGATTTTACAGGCTTTAGATTGGCTCTTATTTTTTATTTACTAATTTTATTTCAAATCAGAATAAATGCCAAGTGACTGGATATAGAGAAAAAAATATACAATAGTTCAGGAACGAGCTCACTTTGAAACGAAAAAAAAATCGTCGCAAAGCTGCAAAAACAGTAACCAGTACGCCTTATCTCACAGGCTCATAAAAGGGCTTCTAAAAGCTTGAAGTAGGCCAAGGGCAGATAATGACAGTACATAACCTTGTTTCAGAGATATTAACACGAGCAAATCCTGGTAGAACTTTCACTTTCTTACAATACATAATTTTCTTTTCCACTGAATGGAGGTATAGGATAACCAAAGTTTTATCAGATACCCAATCAGCTGAACAGATGCACTGCACCTGTACCTGTTTTCTTCACAGTAAAGTTCGCAGAGCAATTTTGTCACTGTAGTAAATGTGGTGATAATGTTTCAACTGCTAGAATACTGGAGACAGACAACCCAACTTAAGGGTACATGTATTTTTTGTCAAATTATACAGATGTGTGCACTGAAACAGGATGTGGAATGATGTAGTCTAGAAACTAAACATACACTGATGTTTTTGTCCTACTTGACTATTGGCAAAAAAATGATGCACGCATGCCATCCCTAAGTGAACTCAAGCATGCCATTCCTCAGTGAAGTAAGTGAAACAGTCACAATGAAACCCATGTTTGCAGATTTTCACCTGACAGTGAACTTCTGACTTGACTTGTATCCACAGATAGTGACAGTGTGTCTAAAAATAGGGATAGCCTATTCACAATTTGGCTTGCACATCCTGATTGCATTTTGTGCAATATTCAAGTTTCCGTTTGTGTTCAAACCATGAACAATCATTCATCATGGATAACAATCATATCCAAATAATGAACTTCATTCATTCACTCAGCACGTCCATTCTACAGGTTTACAAATCTATATTAACACAAAAATCTCAGAAAATAACTGCCATCGAAAACAAATCTCTTGTATAGAAGAACCCAAAATGCGCTATATCGAAAGCTGGGATTGTAATGCTTTCAGTTTCTTATCCATGCATGAAGTGAATTCTGACCTTGTATGTTATATGTAATAACCTATAAGATGCACATATCACCTATATGATGATAACACATGCACAGAACCAAAACTACAGAGGTAATGAGTAATCTAAATTTCGCCCCCGCCAAAAAAAAAAAAAAAAAAAGGTCGTAAGTCTGCTCGGCTGCTTAATACAGCTTTGGCAACTGTATGAATGTGTTGCAGTGTCTTCGTGTATATATGCAACTCACAGCCCTTATCAGTATAAAAGACGAATTGCAGGCTAATGACAAAGGATGATAGAGGTTTCTGGTTAGCCTTGTCACTACTAGCACTGAATGCAATTCTAAAGCATCATATCCGTTAAAGACAACCGGTGTACGGATTTACCTCTTTTGGGCTTAGCAGGGAGTAGGGGAGGAGAGAATGCAGGTGTTTTGAAGGTGGGATGAAGATGGGATGAAGGGTGGTGGGGGAGAAGGTGGGATGATGGATAGAGGTGAACAGTAGGATATATGATACGCAAACCACGGGATGAAAGCCAGGCGTGGACTACACGAGTTCGAAGCCTGTGGTAAACCAGGACAAAATTCACAAATCCTGCTGTCTTGACCACATGACCTCTTCTGCACGTAGTTTGCTAGGTTACCTTTTGCCCCATTCACAAGGTGCGATTTGTTGGAAGCTATTGGAAAGCAGGACAAACACCATTTTATCATAAAGAGCGTGGCTAATGAAGCACAGCCTATCCTATATTCGAACTCTACTAGTCTAATTTGACTGGTCCAGATGACAAATCACACTTTGGGAACACTGCATAAGGAAGTTTTGAGCTAGCACGGAAAGGGATGATAAGTGAATTACTGGCCAGACAAACATTAAAACTAAGAAAATGGTAATGGGGGGTCTGTATATACTTTGTGCCACTATTTCAATGCTAACTCTCGTATAAATAGGTATTTATACACAAACAGCAGAAGCAAGACATTTACAAGTATGAACTTCAGCTTGCAAATTCTGTGCAATGTGGCTTAACCCTGGATACAGAATGGGATAATAAAAGCAAATGTTCAAAATGGCTATTATCATCACAATGCGACAGTCAACACAATTGAATTTGTCCTAGAAAAAAAAAAAAAAAAACGCCGCATGCGGTTTTGCTGGACTGAAACAGCCTTGCGTGCGATTAACACAAAACATCAGATGTATAGCACTTGCTGAGTCCGTGTATAGATCTAATAAGCTTGAACTATGGCTGTGTTTCCACCTCAACTGCACACTGCAGTCACATGGTGTGGAGAGTATTGTAGTGTTGAGAGTGACGTGGTCCTGTGATTGGCTAGACAGAGATATCACTGTCCACCTGGGAACGTCTCCTCTCTCTCTCTCTAGGACAGGAAAGGGCGTACAATGTCCTCGGCAGTGCCTGTACCCCAGCACGTCAGCTGATCCTGAAAACATTCAGCAACAGTCACTGATCAGAATACTTACTTTTGATCAATTTTTTTGTTTCTATTATTTTTAAGTTATACAAGGATAAAAAATTCATCTAATTTTTTCTACATACGTTAAGACATCTATCATATCAACAAACCCTATGATTTCCATTCCAACGGTTGACACGCGAAAGCTAAGTCAGCACTCCTTCATACATGATGCACCATTTATCAAACATATCATGTAATTTTGATGAAAAATACTGGTTTATAATTTGTGGCAGTCAAAATACATGCCTGAGATCATGACAATGGCCACACATGACAAGTATCCACACACTATTTCATGACTGGTTTTGACAGTCTTCATGAATCAACCAATAAAACTCGATTGGATGGGTCTTTGCTTCTTGTTTAAAAAAAAACAATATTTGAGAATTAATACTAAACTCAAACTGAAAACAAAATGAACAAGAATCTTCCTTTTCAATTAACCGGCATGGATAGCACAGTTGGTAGAGTGTCCGCTTCAGGACCGGTAGATCCAGGATCAATCCTTGATTGAGTCACACCTAAGACTTTAAAAGAGGACGTTGTAACTTCCTCGCTTGGCGTTCAGCATGAAGGGTATAGTGCAACGACTGGTTGACCCGTATCAGTATAATGGCTCGGGCAGGGCGGCTTACTTGCCTTCGGTAAGTCGTCTCAGAGAAGCAGCACTAGATAAAAGAGCAGTGGAAATCCGTCCTGCTACAAGGAGGCACATTACACGTACATGCACCCTAAGGATTCCTTCGTCGTCATACGACTGAAGAATTGTTGAGTATGACGTTAAACCCCAAGCACTCACTCACTCCTTTTCAATTCTCTTCTATCACAGACTGTACATCTATATATACATGGAAATGCAGACAAATAGGGAAGAACTTACCTGAGGCAGGTACAGGCAGAGGCTTGACAGCTTGAACACTATCACTTTGTTTTTACTGGTCTGAAAACAGAATATAGTTTCACTAAATATTATGACAGTGTACATACAAGGTACGGTAGATGTCACCAGACATGATGAGTTAGCCTGTATTTCAGTTTGTGAAGAGCCCCTTATGACATCTGTTTTTTTTTTTTGTTTTTTTTTTTAGCACATGTATCCCCCGAGCTTTCAGCATTGGTGAGGACCCCTGTCTTTAAGCATCCGAGAAGACTCCCCTCTTTCAGCATAAGTGAAGGCTCCAGACTGAGGACACCTGTTTTACAGCATATGTGAATGTCCAAGACTGATGATACCGGTTTTGGTTTTACAGCATATGTGAATGTCCCATACTGATGAAACCTGTTTTACAGCATATGTGAATGTCCAAGACTGATACCTGTTTTATAGCACACGTGAAGGCTCCAGACTGATGATACCTGTTTTACAGCATACGTGAAGGCTCCTGACAGTAGATACCTATTTTACAGCATACGTGAATGTCCCAGACTGATCATACCTGCTTTGCAGCATATGTGAAGGCTCCAGAGTGATGATACCTGTTTTATAGCGTATGCGAATGTCACAGACTGATGATACCTGTTTTACAGCATATGTGAATGTCCCACACTGATGATACCTGTTTTTCAACATATGTGAAGGTCCCAGACTGATGATATCTGGTTTTCAACATATGTGAAGATCCCAGACTGATGATATCTGGTTTTTGGCATATAGGCAAAGTCTAAGTCTGATGATACCTGTTTTTCAGCTTACCTGGAGGTGGTGTTTGTCTATAAAGAGGAACATGGACTGGGAGGCATTGTTGATGATCAGACCAGACTTCTGACGGCGAGTCAACAAACGTATCAACTGCTTCTCATAGTCTACGTGGTTGAACTCAAATACTGCCTGCAAAGAGAACATCAAAGTGCATTTTTATTACAAACCTCTTAATTTAGACCATATATAATTAATCTGTCTTTCATGTGATAGTAAAGGCTATTAAGTGCCACTAAATATTAAAAATGAGATGAACATTATGGAACAGAATTTACTGTTTGACAGGATTCTGAATCCAAAAACAAAACCTTTGGCAAATCTCTTAAGTCACCTTTCTTTCAGTTGTAACCACTGTGCCAAACCAAATGCAATGCCAGTGAAAAAAAAAAAACTTACCTGAATAGGCTTAAAAGCATCGGAATCTCCTTTCCACCGGGAAAACAGGTGGCATTCTATCTTGTCAATGTCATTTCGGGGCCAAAGAAAGAAATCTATTTCCGTAGTGCACCCCAAAACGTCCTTAAAACAAATAAGAAGATAAATGTATTAGATGAAAGGTTGTTGAACATGTGGCCTGTGGCTTTGAATATATGTATGTTTGAGGTTTAATGTTGTACTTAAAGCATTAGTGTTCAGATTTAGCCACTCGTCCTAATTATAAAGATAATAGCCTGTTTAAATATTATGTTGCCAGGATGGTTTCTGAGAAACATAATGACTTTAAATCCACCAAAAACAACATTTACTGCCCTAGCCAATCTCCAGCCTGCCACCTTGCACGGCTCAGCAGGTGACGTCACAGATGGCCAACCCAAGCTTAGCCCAGCCTAAATAACATGGGAATTCAGATCAAAACGATGTCATTTTTGATTTTGGATTCAGGCTACAAAGAAGCAAATATACTCCCGTATCAATTTTATACCACAGAGGTTCCAAATTATAACAATGACAACTCTAACCAGACTTCAGATTCCAAGTTTTCAGATGTTGAATTTGACTGGTAAGCTATAGCTTTATCCTGTGTTACAAAGTACATTTTGTGCGTGTATATTAAGATTTCATATTTATTTATTTTCCCTCTGTCCACTTCACAATAAATATCATTCTATTCCTCCGAGAAATTCTAAATTTATACCCAAAGTGTCATTCCAACTACTGTTATATGTTATTGTATCATTCTGAATAGCCATAGTCTACAGGGATATATAGTCGTGTGGATACAATGTGGATGTCAGTATTAGCGTATACAAAGTTACTATCCATCGGTTTTCAGTTCAGTTAATGGTATTTTATAACTGTACTGGTGCCATTGTGAAAATCCAGCTGTATCCCTTTCACCTTCTAGCTGTATAATGGCGAGAAAGACATGGCTGTTTTTGGTGGGTACAAAATCCTTCTGTTTTGTGCTGTAAATCTACGCCTTCCTCAGGACCAAATTGTCTCCGAATTGGAAAATTATCTTCCAGAATGCCTTTTCACAATCATATGTTGAACAGAACACCATTTCATGGAGAAATTCGATGAGCTTGTTGTCACTCTTGTAACTTTTTGTAAACACTGACCCAAATGGCAAAGCTCTGGTAGCGAATAAACGCTTGACTATTATGACATAACTTGGCAGACTACTGAGTGAGAAAAAATGCATAAAACCAGCCTCATTATCTAGTGATTTTAAGATAAAAATCGGAAAGCAAGCCAGCATGAGCTGGACTTGAACTCACAGCGACCGGATTGGCGAGAGGCGTCTGGGTCATTACGCTGCGCTAGTGCACTAACCAAATGAGCCACGGAGGCCCCTCAAGTGTTTGAACTTGCCTTTCTTAAGGACTGCCATCTAGCAGCATGTAGCTGAACAACATCCTTCTCTAGTAACTCCTTACTGCTCTCTAAGGAATATGCTTCCTCCTACAATGCACAAGAGAACATTTATTCATTTACTTGATTGGTGTTTCACACAGAACTCCAGAATTTTCAGGGATTCATGGAAGTCCAAATTTTTACAACTGCAAACTTAAAATTGAGACTTTTTCTGATTACACTGAGTTTACTTCTAGTTTAAATGCCGACTTTAACCTGGTATTGAGTATAATTCCACATTAGCGATAGGTAATTTTGTGAGTGTGAAAGTATATATGAAATATATATACATATAGAGAAAGATTAATTTTGTTAGAGGTTCAATTCTGATTTTATTGGTACAAACATATATTTTTTACAAGTATATTATCCTGATCAGAGATATAATAAAATAATACATTGTATAATAAAACAGTTATAAACCATGACTGATGAATGTTCAGCTGTTGGTTGTTGTATTAAAGGAAAGAAAGGAACGCAAAAACATTATATCAACATGTGCAAAATACAGAGATGAGGCTTATCCTGCATGTTCAGTTGTTGTGTGTTACATTAAAAGAAAGAAATGAACAAATATTACATCAAACAAAGGCTTTTTCTGATCAGATCAGTTACACATGTATATAATAAAACAGTTAAAAACCTTCCATGTTCTGTTGTTGGTTGTTATATTAAACAAAGCCCTAGAAAATCCTCCACACAGGTACATTGTATGCTTGGCTCTGTTGAGTGTAAGCACACAAGGGAGACTCATCTCAGATCACTGAATAGCTTTGACCTAATTTACATTTCCTGTAAAATACTTATACTTCAGGAAGAGGCGAGCCACCATCATGTTGTGTTACATAAAGTTTTAGGGTGAAATATCAGCCTCATCCTTGTATGTGAACTTTCCTGTATGGGTTTCACACAGCAACTCAAGCTGGGAAGAACATAATGTTTGACACCAACTTAAAAAGGGGGCACTCTAGGAGATTTTTTGATGACATAGGCGTGAAGCAAAAATCTTCCTTGCTGTTACAAAATTTAAGATCTACATGAATCAGTTTCAGTTTGTCACAATCTTGACCCCAGGTGATATACAATCGTCCATCACTAAAGTTAACTAATTTAAATCACATATGGTAAATTCACAGAGAATTCTGTAATTCTTCAATCTTTTTGCATGTTTGCAAGGTGTTTATTCAAGCATATTCCGAAGGCATTATTGAGGTTGACAGAGAAAAAAAACCCTTTTTGTCAAGCCCAGAAACTCGCCAATCCAACTAATGAAGTTTTGTCTCCAAAATCAAATTAAAATTGACAATAAATTGCACTGTTTGCCCTTTCGTATGTGAGTAGGTTGAGGAATTATGGTAGACTCAGTAACTGATTCAAATAGATCCCTGCTCCCTAAATAAAACCAATACATGTGTGAGCGTTTTATTGTAATACCCAGTGCTTTGCACTATACACTGTACTTTTTGGATACAAAGAATCTGTAATCGTAAATACATAATCACATTGCACACGCTTAGCAGACAAGGCTCTGTGCTTCTACTGAGTGACTCAGGTCAACACGCAGATTTAACGAGGCAGCCATGCAGATTTAACGAGGCAGCTATGCAGATTTAACGAGGCAGCCATGCAGATTTAACGAGGCAGCCATGCAGATTTAACGAGGCAGCCATGCAGATTTAACGAGGCAGCCATGCAGATTTAACGAGGCAGCCATGCAGATTTAACGAGGCAGCCATGCAGATTTAACGAGGCAGCCATGCAGATTTAACGAGGCAGCTATGCAGATTTAACGAGGCAGCCATACAGACTTAACGAGGCAGCTATGCAGATTGACCTGAATCTGCTGGACAGATCATAAAGTTGCTGAAGACAAACGGTCATGTGATTTAGCATTAAGTGTGGGATGTTTGGTCTCAAATCTTCTGTGATGACGGTCCGTCTTTGAACCTTTGAACTCGGAGTCAAACGCTAGCCTACACAAATATTTTCTCATGCAATTCAATTTTTTGTCCAAAAATTTGAGTATTTGTACCAGACAGACACAGAGTTGAGTTTTTTTTTAACCCCCACTACTCAGTTTTAGCTTAATTTTACCACTGAATACCGGAGTGTAAAATCTACGTGTACGAATCCCTGATTTTTGACTTATAACACGGCAGCGAGGTTAACGGTGGAGAGAATCAGAATGTCTGGAGTAAATAACTGCCCTCTACCTGTTAACCTCCTAAATCGGGCTGATCAACCGAAATGAGATCAACATTTAATCTGCTGACGATTCTGAATATTAGTTTAACAGCTGACAATTACTTAGAGCCGAGTCTAGAATGAAGAATATTGTCTTCAATTTCAGAAGTCAGACATCATTACACAGGTCTAAATCTTCAAAAGTATGACCGTATGACCATAATATTCAAAAACAAAAATTTCATAAAACGCAATTCAAGATAATGCTTTTTTAGGGTGTTCAAGTTTATGTATACTTTTTATTGGTAAACAAGTACATTCTTGTTCAAGTGACTTGTTTTAATACAGCTTAATTCGCTTGGATGCCGCACAGTTTGGGAGCCCCAACGTCTTCTGGAACTAAAATGGCTCTAAAATCCTCATTTTTCACATACAACACCTTAATTCAAGAAAGATGGTAATCTCTGGAATGTCAAGATGTGTTTTTCTCTGCCAAATGACTCCGGTTATTTTCACACTGAATATTCCCCAAATATCAAGAGACTTTTTGGGCTTACATAGCCCTATTACTGTACCTTTACTCCTCTAAGAATAGTCTCTTCATAGTTATTAGTCATCACCGGTACAACTTCTGTCACTTCAAATACGGCACTGCTTTTCTTCTGAAAAATTCAACAGTACACTGTAACTTAACAAGTGTTTTATGCTGAAAAATCTACACATATATTTGACTGTATTTTGCTGCTCTTAAGTACCGATTTTTTTTTTTTTTTAAATTATACGTCAGTAACTGGGTTAACCAATAAGCCCTTCATTAATAAAAAGTGGTAACAGCAATCATAATAGAATAGAATCTGTTTCTACATATAATTTTTCACAACAAGGACATGAATAACATTTGCTGACATTCTGAGAATGACAGTCAACAATAACCGGATATTAGAGTAAGTTAGACCAAAGAACAATCAAACAAAACCTAGTTTTGGACAAGTTTGGTATTAACTTCCATGTTAATTTGGCAATGTTTTCAGCACTGTATCTGTGTCAGCAAAGACTGTTGGTGAGAGTAAGATGACAAATGTCTGGATGTCCGAGGTCTCAAATACTCAATAACCACAGTAACAACCAGATAAGCAATAAGTGTTTTCTAACTCATAGTTCAATAAGCTGAATTTTGGGTAAATTTGAAGTTTTTTGAAACTAATGCCTTGAATAGGCATGATTTTTAAGTACTTGCTAGACTTATTATACATCTTGCATACCAGTCAATCTATCAGCTTAATGGCAGCCTTAGAAAACACCATAAAATCATAATGTCCAGCTGAGCTGGTTTGTGATAACCCCCGCCTTGTTTCGCCCAATACAATAGCTCACAATACTCCTGAAATGTGGATTCAGCTAACAGAATCAAAGATAATGAATTCTTTCTACTTTAGAGTGATTATAGCCAGTGAGATTTCCACAGTTAAGGGTCACCTGCCGTGACATTTGTCAGAAAGTGTGCATATCTTCACCTGACAATCTTTGTTCCTATGTTTACACAGCACTTTCCCAAGTACGGCCAGAGAGGAAATCAGCATGAGCTAGACTTGAACTCACAGCGCGCTAACCAACTGAGCCTCGGAGGCCACCCCCATCAAAATAATCTTCAGAGTACAGAGTATACTCACCATATCAAGACACTAATCGCATCTTTTCTATTTAAATGGCCTGTGAGACAATGGCATATGGACTAGAACATGCAAAAGTTTTTAAATTTTCCACTTAATGACCCAGACTATGACACCAAACAAGACTTTACCCACATTATTGCAAATTTCTGACAAAAGCACTGTCAAAACAATCATTCACAATTTACTGTTTATGTTAATTACATTTCTCACTCGTTTGGTGCTATAAAATATGATATTTTCAAAAGGCACTTGTGGGGTGTCCCACACTGACACAAGGATTGTTTTGCATTGTCTTTTACACATCTATGAGAAATAGAAAGAGAAATGTACGTTTTACTCCATGCCATTGTCTTAGAAGATAATTAATCTTAATCACTAATCTTAATCACGCTTTTATATATGTTGCATTTAGTCACTGTTTGATAAGGGTTATTTTGAGCTGTTTACTGGTGTTTTATCTTTAGTATAAAGCATGATATAGTCGAAAATAAATTTGCAGATATCTGTCATCAGGAGACCCTAACTTGAATCTCCAATTTGTTTCAGGTTAATGATTTCACTCTCCCCCCTCACCTTGTCTTTGAAGTGGAAGGCTATGTACATTTTGAACTCGAAGTGGTCGGCTAGGGATTCTCTTTTCTTGCGTAACTGATGCCTCAAGCGGCTTACAGCCGCGCTTCTCCTCGTGTAAGGGTCTCCCATTTCTATTGTCGTACAGTTCTACTGTCGTATCATTACCCTAACCTAGCTGATATCTACGGATGTCATCTGCATGTCATACACTAACAACATTCAATTCCAATATATAGATTTTTTGTGGATTTTTTTGCTTTGTTTTTACATTACAATACAAAAATATATATTAGCCGATCTTCAAACAAACGATAATCTATGGCGTAAAAGAGACATGTTGAGGTTATATTCCCCTTCCGAGCTGTCGGTTTCTATCCCCTCACAAGCTGACGAAAATGGGAGCCGAGTTTGGAAGCGGTCTTGACATTTTGTTTAGTTCATTTTTCCCGACGAAATACATGGTGATTTCCCGGTCATCTCCAACCATTTACGTGCAAACGTAACACAAATTTGACATCAACAAAAATGTACATATTTTCAGATGTTTTGCAGTCAATTTTGGCGACATGATGTCGGTGGTTGGCACCAATATTGTGGTTGTTCGCGGTAGAATAAGTTGAAAGTTTAGCCATGCACGATGATAGTCTCAACCATTCTTCGGACGAACTTCAATGGCGGAAAAAGCAGACGTCAATCTCCAGCGCAATGTGACGGTAATGGGAGTTATCCCGTTCACTGCAGAGCAGACATGTTTACTAAATTCATCCACCGGTTATAATTGTCGATGTTTCATTACTTTCATTGAGAAAGGACCAACGGGATATTTGTACCAAATGCTTCAGTTTCCCATACGTTGGTATCAGTAAGATCATTTCTTAGTCAGTTGGTGTTATTTTTGTTTCTCTAGGAACAAATAGTCCACAGCCAAAATAAAAATATAGGACTTCTTTCGGCGCGTACAGCATAGATTACTCACTCTTATTCACCGTTTCCGTCAATAGTTTTTTTATTCAATTCTTACAACTTTACGATAAGCAATAAATATACGAAAATAAATAATAAAAATGCAAGCAAATAATGTTAAAAAAAGACAGAGTGAAATTAATTCGTCTATCTTCGTCAGGGTTCGTAACCATGGCTTCGGACGGTATTTAGCATTATTTACAAGATGGCGGCGGGCACTGCACCTCGTGGATGCTAACCTGTTACTGGATTTATTAAGAAAGCGGAAATCTTCAGGTATTATTGCGTTGTGGAAAGTTCCAGATTTGAATTTTTAGTTATTCTGCACACCGATATATAGCCCTTGTTTTAGTTTTGACCAAACCCTAGGCTGGTTGCATCGTGCATATTTACATTAATTGTAGTGTTTGTTGTTGTAAATGTTGTAATTGTATGTTTACGTTGTTTACCGTATTCCCTCCCCTTATGGAATTACTTGAACACTTGCTTTTCATGGAAGATCACTCATCAGACTCTCCCCAGCTCAGGTGACATTTTAATTTTTTTGAATGTAATATTGCCCGTTGAAACTGTTGCTAGTGTCAGGCTTTAAAATGCTTGGACATTCCCCCAGGTAACTTCATGAAAAATGATCTCTAAAATGAAAATTATGATTATGCAGGAAACAAAAAAATTACACCCAGTTGGTTTGGTGTATTTCAGTAGCTCACTTATTGACAAATTTATTGTTTCATCTGTTGTGTTTTTCTACTTTTTTGCTTTGGTAACTTGCCTAATGTGACAGGTAATTTTTTTGTTACCCGTCCAAACATTTATTGACTTAATAACAACTGCCTTGTTTTGTGCTTTACTTATTGGCAAAATATTCATCTGAACTTTATGTCCTTTTTATGTTTTCTCCATGTTTAACAAAAAAAAAAAAAGAAAGCTACTCCGTAAAATTGTTTGAGCTCATGACGTTTTAAGGGATGAGGTCAGTGCATTTTGATTTTAGGGATGGATCCAAATATAAACAAGAAGAAGAAGAGGCGATCCAAAGTGTCTCCTTCTGATGGAGAGTCCTTTGGGGGAAAACAACAATGCCTTTGAGATGGAGGATACTGATGAGGACAAAACCAAAAACTTTAACAGGTAGCAGAAAGTTCATTTGAATGTCAATTTGTTGGTGAAATTCAATTGTAATTGTTATTTTTTTATTTATTTATTTGATTGGTGTTTTGCACTGTACTCAAGAATATTTCACTTATACGACGGCGGCCAGCATTATGGTGGGAGGAAGCCGGGCAGAGCCCAGGGGAAACCCACAACCATCCACAGGTTGCTGGCAGACCTTCCCACATACGGCCGGAGAGGAAGCCAACAAGAGCTGGACTTGAACTCACAGCGACTGCATTGGTGAGAGACTACTGGGTCATTACGCTGTGCTAGCACGCTAACCAACCGAGCCAAGGAGGTGCCAATTGTAATTGTAGTTGGTGGTATTAATACAGATTCTAATATGCACGTTTCTTGATTTTCTTTCACAGTCGCTGTGAGTTCAAGTCCAGCTCATACTGGCTTCCTCTACGGTTGTACATGGGAAGGGTCTGTCAGCAACCTGCGGATGGTTGTGGGTTTCCCCTGGGCTCTGCCCGGTTTCCTCCCACCATAATGATGGCCGCCGTCGTATAAGTGAAATATTCTTGAATACAGAGTAAAACACCGATCAGATAAATAAAAGTAATATGCATGTTTCTTGATTTTCTTTCACTTAGTTTCATCAAGATGAGATCATGTACAACTCTTAGTCGAATCCACTCAACTTATTGAGTATTCCATTGTTATGCAATGCATATTTAGCTAATAATACGATGTGAGCAATAATGGTCAGACTTTTTTGGTTTGACAAAACTGGACATACCTTTGGGACATGGACAGATTCATTCCAATTAATCGTGATCAAAACATTTGTAACGGTAAATCGTTATTTTGCATTTCAGGAAATCTTTGTCAGCATTCAAGAAGGCTGTAGAAAATGTAGGGCCAAAGAGGAATGCATTCCAAGCCATATCAAATGCAAAGGCATCAGGAACTCGTTGGAGGAAGTATGTGACGTGCAGACGACTCCATAAGGAAGAGTGTAAGTCTCTCATCGTGTTACTTTAAATATTGCCAATAACAGCAATTCTGCCTGTATCAAAGGCCACTGTATAGTGGCCAAGAGGTTAGGACATCTGCTTTATAAGTTATAGGCTTTGGTTTAAATATCTGAATTGGACCAAGCCCGCATTGCATAAAGTGCCCAGCACAAGGGGACAGGCCAAATATAACTGATCAACCCTTGTGTCAGTATATTGTGACTGAATGATCTTCACTGCTGTCTTTGGCAAGAGACCTCAAGTGGTCCACTGTTTTACAATGTGGACAATATGGATGTTTTCAAAAATGTCAGGCACCAAGTTTCATGCTTGTGTTTTTTTTTTTTTGCGTAAATTTTAGGTACATGTAGATGGTTTTGGATAAGCAATGGAGCTACAGTGCTTTCAAATTCATGGACTGCATTTCCAGTCACTGAGCAGCTTGGTTTATGGAAGTATGATAGTTCATAGTATATGCGCGTGCGCGTGGGTTAAAAAAACGCTCCACTTGCCCACCGCTCATGCCCGAAGGCTGTGTATCAGTAGGGTTCTAACCCTCAGTTTACGGTATAAGCGTATGCGCCCCCCACGTGGAACTCCTGAGAATTCATATCTCTCATAAACTAGTACATTGCTCAAGGGAGTTCAGAATCACGCTTTTGTCGGACCTCATGGATATACAGCTACCCTAGGAATGTACCCAGAGAAAATGAAGTGTAAATTGTACACAATAACTAATAAGGTACACTTCAAAATACACCAGCCATTTCTTCCAGGATTGTACATCGCTTTATTGTGATGATATTTAGAACCGTGTGCACTGTTATATATGCAATTCTCTCATTACTGTGTCTAGCAGGGAAGCGATGGCATGGTAAGTTATCATAAAAGACACGTAACTCCACATGCATGTATTGATATGTCTTCTTCATATGTCTAGAATTGAGTTCTTATCCGATATAGATAAGCAATGTGTTCCACTTACTTCTAGCTATCAGAGCTGCACATTATTATATTTTTCTTTTTCTTTTTCTTCGGTATCTTTTTTGTTTAGTGGAAAATCGAAAAGGTGAGAGTGAACCCATAATGATCCTGGCTTATTTACATATATAGCCTTTTTGCGAAGTGATATATATATATATATATACATCTGAAAGCTATACATTAAGGCCAATTTCCACTCAGTGTAACACAATGGCCAGAGAAAACTCACTAGCCTCACTATGTTTTTAATCTTAATTACCCTACAATTTTCTTGAGTCAAACTGAAATTTGCTATTAACAAATGATAGCTCGCTCTAGTTATTCATAGTCATCATTTGGCATCTTATAGAAGTTACCCTTGAATCATGAGATTAAAAGGTGTGAGCGTGGCCAGAGTGTGAGATTAGGGATGGGATTTGGTGTACAGAAACAGATAGCAATAGATATTTTTGAATTTTAAGTATATAGAAACATTGTTTTAAAGATAGTAGAGAACAAAGTAATTGAAGACAACATAGTATTTGAAAGACCCACTTAGAACTTTTTGGTTTCAGATATTTGAACTGTCATTTCTTATTGTACATACAACATAATCAGTTTGCTGTTGATCTTTTGTTTATTTATTTATTTATTTGATTGGTGTTTTACGCCGTGAATATTTCACTTATACAACGGCGGCCAGCATTATGGTGGGAGGAAACCGGACAGAGCCCGGGGGAAACACACGACCATCTGCGGGTTGCTGGCATACCTTCCCACGTACGGCTGTCGATCTTTTAAGCTTTGTTACAAATGCCCAAAGGCAATTAGTGAATTTAAACACCAGAAAAGAATCCAGCTCAAAAATTTAGAATTCTGACTTGAGACCGGGGACTACTATATACAATATATATACAATAGTCCCAGCTGAGACTAATATACATTTATCCGATTATGAACTGAGTACACAATTTGTGATTAGATATACATATATGTAATCTGCTGACATAAACTCTGCAAAAGGGACTACTAACATTCAAAAAAAAAAAAATAATAATAAACCCTGTAGTATGGATTAAGGCTGTTAATTTCTGCTTTAACAAATCGAGACACCTTGCTCCTGGGAGTCTCCAGTAATGCCCCCATATGCTTAAGGTGCACTTTTAGTCATATAAGTCTGTGTCTGCATGAAATCTGTCATTGGCTTTTTTTATCACCCTGTTTAGTAGTTTGGAGATCGTTTCAAGCTGTTTCACAGTGCACATTTGGCTTTGTTACTTCAGACTGCACCGTTTCATTTCTAAATGTTTTAGGAGGTATATTTAGCACCGTTTCATTTCTAAATGTTTTAGGAGGTATATTTAGCACTGTCAAAGAACATACTTATTCTCACTGAATTGTAGGCTTTATTACTAACTGATTAAGAGACATATTTAATGATTTTTTTTTTCTTTTTATTGTTTAATTTATGTATCATGTATATTATTTAATTGTTATTTATGAAGCATTGAGAGATGTTGATTTGAAAAACTTGTAAATGCTGAGAAATATTCTACTGGGGGCTCATTATGTGGATAGAAAAAAAAATTAGAAATGTGCACATTTTCTACTAAAGAAGTGGAAAAGAATCCAGCTAAAAACAAATGTGGAAATTTAATGTAGCAGTTCAGTCTAATTGTTTAGATGTGTGTATAGACCAGTTTTTAGTTGCATCAGTTGAGGGGAATTTTTCAAGACTTGCACGTTGCTGTCTTAAGGGATACATGAAACTTTTTTTTAATTTCTCAATGTGCAGATTATTATGTGTAATAAAAGAAATTTTTCATCTTCCTCTTTGGGTGGTGGGGATGGGGGATGGGGGGTGGTGGGGGAATATATGTTCAAAGTTCAGTTTTCATAATGCCCCAGCGGTCAGTCCGAAAATTAAGTAGCTTACAGAGATGACATCAACGATGATCCCTGTTTAAAAAGAACTCTGTGGAGAGACAGACCAAATGGGTGTGGCCCTTTGGGAGCAGGGGTGTGGGGAACAGACCAAATGGGGGTACGGAGGGGACGCTAAGCTGGCCCGAAGAAGCCATACAGTATCTGTGTACATGTCACCTTGCCCACACTGTAGGGACACTGTTCACTGGGCTAGGGGCAATTCGTGTTCACTGAGTTCAGGGCAAGATCAACAATGACATAATTTCTGGAAAAATCTGACTGTTGACAGAAAATATGCGTAATATAGAGTGATAATTAACAGGTATAAAAATACCCCCCCAAAATGAAATTTTTTTAGCAAAAATTCTGGGGCATAATTTTCATTCATTTGGCATAGAAACATAGAATCTTTGTTTTATAGTTCCTTTTCATGTATCCTTTACCCCAGAGTTTAATATTCAGCCACATAAGCTGTATTGTCACCAGGCTTGCTAATGATGAGCTCCTCCACTCTACTGTCTTTTTCAGCTGAAAGTGCGGATGTGTTGTCAAGAACTAAAACCAGTGGTCTAGGGCTGGATGAAATTCACGATGATTATCTCCTCAACAACAAAATCGACGGCACGGATGGGAAGCGTAACAGTAAACTCTGTGCCGAAAATAACCGAGCACTGATTCACTATTTTGCTGACCTTGGAAGAAAGCAAGATGATAGCGTGAATGTTAACTTGGACTTCATTGAATCTTTATTAAAAGGGGGAGCCCAGGTAGATTGCACTGACAAACATGGGCAGACTGTTTTGCACGAGGTAGGTAAAATAGATCTATATAAGTTAAATGTGTGTCTGAGACTTAACAAGCTTTAAATACACAATTACACTGTAGGTCCGAAATCAATAATTATATGATTTTTATGTGTGAAATTATATATTAAACTATTGAAGAATTGCTATTGTTTTATTGACTTTCTGACCAGAAATAAAAAAGAAATGGTTTTTGGGGAATTGTTTGTTGATAGCATCCTCTCTTTTTAAGGTTGCTCGGGCATGGCACAGTGATGTGGCTAAGTTCCTTATTGAGCAGGGAGCAGATGTGAACCAGCCTGATAAATTTGGTCGCACCCCGCTACATGTGGCCGCCGCGGTCGACTATCCGGAAATGGTTAACCTCCTGATAGACCATGGTGGTGAGCTATTCATGTGTATTTCTGATCACCAGCAGATATTATGTCTATCTACCACCCCCTGATAGACCATGGTGGTGAGCTATTCGCGTGTATTTCTAATCACCAGCAGATATGTCTATCTACCACCTCCTGATAGACCATGGTGGTGAGCTATTCATGTGTATTTCTAATCACCAGCAGATATTATGTCTATCTACCACCTCCTGATAGACCATGGTGGTGAGCTATTCACGTGTATTTCTAATCACCAGCAGATATTGTGTCTATCTACCACCTCCTGATAGACCATGGTGGTGAGCTATTCATGTGTATTTCTGATCACCAGCAGGTATTGTGTTTATCTACCACCCCCTGATAGACCATGGTGGTAAGCTATTCACGTGTATTTCTGATCACCCGCAGATATTATGTCTATCTACCACCTCCTGATAGATCATGGTGGTGAGCTATTCACGTGTATTTCTGATCACCCGCAGATATTATGTCTATCTACCACCTCCTGATAGATCATGGTGGTGAGCTATTCACGTGTATTTCTGATCACCCGCAGATATTATGTCTATCTACCACCTCCTGATAGATCATGGTGGTGAGCTATTCACGTGTATTTCTGATCACCCGCAGATATTATGTCTATCTACCACAAGAAAAGAAAAGTAAAGAATTCAAAATGATTTTTTTGATTTTTAATGAAATCCTTGATTGACCAGGAATGAAAAATGATGAGGTCACAGTTATATCTGCAACCATCAAAAATGTTGGAACTTGGAAGTAAAATAATGATCGAAGTTACCGGATAAATGAAGGTACATCTAACTTCTTCATGTGAAAGGAGGCCTCGCTGGATCAGATGGTTTGAGTGCTGCCTCAGATGGTTTGAGTGCTGCTTCAGATGGTGTGATTGCTGCCTCAGATGATTTGAGTGCTGCCTCAGATGGGTTGAGTGCTGCCTCAGATGGGTTGAGTGCTGCCTCAAATGATTTGAATGCTGCCTCAGATGGGTTGAGTGCTGCCTCAGATGGTTTGAGTGCTGCCTCTTTGAGTATCAGGCCTTTGACCAATGAGGTTGTGTGTTTGAATCCAGCTCTCATGTACATGGGGCCATGAGTCAAGTGGTTTGTCAGATACCTGATGAAGGTTGGTGGTTTAATCTGGGCACTCTGGGTCTTCTCCATATAACCAGTCTGCTGTCATTTAAGTGAAAACTTCTCGAGCACAGCATTTAACATTATTAAACCAGTAAAGCAATATTTATATTGCTGACTGTCAGGCAGAAAGCTGGCAGAGAGGCTTTCTCGGTTACTCAGAAGCCTGTCTTTCTCTGTTTTTCATTATTAATATGTTTCCGGTCCCTACATTTAAAATCTTTTCTTTTAGCTGACAAAGAGGCTCTCACTGATGGAGAGCTGCAGGGACCCGTCCACTATGCAGCCAAACATGATGCTTGCCTTTCCCTGAAAGCTCTCATCAAGAGAGGCTGTGAGTTCAGAATGGTTAGAGACTACAAAGGCCGAACACCAATCCATGTGGCAGCTGAATTGGGTGCGTCAGCACATTTCATTGGATGGGTTTTGTTTGACTTCATGCACGATGTGATTGTATAGTGTAATATATTTAGACAGCCTGTCAGAGTTCAGACAGTGTGAGGTTGAATAGAAAAAACAAAAGATAACTGTGAAGTTTTAAAAATTTCAGAGAAATACTGTCATATGTAGTCCAAACTCGAGTTATCTTTAGTGTGAAGATGTTTCTAGAACAGATTAAAGTGGCCAAAGACATGTCATGTTCATTTTAACTATTCGGTAATGTAATGTTCTGTGTAAAAGGTCACTGATCACTTCCAAAGTCCATACCATATATGTATATGGAAATTTACATGCATTTACCTGTGATCTTCTTGTAGTTACAAGCGCTTGGAAAGTCAACAGAGTGTTTTTTTGTTTGCACAGATCGTAGTGAGACGGCTCGTTTGTTACTGGAGTTAGGTGCTCCTGTTGGAGTTTCAGACAACTGTGGTCAAAAAGCAATAACCCTCATGATCACAAAGATGCCACCTGTTGTAAGTTGATCTGTTTTTTGTTTTGGGGGGGTTTTTGGGTTTTTTTTTTTTTTACCCCTCAGCCAAAACAGACCTAAGATTATTGTCGCAGTAGTTAGTGTAAATACAGCTTGTTTGTTTCTTTGCAATTTTCACTCTTGAACAGTTTTAGCCAAGTTTATCAAACTTCAAACATGTGTACATTTAGGCAACTGGAATAATGTGACTCAGGTTTTTCAAGGTCATTGGGGTCATTTAAATTCTGTTTTGTGAGCAGACTGTACACTTGATATCTCTCAAACTCCTTAAGCCTTTTTATCAAATCTTGACCTATTTTTATGATTATTGAGCCTGTGCCTCTGTGACCTTGTAAACATACACTGTCTTGGAACTCTGCCGATGACTGAGGGGTGCATGCATCTCATTAGTGCCTTGTTTAGCATTTTCTCATCCCAGTTTCTGTGTAGTCACTGGGGTAATGTCCACCTCATTCATCTAAGGCAGATCATGGGTTGAAGATATCTTTGAACAAAAGTTAATGTAGCAGAGAAGTTTGGTCTGAATACCTGAATATGTACATGTACATGTAAAATTCCTCCAGCCGTAATGAACTGCTGTTGTGTATGAAATAGAGGGGTGCATGAAAACATACAGTCATTTACTTTTCTTTGCAGGCCAAAGATGCCTTAGATCAATTCCACAAGAAATACCGAGCAGAGAGGAAGCAATATTATTTTTTGAGTTATCTAATACAGGGTTGGTGCAATGTGTATATTCTATGATATTGACCCTTGATATCAGTGTTAAGTGCTGCATGCATCCAAGACCACTCGGGCTGTGCCCGGTTTCCTCCCACCATAATTCTGGCCACCGTCGTATAAGTGAAATATTCTTTGTGTACAGCGTAAAACACCAATCAAATAAATAAATAAATCAAGATCACTTGTATTTAACCTCCCACCTCAGGCAGGTGTGTGCTTAAGTATCCAGGTCATGTAGGCCCTCCTATGGTTGCATGTTATGGCATGCGCTTTTAAAAATCACCACCATTGTCAGTGTGTACTAGTGTAAAGAGGGCAACTTTGAAACAACAAAAAATTGACAATACATAGTGACAATCCATAGTGTATATGCAAGTGATAACTTTCAAGGCATATTTATCATAAAAATGCAGCAATCTGAATTCCAAGCTGGACATCTTGCCCTACATGTATATTAACAAGCCTTGGGGGGGCCTCCGTGGCTCAGTCTGTTAGCGTGCTAGCGCAGCGTAATGACCCAGAAGCCTCTCACCAATGCGGTTGCTGTGAGTTCAAGTCCAGCTCATGCTGGCTTCCTCTCTGGCCGTAAGTGGGAAGGTCTGCCAGCAACCTGCGGATGGTCATGGGTTTTCCCCAGGCTCTGCCTGGTTTCCTCCCACCATAATACTGGCCGCCGTCGTATAAGTGAAATATTCTTGAGTACGGCGGAAAACAACAATCAAATAAATAGATAAATAAATATTAACATGCCAAAGTGTAACTGTTTTCTGAACAGTTACTGTATATTTGGGCAATATGGCTTAGTTTAATTTCTGAAGTCTAGTTTTCATGTTGGTCACTATTGGTAAAAGTTACTCTTGAATGCTGGACAAATATGAGTGCAGGGATTCATACATGTCCAGTGCTATGTACGAAATTGATGTTTGGTTTGTAAAATTGAGTTTAAAACTCAATTGTGTGGTTGGAAACTGAATTTTTTTGGTAAAAAACAACAGAAATATAACTTTAGTCAGTTTGGGTGCCAAAAACGAAATTTTCCCAGAGCATGTCACACAATATACTCTCCCTTTGCCTTGGACAAAATCAATAAAAATCCATCAAAATCAAAAAAGCTGTCACTCTTCAGGTCGTTGTATTGAAAAAAGGAAGTCATACGTTTGGCTTGTTTTGATGACACGACGACACTAACCCTTATCAAAAAATGTGTTTGACAAGGGTAAAGCACAAACAGAGATAAACTAAATGTTCGCTAGGGCATCTTTACAACTCTAGGAATTTGTGTTAAATGAAAGTTTATGAATGTTCAACCAGTGTGTTCTTCAGTAGGGGAGGTAACTCACTTTCATTTTTATTTCAAGTTGATGTAGGCCAAGTTGACAAATTGTTATATTGGAACATTGTATATATATATATATATATATATATATATATATATATAGAGAGAGAGAGAGAGAGAGATACACCATGATTGTTACAAAGGCATTCCAAAAAGTAACCTGTCTACAATGTACCTTGTAACTTAGGCCACGTGGGTATTAAAGTAAGGGTCACTTGTAAATTCGAGGCCCAGGAACAATAAATACACAGTGGATTGTCCAGGGCTAACTTAAGAAAAAAGTGTAGGGCATATTTAAACATATGGAAAAATACATATTCTTTAAATTAATTCTGTGACTGAAAACCACCTGTAAATATAATGTATGTAGGACATGGTTTGCATTTTTTGGATTCCAAGTCTACTTTTAAGTTCTTTTAAGTTTCTTTATTCTTGCTCCACCTGTAGTTGTAATCTGCAGGCTATCAGTTTTATCAGAAAAAAATAATAATTCAGTTCTTCTCAAAATCAGTTACTTGTAAAACTGAAGTGAATATTTAGAGAAATCTATAGATAATTATACAGCATAAAATTTTCCATGAACTCAATTTAGATTCCATTTTGGTGTGTTCAGATTTGATAAACTCAATTTAACCCCTGCCCAAAACTTCTTTGAATACCTGGATTGATGTAATAATTTCGTCAAATCCATTTTTTTTTTGCTTACAGAAAATTCAGACGGAAGCGAGGCACAGTCTCCAGTAAGTGCATAGTAAAAATTATTGTTTCTTTGAATCTCTGCTTCCTTTTCTACAAAAAGGGTTTCCAATTTTCACGAGTTTTGAAACTGAAAATTATGGACCAATTTGTTGAAAGTGCTATTAATTCTGAGGTCCTGTATTTTATCAGTGGGGATTTTTCATAAACATGTTTCTCAACCTTTGGCCAGTTCAAATATTTCTACAAATTTAAGATGTTTAGTCCCATTGTATAATTGTCTGTTATTTTGTTTTCTAGTCCAAGCTAGCATATGGTATTTTGCGCTCTAGGAACAGTGTATGGTATCTGTGTTATTTTGTCCTCCATCCCTGGTGTATTATGTCTTTGTTATTTTGTCCACAAAACAACTTGTGTGTTGTAATGTTTATGTCGCGTTTTTTAATGGTAAAAAGGCTTTTGATCTCATAAATATTTATGACTATGAAAAAGCCAGTGAAACTCAATCCTTGATGACCTGGCATGATTAACTTACAAAGTTAAATTTTTTTTACAGTGTGAGGAAAAGATTAGACAACTCGAGTCCCTGTGTGACGGGACTCAAATTAACAGACTTGAGTGATATTCATCGTAACATAGGGACCCTCAATGTATAACCTCTGTTTATACATTGAGGGTCCCTATGTTACGATGAATATCACTCAAGTCTGTTAATTTGAGTCCCGTCACACAGGGACTCGAGTTGTCTAATCTTTTCCTCACACTGTAAAAAAAATTTAACTTTGTAAGTGATATTCATCGTAACATAGGGACCCTCAATGTATAAACAGAGGTTATACATTGAGGGTCCCTATGTTACGATGAATATCACTCAAGTCTGTTAATTTGAGTCCCGTCACACAGGGACTCGAGTTGTCTAATCTTTTCCTCACACTGTAAAAAAAATTTAACTTTGTAAGTTAAACACGCCAGGTCATCAAGGATTGAGTTTCACTGGCTTTTTCATAGTCATAAATATTTATGAGATCAAAAGCCTTTTTACCATTAAAAAACGCGACATAAACATTACAACACACAACACAGACCACACAAAACGCAACATAGGCCACACAAAACACAACATAGACCACACAAAACAAGCTTCTGGATGACTTATGCTTATGGTTGACAAATAAAAGAAATGTGCTGTTTTATTCGAAAGCATTTTATTTACACCTAGAAACAATGTCTTCAATAAGTACCTTTTAAATCTGCTGGGAAGATCATTCCCGCAGTTGTGTATATGTGAACCCGCTGATCCAGCTGGTAGGCTTACTGGTACTTGGTAGCAGTGAAATCTAGAGCCAGCAGATGCAAGTTTTTGTCAAGAGCATATGATCAGTGTTACAAACACAATGACAGTAAAGGTGAGCAATCGTTAAGGCTGTCAAAGAAATTATCTACAAGTGACAAAAGCCTTACATGAGGAAAGTTTATTATTTGATCAAATGGTATAAGACTGTTATAGACCTATTGAAAAGATGTGCATGAAAACAACAACGCGCCTTTATTTAATATAAGGTTGGTAGATTTAAATAGTAGGGATAAACAGTTTGTCGCATTCTTGACAGAAATGTTACTGGCATCAAGAACAGAAAATTATGTGCTAAAAACTGACATGTTATTGTGTACAAAAAAACAGTAATTAGCCAATTCATTTAGTGAACCCTACAAGTGGCTGTCTGACTTGTCTGATTTTTTATTTCGGGAAAAACGTAATTAGCCAATTCATTTAGTGAACCCTACAGGTGGCTGTCTGACTTGTCTGATTTTTTATTTCGGGAAAAACGTAATTAGCCAATTCATTTAGTGAACCCTACAAGTGACTGTCTGACTTGTCTGATTTTTTATTTCGGAAAAAATGTAATTAGCCAATTCATTTGGTGAACCCTACAAGTGGCTGTCTGACTTGTCTGATTTTTTATTTCTGGACTAACAGCCTCGGCTGTATAATTACCTAGAATGATTATCACCATTATCTGACAAATCTGGGCGTGGATAATTACCAACACATAAGCATCATTATCAGACAAATCTGGGCAGGGATAATTACCAACACATAAGCATCATTATCAGACAAATCTGGGCGGGGATAATTACCAACACATAAGCATCATCAGACAAATCTGGGCAGGGATAATTACCAACACATAAGCATCATTATCAGACAAATCTGGGTGGGGATAATTACCAACACATAAGCATCATTATCAGACAAACCTGGGTGGGGATAATTACCAACACATAAGCATCATTATCAGACAAATCTGGGCGGGGATAATTACCAACACATAAGCATCATTATCAGACAAATCTGGGTGGGGATAATTACCAACACATAACCATCATTAAAAAGCAGTTTGTTGATTAACCAGCTCTCTGATTACCACTGATTAATTATTAAGTGTTGTTGTAGCCTGTGCCTGGATTTGCCCAATCCATGCATTGTGTCAGGGAAGTTGTTTTAATTCAGCTTCTGCGCTTCTGTTTTCTTTCTGAGCAAACAGGTAACATAAGTTACATTTATGTACAACCTATCTCTACCATGCCTTTCTTAAAGTAAAAGAGAGGCAGAATGCAAAGTAAGGCTCATCATAAAGACAAGTGAAAACTATACGTTAAAAATGGTTTCATTTTTTTTTTCATATTTTTTTGAGAGTGTTGAAAGGCATTCAAATATTTGAAAACTATGGCGGGCTTTATGAGCCATACTGAGGGTAGGGATGAACTCTGATGTCACACCACCTCTTTTCCTGATGTTCACCAGAAGGAAGGAATTTTTTGGAACATTATTTCAGTGATCTTTCACTCAATGTTAGAAGGATTAATTCCATCATTCAGTGTCGTGATTGATAAAATTCCTGTGACGTCAGAATTCCTAACCTCTGATAGTATGGTCCATAAAGCCCACCTTAGAATTCAATTGTTGGAGTGCCTTGAACTCTCTTCACAAAACTCTAAAAAAAATAAATGAAAGTATATTTATGTATAGTTTGAAGTGGTCTGCTTAGTGATGCTTACTTCAATTTTTAGAGGTCTTTTGCTTTAATATTTGTGGAATTGTTCAGAGGTTCAGTTTTTACTTTGCCATTTGCATCATTAATTCAGACTTCAAAAATGACATACTCGCTCGATAGCATAGTTCGTAGAGCGTCCACTTCCGGAGTGGTAGATCCAGGGTCAATCCTGGGTCGAGTCACACCTAAGACTTTAAATGCTTAGCATTCAGCATGAAGGGGATAGTGCAATGACTGGTTGACCCAGATCAGTGTAATGCCTCGAGCGGGGCGGCTTACTTGCCTTCGTTAAGGCGTCTCAGTGAAGCAGCACTAGATAAAAGAGCAGTGGAAATCTGTCCTGCAACAAGGAGGCACATTACATGCACCCTAAAGATTCCGTTGTCGTCATATGAGTAAAAAATTGTTAAGTATGGCGTTAAACCCCAAAAACTCACTGACTCTCTCACTCACAAGTGATAAGAATGGAAGCTACAGTCACCTGCAGAAATACATATAATACATTTTAACAAAATTCAGTTATGTGACATTTTTACGGTGAAAACTAGTTATTCGTCTTTCAAAAGTAATTAAATTGCTATTACAATAAGGTGATTAGTCTCTATCCCCTATACATACAGGCACATGCATGGTGGGTGGAAACCGGGCAGACCCCGGGGGAAACCCAACCATCCGCAGGTTGCTTGCAGACCTTCCCACGTACTGCTGGAGTGGAAGCCAGCATGAGCTGGACTTGAACTCATAGCGATATTCACAATTTAATGTTTGATTTTAAATGCACACATCTAAATTATAATTAGGATACTATCATGTGTTAATGTATGAGTTATTGTAAAAAAAAAAAAAAAAACAGCACTGATTGTAAATTTACAAATTGTACACTGTGTTTGACATGTTTTTTGGTCAAACACATGTGCATCCCCATGGTAGTAGCACACAAGACACACTGTGTGTAGTCAGTTGTGACAATTTTATTTGGAACAATTTAAATTGTAAAGTTACTGTTGTACTTTATTAAAAATGTGAAGTTTATTTTTCTCTCATACACATATATACATGCAGAAGATAAATATTTATTTAAAATATTTTAACAAAAAAGAAAAACAAGCATATTATTAGTGACATCAACGGGATGTAAGGTTTCTCAAAGTTTAACGTTTGATACTAAAAACACACACCTGAATTTTAATCAGGGAAATCATTATGTGTGAGTGATTAAAGAACAGCAGTGATTATAAATTTACAGTTTATACACTGTGCCTGGTGGGGAATTGAACAACTCTTATTTCTGTTGCCTATCAGGAAATGTTGTCTGTGCTATGTGTCCATCATTCATTCACTTTTTGAATTTTTGGAAAACACACACAGTACAAACAATGTTTTATGTGACTGCACTTGTTGCCATATAAGGAATGCAGTGCATGAAACCATTTACCATAAAAGGAATCGCTGAGGTCGTGGCTTCGGGTGGAAAGAAACAATAATGTCCCTAGTTGATGACAACAATAGCATATCACTTGGGAGTGGAAATATTGGGGTTGTAATGTGAGAATATCATGTAAAATACCCATTGTATGATATCTGTTATGTATGTTATCTTGTAGCCCCAATGTATAATATCTGTGTTATTTTGTCTTGTAACCCCAGTTGATGATATCTGTGTTATTTTATCTTGTAGCCCCAGTTGATGATATCTGTGTTATTTTATCTTGTAGCCCCAGTGTGTGACATCTGTGTTATTTTGTCTTGTAGCCCCAGTTGATGATATCTGTGTTATTTTATCTTGTAGTCTCAATTGATGATATCTGTGTTATTTTATCCTGTACTCCTAATGTATGATGTCTGTGTTATTTTATCTTGTATCTCCAGGTGATGATGTCTGTGTTATTTTATCTTGTAGCCCCAGTTGATGATATCTGTGTTGTTTTATCTTGTAGCCCGAGTTGATGATATCTGTGTTATTTTGTTTTGTAGTCCCAACTGGTGATGTCTATGTTATTTTGCCTTGTAGCTCCAGTTGATGATATCTGTGTTATCTTGTAGCCCCAGTTGATCATATCTGTGTTATTTTATCCTGTAGCCCCAGTGTATGATGTCTATGTTATTTTATCTGGTAGCTCCAGGTGATGATATCTGTTTTATTTTATCCTGTAGTCCCAGTACATGATATCTGTGTTATTTTGTCTTGTAGTCCAAGTGTATGATGTCTGTGTTATTTTGTCTTGTAGTCCCAGCTGGTGATGTCTATGTTATTTTGTCTTGTAGCTCCAGTTGATGATATCTGTGTTATCTTGTAGCCCCAGTTGATGATATCTGTGTTATTTTATCTTGTAGTCCAAGTGTATGATGTCTATGTTATTTTGTCTTGTAGCTCCAGTGTATTGTATCTCACAAGCAGTTTGAGCTTGTGACACATCTTACAGTTTATCGACTACTACAGATCCAGTGGGCTCAGTTTGCTCGGTGCGTATGCACTGCTCAGCCTTGTTTGCATGTGCATGTGACTGACAGCTAACAAAATTGACTACCGCAATGCACATGTTGATGCCTCACCTTTATAAACACTGATGCATTTTTCATCTGTGTCAAGCTTAACATGTAGCTGGGTAACTACTCTGTAATACAGCACAGTTCTCCTTAACATCCACATGTAGTGATATTGGATTAACCACAGATATAAATTACTAAGTACATGTATTAAGGTGCTAGCTAATGGGTGGGTCGGGTTTGGAAGGAGTTGAAGTAGGAATATGGAGAGCTGAAAAGCAGACAGTTGCATGGTGCTTCACAACGACTGCACAGTCCCTCACAGTTCTTTTATAGTCTTGTTCAGAAGCCTCATTGCAGGGTGGAGGGGGTGGGGTTAGTTGGAACTCACCGAGCCATTTATAATTAAAGTGTTGTCCTCACTGCAACTGATCACCTTATCACAAGATAGGATCTACCCTACTGTCTTACTTCATAGAGATGGGTTTGAGCTCAGATCGTGCAGGCTTCTTCTATGGTCCTCTGTGGCGAAAGCCTGCCAGAAACCTGCGGATGGCCATGTGTCATGTGGGCTCTGCCGGGTTTTCTTCCACCATAATACTGGCCATCTTGTTCAATGTACATGTGCAAAATGTACCTAGATGTGCAAAGTTTCATACTTGTACAATGTACATGTGCAAAATTCCATGCTTGTACAATGTACATGTGCAAAATGTACCTAGATGTGCAAAATTTCATACTTGTACAATGTACATGTGTAGGATATACCTAGATGTGCAAAGTTTCATACTTGTACAATGTACATGTGTAGGATATACCTACACATGCAAAGGTTCATACTTGTGGAATGTACATGTGCAAAATTTCATACTTGTGCAATGTACATGTGCAAAATGTACCTAGATGTGCAAAGTTTCATACTTGTACAATGTACATGTGCAAAATTTCATACTTGTACAATGTACATGTGCAAAGTGTACCTAGATGTGCAAAGTTTCATACTTGTACAATGTACATGTGTAGGATATACCTAGATGTGCAAAGTTTCATATTTGTACAGTGTACATGTGTAGGATATACCTACACTTGCAAAGTTTCATACTTGTACAATTTTCATATGTAAAATATACCAGATATGCAAAGTTTCATACTTGTACAATGTACATATGTAAAATATACCAGATATGCAAAGTTTCATTCTTGTACAATGCAATGTACATGTGAAAAAGGTAAATCTACATGTGCAAAATGTACTTACATGTAGAAAGTGAAATCTACATGTGCAAAATGTACTTACATGTAGAAAGTGAAATCTACATGTGCAAAATGTACTTACATGTAGAAAGTGAAATCTACATGTGCAAAATGTACTGCTGTGTATGAAAGTATACCTGCCATAAAGTATGTGTAATTCTCTAATGTGTAATAACAGAATACCAGTGCCTTTGTAATCATGGTTGGCTAATAATTAACAGTTCAACGTGTACTGTCCTGTCTTAACCCTTCTCACCTGTCCATACTGTTTCAGATGCTGGTAGCCGTAGCTCACAAACAGCACGATATACTAACACACAAAGTCATGTTAAAGCTTTTACGGGTGGACTGGAAGATGTTTGCAAGGTGGGTCAGTGAAGGGAAGCCTTGGGTGGAAAAAACTTAACACAGGGTTTCCCATTGGTGACTGAAATTCTGGATTGTTTGTCAGGCCTTAAAACTAACTCAAAGTAAAAAAAAATGGGTATGACAATATGCAGGTTTCAAAGTAAGGTGTAAGATTTAGGGTTTAAGGTGTTCAAAAGAAATGTGCATTGGAAAGAAAGAAACCATGTCTGGACACATTGGAAGATTTTGAAGTGAAAATTGAAATAACTTTCTCTAGCTCTTTCAAGCCTTTAAAAAAGATAAATAATGAACACACAAGTTTCTGTAAAAGATGTCCTAAAGAACTTGTCTTTGTTAACGTTACGGGCTGCAGAAAACAGGTACTTTATGTTTGAAGTTTGTCTCTATACTACATATATCTTCACTTTTATGGATGTGTCAAGAGGAGACATATGAATTGTGTGTTATGTACTTGATTGTCAATTTGGATGAAAGATAAGATTAAGTTATGAGATTAGAAATACTTTTAGTGTAGTGTAATATAGCTTAGCATTATTTATATTATTGTTATTTATTAAATTTCACGTTGTGACAAATATTAGACTTTGTTATGGTAATACATGCACACAGGTATCATCATTCATTCCAAAATCTTTTCGCATATGAAAGAGTAACTTTGAGTATGATTTATTCACCTACAGTATTTAATTAATTTTCGACACAGACCTAGGCTGTTTGGGTTGACTTATTTAATGGCTTCATAGGAAGGTTAATGTTATAAGCTTACACAGAATAATGCCTTTGGAATTCGCCCGAATAAACGTCTCAGGAATGTTGAGAAAAGAATTACAGCACATGCTATTGGATGTAAACAACTTGATATTGTAGCATCATTATAGTGTTGTTGGTTTTTTTTTGTTTTCTCTTTTAACAAAGTGCACTTATTTTTTCTCTATCAGTTTCCATTTCAAGAATTATTTGATAAATTGTTAATTGCATTTTATCAAAGTACCTAATTTGATTATTAAGAGTAAACATTTGTGTGCAAAGTGGCCCAGGAAACACTGAGATAATAATTGAAGGCTCTGTTCATAAAGGCTTGGGAGTAAACATTTGTGTGCAAAGTGATCTAGGAAACATTGAGATAATAATTGAAGGCTGTGTTCATAAAGGCTCAGGAGTAAATATTTGTCAAAAAAAAAAAACAAAAAAAAACAACAAGAATACTTGTACATTGGGTGGAATTAAAATTTGGGTTAAATTAAAAGTTTCCAAAGACACTTTTCTGTGTACAAAGAATATAGTACAAGGTTCTATCTGTTGCAGCCAAGGGGCTTGGGTGGCAGTTTTGTTTAACTTTTTCTTCATCCTTCTGTGGACAATCATGGGTGTGGTCGTAGAATATGACAAGAGACACGTGTATGTTCTGCCTGATCAGTGGTGGAGAGTCGTGTTATTCGTGAGTAAACTTTTAATAGTATTGGCTGTAGTACAAGCAGATGTGTACACAAGTGAGTACATCTCCAGGTATGTTCCTTCATTCCGTGGCGCAGTTGGTTAGCGCGCGAGTGCAGTGCAATGACCCAGAAGCCTCTCACCAATGCGATCGCTGTGAGTTCAAGTCCAGCTCATGCTGGCTTTCTCACCAGCTGTACGTGAGAAGGCCTGACAGCAACCTGCAGATGGTCGTGTAAGTGAAATATTCTTGAGTTTGGCGTAAAACAACAATCAAATAAATAAATCATTCGATCATTGTCTGAGGGAAACTGTGTGTGCAGGAGTTGAATGCTGTCAGGATTAATCTGTTGGAATTTTCATTCTTCACAGAATAGCACTTTCAGTTGATAAATAAATGTACCATACTCTGATCTCATATTTTCAACAAAACTCTGTGCAGTTTAATGCCTGCTTTAGTAAAGAAATATTACAGAAGCCATACTGCAATGAAGCAGAACAAAAAATAACCGAACATGATGAATAGTTGCAGGCTGTGTAAAAGTAACACATGGTTGTGCTTTTGTTTTCAGATTGCTGCTGTGTTCTTGACCATTTACCAGATTGCAGATGAGCTTATAGAATACAACAGGTCCAGAAAATCACATAATGTAAGTACACGGCAGCCTGTGCAGCGATGTAAAGCGAAATCTGATATAACACAACCTAAATCTTGTCCCCAAAACATCAGTGGTGTATTTTCATGTGATAGGGCTTACATTTCGTTTGACAACACCTAATACTGCAAACGAATATGGAAATCACTAAGAAATACATGTAAATAGCACTAAGCAGTACAGTTCCGAGATGCTGGTGTTCCATATATAAAACCATGTACACTACAGAACACTATAATTGAATCTTTAGGTTACAAAGTTGTTACACGTTTATAGGAAACTAACAATGGAAAAGCCCTTGGCAAAAGACAGTTCGCATCGATTAAACTTAGTTCAACGTCAAAATCAGTTAGGCTAATATGATGTAGCCTAAAGAATATTTCACTTATATGACGGCGGCCAGCATTATCGTGGGAGGAAACCTGGCAGAGCCCGGGGGACACTCACTACCATCCTCAGGTTGCTGACGGACCTTCCCACTTACTGTCGGAGAGGAAACCAGGGTGAAAGTTCTGAGAATAAATACACATATATGTACATTGTAATGATTGTGTTAAATTTTTTTTTCCGTATTTTGTATATATTTGTTTATAATGCAATATAATACAGCATATTTTTAGCCAGAAATAAACCAAACAAAGCTGTATAATTCATAATTGACTCAAAACACCATGGCCTCACCCTTTGGATTTTTCCAACGTCAAAGCGGCTTTGGTTCGTTCAGCCACAGGAAATAGTATTTTTTTTCAAAGATGGGGACCCCAATGACCTCACAAATGGGGGGCCTCCATGTCTCAGTAGGTTAGCGCGCTAGCATAGCATAATAACCCAGGAACCTCTCACTCACTGTGGTCGCTGTGAGTTCAAGTCTAGCTAATGCTGGCTTCCTCTCCGGCAGTACGTGGGAAGGTCATGCCAGCAACCTGCGGATGGTCGTGGGTTTCCCCCCGGGCACTGCCTGGTTTCCTCCCACAATAATGTTGGCCGCCGTCGTATAGGTGAAATATTCTTGAGTACGGTGTAAAACACCAATCAAATAAATGAATAAATAAACCTTACAAATGTACTTTGAAAAAATAGAATACTTAAATAGAACATTAACAGGAGAACCATGTCGGCAATAATTTTTGCCAAAAAAATTAAGGTTTGTTGTTTACAATTTAATCAAGAGGAAAATGTAGTGAGATTAGATGGAAAGTGTTGTCTGTTTGCTCAATCAACTAAAACATACTGAAGGGGCCAGTTGTTCCCATACATTTAGATTACTGTTTTCTTGTCATCCTGTCTGCAGCAACCTGCGGATGGTCATGGGTTTCCCCCGGGCTCTGCCCGGTTTCCTCCCACCATAATGCTGGTCGCCATGGTAGAAGTGAAATATTCTTGAGTACAGCGTAAAACACCAATCAAATAAATCAATCTTGTCATGCTTGACTTATAAAAGTGATAATTACTTTCTTTGCTGATGGCAGAAATGGAAGGCATGGAGGGAGAAGGAGATAGAGCGTGACTTGGTATACGCTCACCCCCAGTGGCCAGAAGAGGCTAATTTTCTGTGGAGGGAGACCGAGAATCTGGATAAGATACGCCCCAAGTACTTCAGTGACTGGTGGTAAGATTGTGACCACAACTGGTCTAAACACTATATGTTTATTTTTATTTATTGGATTGGTGTTTTACAAGGTACTCAAGAATATTTCACTTGTACGATGGCAACCATTATCATGGTGGGAGGAAACCATGCAGAGCCCAGGGGAAGACTGTATGCGAGTTGCTGACAGACCTTCCCACGTACTCCATTAGTCAGATTTAGTCAGGGAGTCCTATAGAAGTTTCTGTTTGTTGCATTTTCACTACCGGTATACCATAGGCCTTATCCCTTCATCTCTGGGTGGGTTTATGGTGGGTAGTGCGTGTTCAATTCTGTTCAAATACATAACATTTTGACTGGTGAAGTGCTAGAGTGAAAGAGCTAACTGATGTAACCAATCAGACTGTCCGTCTTAAGCATCCATGGCAGACTTGAGCTTGCATGATCACACAACATTGGTTTAAAAAACATTATGAGAAGATAGGTGATAAGAAATATGAGTGGATAACCCACTTAAGACTAACCTGTAATTGGTTGGAACAAGTTGTAGTGTTGGATGCATTGAAGGATCTCCTCGTATTAGAACTCTTGATGTTGTGAAGGTGTAGAGATTTGGTTAAGTTATTTTCCACAAATTAGGCTGAACTCCATGGTACTCGTTGTCATGATGTTAACATGACAGTACCAGGATTGTGCACAAATTGTTAGCGATTTTCTGTTTTTTTTTTTTGTTTTCTGACAGGAATGTCTTTGACTGGGTGTGTTACATTCTCTTGCTGGCGTCTATCATCACCCACATCGCCGACGTCGCCGCTCACTCTGACCTTCTGGCACGCTGGCACATCCGTATTCTAGCCTTCACCATCATCCTCCTCTGGTTAAGGCTCATGAAGAACGCTCGAGCTTTTGAACGGTTGGGTAAGTTTCAGGAAGTCACCTATAACGTCATGGAAGTCTCCAACTGGTCCCATAATACTGTAACGAATTGGTGTATAATTTTATGTGATTAAAACATACCATTTTAGCTGAAACAATGAAAACTACTAATACAAGAATCACCAGCTTCAAAATTCTGATTCTTAAAGTCTTCAAGAAGAGACAATTCTTCATACTTGTAAATTCTTTTACAATCAATTTCATCAAGATTTTTTATGAATGATTTATTGAATTTGAACATTTGATGGCCGGAACAGTAAAGCTATATATTTCTTTGTGTCCTCAGGACCCTTCATCGTCATTTTAGCCCACATGTTCGGTGATGTGTTCAAATTTGCTTTCCTGTATCTTGTGTTTTACATACCGTACGGTGAGTATAATTCATCTGGATACATGGCATTGATTCAGCAGCCAAGTTTACATTAATTCTCTGGGGCCTCCGTGGCTCAGTTGGTTAGCGCACTAACGCAGCGCATTGACCCAGGAGTCTCTCACCAATGCGGTCGCTGTGAGTTCAAGTCCAGCTGATGCTGGCTTCCTCTCCGGCAGTACGTGGGAAGGTCTGCCAGCAACCTGCGGATGGTCATGAGTTTCCCCCGGGCTCTGCCCGGTTTCCCACCCACCATAATGCTGGTCGCCGTCGTATAAGTGAAATATTCTTGAGTACGGCATAAAACACCAATCAAATAAATAAATAAATAAATAAACATTAATTCTGACATTAATGAACTATCGTCATTCTTTAACATTTTCTACTTTCTCTGCAGCCAGTATTTTGAAACACTCTGGAGAAGACTATAGGGTGTAGAGAAATAATTTGGCTCAGTTTTATGAAGCTTGCATCTTTAATGACGCAAACAATGCGTGGCTTCATTTGCCTAATAAATGTATGGATAAATTGCACTGAAAAAAATGCTTAGTTGGTTGACAAGGTTGATTATTCACCGTGTGTCTAATAGCCTTTGTTCAGTGTTACAATCTGATGGAGACAAATTTCTCAGCCACTGTCACTTAAAACAGGAAAACAATCAGAAAAGGTGACCTTTGGAAGCCTCTTGAAAAATCATTGTGAAAAAATAAATTCAAGTACTGGTATGTAATTTGTTAAAAAGAGTCACTTTTTTGTTTTTTTTGCTTTATCTCATTTGCATCAAATGAATTCCATTTATGTGTAACAGTTGGAGAGTAAGATGGAATGGGTACCAGTAAACCCAAGAAACTATTTTACAAAGGGGATATATTTGTGTAAGGGGATATTAAAGTACTGTTAAGAGTCATAAGTCATTTTTAGTATGTGTATAGTATCAAAACTTGCTTGTATCCCATCATTATACATGTTTGTGTATGTCTTTTTGCTAATAATATCACCTACCATTATACTAATGCATTTTTTTTTTTTTGTGCCTTCCAGCATGTGCATTCTGGATGATGTTTGGAGGTAAAAAACTACCCGAGGACCTGGCAGGCACCGCAAATGCTACTGAGATTGTGGTGAACCGCTTCCAGCATATAAATGAGGTGCTCTTCTCTCTATTCCGTCTGACCCTTGTGGATGAGTACGATTATGATGTAAGTCACCCTACCCTTCTCCTCCCCGGCTAAAAATACTATTATCTTTAACCAGTCTTACTCCTTGTTCCCTCAACCCATGACTGCCCATGAGTATTGTATAAAACATCAACCAGAGCTGGGCCGTGCCTAGTTTCCTCCCACCATAATTCTGGCCGCCGTCGTATAAGTGAAATATTCTTGAGTACGGCGTAAAACACCAATCAAATAAATAATTAAATTGGAGCTTGAAACCAGATATCTCAAATCTCCCAGCCTTCCAAATAATACAGTCAGGGTGTATTCAGTAAATATACTTTATGTGCAGGTTATACTGCAAATGTTAAAGATTCTTGGTGTTGGTGGTTTATTTGCTGGAAACTTTGCAGGCAAAAGCAAAATGTTAAACAGGCCTTCGAATTTGAGGTGTGCAATCATACTCACACTCCTAGCACACTCCTGAAACAAATCAAGTCGAAGTGTGCTAGTAAGACACTCTGGATAAAATCAAAAGTTTGGGGACTTAAGGCCTGGTTAAAGCACTGGTCTTGCTGCGAGTATCAGGCTCCTAGATCTAACCAGTGAGGAGATGGGGGCCTCCTGGCTCAGTTGGTTTGCACACTTGCACAGCGTAATATCCCAGGAGCCTCTCACCAATGCAGTCGCTGCAAGTTCAAGCCCAGCTCATGCAGGCTTCCTCTTCTGTCATGTGCAGAAGGGTCTGCCAGCAACATGTGGATGGTAGTGGGTTTTCTCCAGGTTCTGCCCGGTTTCCTCCCACCATAATGCTGGCCGCCGTCGTATAAGTGAAATATTTTTGAGTACGGCGAAAAACACCAATGAAATAAATAAATAAATAAATCAGGACGTGTTCAGATCCAGCTATAGCTGTCGTGGCTGTGGCGTGTGTCAGGTACATGTATGGTGGCGCACTTCAGACTCTGAGGTTTTCTCCACATATAAACTTGACATCATATCAGTGAAGCATTAAAAAAATAAATAAATTGTGTCTTCATTGTTCTGATTTTTTTGTTTTCTCAGAACATGAAACTGGTGGACAGTTTGATGGCTGACATTCTCCTGGGAAGTTGGTTTGCTCTATCTGCCATTCTGTGTCTCAACCTCTTCATTGCATTGCTCTCAGACACCTTTCAAAGGTGAGTATCAACTATTAACATAAAATGTATCCCAGCCAACATTTTCTTTAAGAATTCCATGCACTATAAAGAGAATGCTGACTGGGATAAAATGTTATCCTTTCACCCTGCTGGACATTCAAATTTGATTTCTTCAATTCAAAAATTTAAACGGGTGGATTATTGTTGAAATATGGTTTACAGATTCCTGGATTACACTACAGCTGTATGTTCTGATCTAGTGTGTGCAAGGGTTGATAACTGAATTACAGCCCTTGACCAATGAGGTCATCCTGCTTAGATCCTGATACAACTGGCTCTCCTTTTGAACAAATGAGCTCCCTGCTCAAATCCAGATACAACTGGTTCTACTTTACATACCAGGTTTGATTGATGAATTAGAGCACTGAATGATAGTAGAGTTAGTCCTTAATAGATCTAAGTATCAGTGAATGCTTGTGGTTTAACGTCGTGTGATCTAAGTATCAGATTAGGGAATTGTCCAGGAACCTGCCCATGAGGAACTTCTGCTGCCCACACATACCACCACCACCCCACCCCGCTGTAGTTATTTATAGGGGCTCTTGTTTCCTCCACCCGTACACCTGACTCCCATCATAGTGGTAGAATAATATTAGTTAGTCAGGGGTAGGATACAGAGATATATGGGATCAATAATCCTCATACTAGGTGAGGTATCAGCCAAGCCAAACATCAAGCTTATTCAAACCATATATTTGCATATCCTATCAGTGAGTCACCATGTAACAAATTTATCCTGCCAAGACCCATCAATTCAGTGGAGAAGACCGATGTATAGGTAAATCGCTTCTGAGATGTGAAAATCGTTGGAGGGAGATAACCTACTCAGCAGACACATTTGACGTCATCTGCAAGATACAAGAACATATCTGTACTCCACATGACTGTTGTTGTCCATTGAAAAGCGGAGTATTTTGTCTGATGAGGGATAATCTGGGGTATGGATTCAAAGCCAAAAACAAGTAGATAAGTAAATACATATAATACCTGACTTATAATGTTCTTTTTGTACAGAGTTTATGACAATGCCCAAGCTAATGCGGTGATGCAGAAAGCTATCACAGTGTTGTCCATCTGGGACTCACTGGGGAAAAAACGAAAGCGAAAGTTTCTGGATCGACTGAAGAAACCCATCGAGGATGATTATGACGATGATGTGACAATCAGCGGGGATGAGGACCTGAAGAAAGTCACCATTCAGATTAAGGTGCATCACAGTTAGCTGGATTCCTTTACACAGACTATAGCAGCTGATGCCTTGAAGGCAATCTCAAAGAAGCATGACTGAAAACAATCACGTTTCTGTGAATATTGGATGTCAGTGAACCACCATGCCGCATGTAGCATCACTGTTTTATGCCCCCTTTCGCCATACCAATTTAAAAGTTTATTTTATGAGCAGAATTAATCTTTTTCTGTCTGAAATCTTTAATATTAATCTTAATGTCTGAAATATCATCTAATTTGTGGGATATGTGGACAATCCCATCAATTGTTCATTTTTTTACAGATTTTAGCATAAGGAAATTTTCCTTGGGTTTAAGTGTTAAACTGTGATCAGGTACATGTGGAAGTTTGTTGTAATATTCCCCAAAAGAGTTGGGGGGGGGGGGGTCATATGTGTTTTGTAAACACATAATGCAGCATCTAGTTTGGTAAAGAGGAGACAAAAAAACAAAATGTTTAAGTCAAAGAAAACACTAAAATAAAGTATATGTCAGATGAAAGACCATTAAAAACTGTCCAAGAAAATAGTTAGATTTACATTTTTTTTTATCATTTTTCCGACTGAATGAAATGGTTTTAAAACATCAGATTCTACGATGGTCTGTAACGAACCAGAGGGTATCAGTGACATCACATCCGTATCAAATACCTTGTTTCAAGGTCCGTTCGGTGAATGTCTATATAAATGTACATGTATGTCCATTTTTTATTGATGAGTATCTCACCAATGCGGTCACTGTGAGTTCAAGTCCAGCTCATGCTGGCTTCCTCTCCGGCTGTACGTGGGAAGGTCATGCCAGCAACCTGCGAATGGTCGTGGGTTTCCACCATGTCCTGCCCTGTTTCCACCCACCATAATGCTGGCTGCCGTCATTTAAGTGAAATATTCTTGAGTACAGCGTAAAACACCAATCAAATAAATAAATAAATAAATTTACTGATGAAATGTAGCAGCCTGTGGGTGTTCAGTGACAAAAACCTGATGTGATGTCACTGGTTGCAATATTGTCAGAAAACACCACCGTAGAATTCAAACTTTCAAATGCATTTTACTAGATTGAAAAGTTGTTAATTTGTTAAAAAACAATATGGAACTATTTTTGTGGACAGTGTTTAATGGTCGTTTCATCTGACACATACTTTATGTTAGCGTTTTCTTTGCCTTTAACTGAAAATATTTCCTAGGATCAACTGGATGAGTTGGAAGAAAAATGGAACCCAAAGAAACTTCAGAACGATGCCAAGGCAATAGTGGGAAGTGGGATGACAATGACAGAGAAGGATGAACTAGCCGTTCTGCGAGACAGCGTCGATGAGCTGCGTGGTCGACAGGATTACCTGAGTAATCAGTTTCAGAATGATATGCAGACCATCAAATCACTCCTCTTACAACTGACGGGACATTCAGGGGGAGGTGATATACATTTACCAGGTGAGTGAGTTCTTGCCGTAAATGACCTAAATTTCGCAAATGACAAAGTTGGACATTTTGCCCGATTCTGATAGTTCCGTTGATCTTACAAAGGTGGTTTGATTTTTATTTGGATGATAAAAAGATGATATCCTATCAGAAAAATGTAAATTTCAGCACCATGACATTTTATTTGCCTCTAAAAATGCACGTTTGGGGCTGTAGACTAGTGTATATGGCACTGTTGGTGGGAGGTGTCCACTATTTGAGCATCAGACCTGTGGGTTCCTGCTCCCCCTGCAGTGCCCGTAAGTTTATGATGAAATTATGGTGTTTTTGTTTGTTTGTTTCTTTCTTTCTTTTTTTTTTTTCATAAATTTTTTCACATCTATCCCAATATTAAAACATTGGGTGCATGGCAGGTATGTTCAATTGCACTTTTAGGCATTCAAGACATTTCGCAGGGTATAGGTTTATTGGCTTTTATGAAAATTTAATTTTAACTGTGCCATTTGAAACATTTAATATATAACTGATAAACAAAGAACCTCCTCCTCAACCTAAACTGTCCCGAATATTGCATAAATTTGAAATGGATAACAGTTAATAGAAAGAAAGGTAATCAAAAGGTGGGCATTGAGTTTACAGATGAGGAAGTTCATTGTTTAAAGTCATTTTATGTGCGGAGGCACATCTTACAAGCCAAATTAGCACGTGTCAGGATCTGTCTCAATATCAAGACTGAAAAGTTTCATTTATCTTGTAAAATGAAAACAAATGTTTCAGATCAGAGGTCAGAGAGTCATTCTGTACAAGGTCAAGGTCTTCTGGATCATTCTATATCCAGGTAAGCACGTAGGGTATTTGGATGTTTTCTCCTACTGGATGAGTACATGTAGAGGATTTGGATGGAACTCCTGGTGAGTGAGTACATGTAGAGAATTTGGATGTATCTCCTACTGGATGAGTACATGTAGAGGATTTGGATATGTCTCCTACTGGATCAGTAGGTGTAGAGTATTTGGATGTAACTCCTAGTGAGTGAGTACATGTAGAGAATTTGGATATGTCTCCTACTGGATGAGTACATGTAGAGAATTTGGATGTATCTCCTACTGGATGAGTACATGTAGAGGATTTGGATATGTCTCCTACTGGATGAGTACATGTAGAGGATTTGGATATGTCTCCTACTGGATGAGTACATGTAGAGGATTTGGATATGTCTCCTACTAGATGAGTACATGTAGAGAATTTGGATGTATCTCCTACTGGATGAGTACATGTAGAGGATTTGGATATGTCTCCTACTGGATGAGTACATGTAGAGGATTTGGATATGTCTCCTACTGGATGAGTACATGTAGAGGATTTGGATATGTCTCCTACTAGATGAGTACATGTAGAGAATTTGGATATGTCTCCTACTGGATGAGTACATGTAGAGAATTTGGATGTATCTCCTACTGGATGAGTACATGTAGAGGATTTGGATATGTCTCCTACTGGATGAGTACATGTAGAGAATTTGGATGTATCTCCTACTGGATGAGTACATGTAGAGGATTTGGATATGTCTCCTACTAGATGAGTACATGTAGAGGATTTGGATGTATCTCCTACTGGATGAGTACATGTAGAGTATTTGGATGTATCTCTTGGTGAGTGAGTACATGTAGAGGATTTGGATGGAACTCCTGGTGAGTGAGTACATGTAGAGAATTTGGATATGTCTCCTACTGGATGAGTACATGTAGAGTATTTGGAGGTAACTCCTAGTGAGTGAGTACAGAGTGAAGTACCATTTTTTCCCATGCACCAAAGTATCTTAATTAATGAGTAAACAAATCAATTTGTTCCACTGTTCATTGTGACATACAGACCTGCACACCGTATTGGTGGAAGACAGACACATGGTCTTCAGCAGGTGTTAGACTGTGCAAAATACAGTACCACACAAGCAGTAACAACTGCTTATTGTCACTGAAGCATCAAAAACAGTAGGAGTGGGGAAATCTACTAATTCCATGTCCAATGCTGGGGTTGAACTCTCGCCCAAACTGTTTCTGTAATTGAAATGCAAGTGCCTAACCCACCTGGTTACAGGCTGCTCTCCATGAGTAATTAAATGACATATTGTTGAAATACATGTTTTACTTTTTATGCATCCTTTATATACATTATATATTAAGTAAAGTTGTATTGAAGCTTGCAGTAGCCAGGTAAGTAATCAAGTATACTCAGTGCTGTGTATGCAAGTGTATGTAAAACAAAAAACAATTTATGTTGTCAGAGACAATCGGGACAGACCTCGCAAGAAAAAGAAAAGACCACCATCATCAGTGCTAGATAATGCAGTGACTGGTTTACCACCCAGGATACCAGCTGTTCCCTCAGGTACATTTATGCACTGGATCATATGGAAGGTCTGCAGAAGGTTGTGGGTTTTCCTCGCATGCTGCCTGGTTTCCTCCCACCATAATGCTGGCTGCCATTGTATAAGTGAAATATTCTTGAGTACGGCGTAAAGCCATCAATCAAATCAAGTATAGGCTAGCGGCTGTGTGTAATGTAGCTTGAAGCAGTAGGCTCTAATAATGCCATGCGATTTAATAAATGCGGCTCAATGCTTTAGGTTGTAATGTTACTTGATGCGTCGGGCATAACGTACTGTGTCTTCATAAATCAGATTTATTGCAATGTGGCTTTAGGTAATGTCATATGATGTATTGATGCAGTGGTTGGTTTTGTAGCAATAGCTGCTTTAAATATTGTTCGATTTTGATACATTTTTATATTCAGATTCATTTTGTGGCCCTTGTGCCTCAAAACCAGCTTGATCCATGCATAATTTTAGAATATTCAGCACTGAATATAAATTCCCTGAATTTTCTGTCATACATGTAAGTTTGTCTACGTTTGCGCTGTCAACCAGTATATGTATGTGTACATGAATTTGACCATTTTCTGTTGACAAATGTCCTGAAGTTTAACATGCGACTTGTTGACAGATCCCCCACCTGGGTACACTCCTGTGATAGAGGTGACATCTGTGGACTCTCGCAGCCCTGCTTTCACCGCCTCATCTCCCCGGGACAGGGGCTCTCTTGCTGAACCAGCCGTTAGGCTGCGTACAGGAGACTTCTGGGTTAGTTACTATGCATGTGGCTTTGTATTGAAAATAGCATTGATAAACTTAATACATATAAATATGAGCTCTGATTATTCTTCAATGTGTGTAAGTGTTATATGTTTGCCCTTGCGGTTAAAATTCTTCAGTGTGAAATAAATCAGAACTTGTGTTTGATCCAACTACTGAGAATAACAGAATGTCTGTAAGTTTAAATTATGTTTATATTGCAGTGCTTTTGAAATGTGTGCATGGAAACATGAAAAATATGACAAAATTAGGTGTTTGCAGACATAGGGTAAATGATCTGGAATTTGGCCTATGACTGTATTGCACATTTTGCTTGATTGTGAGAGGTGTGTTGATCACATAAGCTATTTTGAGGTTTGTTTGGAAAGAAAAGTGTGAAATTTAGCACAGAAATAATATTTTATAACATTTATTTGCATTTCAAAATGCAGTTTTATGGGCAAAATGTTAGGTTATTTGCCATTTAAGGAAACGGTTAATAGTGTTAAATGTTGATTTTCAGTTTTCACTTTTGAAATCTTGATTTTTCCTTGTGCAGCATTCTGACATGTTCGTGAAAATAGGTTGTCTTCTTTCTTTGCAGGGAGAGGAATCTGCTGGAGTTGACCCCAACTCTGAGTGCTAACCATGGCAACAGACCACACCTATATATACCCTTTAGTGGTGTGAAGAAGTACCAAACTATGAAACTACAATTTTGTGGTACTTCTTTTGCTCCAGCAGGTAGCTTACTCCTGTATCAGTGACAATACATATAAGTCTTGAAATTCATGTAAGAATAACTCATGTTTTAGAGGGAAATTTGCAAGTTATTTATTACATAGCACAGGTCAGTCTTATCAGTCTGAAGAAAATTTACATTGAGAATTGCATTACATGATCAGCTTTATATAAAGGCTTGGTAACCAAATTTGAGAATGCAAACCAAAGAAAAATGTATTGCATTACATGATCAGCTTTATATAAAGGCTTGGTAACCAAGTTTGAGAATGCAAACCAAAGAAAAATGTATTGCATTACATGATCAGCTTTATAAAAAGGCTTGGTAACCAAATTTGAGAATGCAAACCAAAGAAAAATGTCTACAAATGTATGCTCACCATATATTTCTTTTCTTTTCTGGCACTAAAAAGTACTGTTGAACTTAGTGCCTTTAGTAGTTAGTCTCTAGACGATTGTTGTTTGTTGTCATCTCAGTACATGACAGCTAGTACATGTTTATGTGTACTGCTTTGCATATTTTTGACTAACTACACTTTCATTAGAAGTCACCTGTGATATTGTGGGGTGGGATGTAAGGTGTTGTTAGCATTTCTTATAATTCATTAGTTCATGTTATTTATGTTAGAGACTTTTGTCATACTGTCCCAAAAGTGAGCAAGGGATCTGTATCAATTCAGATACATAAACTTTAAAACATACAAGATTTCAGCATACAAGGTTTTCTCAGATTTTATTCAGTTTTATGTGGTTTACACCTCGAGACACAAATTGAATAATTGATGTCCAGTCAATGTATTTGAATGGGTAAAATCCAAAGTGTGGCAAAAATGTAGAATTACAATATCAAGATGCTTATATATTTGTTTGTTATCTTGGGATGTGAAGTGTAACATTTGAGACTACAAAAAAAAATTTGCATCCTGGGTCAGGGTATATCCATTTTTGATAAAATTTATTTTTTTTACACTTGTATTGATGTTGAAAGTATACACTTACCCTTGTTTCAAGGAAGCCTTTCTGTGACGTTCAATTTTCATTTGGCAGGGCAAAGTTGGGTATGCGCGAGTTTTTAAAATATACATGTAACGTATAAAACTACATGTATTTCAATATATTCAGAGAAGAGAAGTGATTTATGCTTTTGCAAGCTACTAATGGAGAAATTGGCAAACCTTTGCACAAAAAAAAAAAAGAAAAACGAGGAAGGAAACATTTTATTTTATTGGCATTAGATATTTTATATATTAATGTTTTATGTATTGTTTGTCTGATGAAGTTTACTCCCATTTAATTTGTGTTTTACCATGTCTGTGATATGATTAAAATTTGCACAGGGAAAAAAAAAAGTAGCGCAGGTCTGTTTAATTAGTCTATTAAAGAGAACGAAGTTTTCAATGTATATGTAAATGCAGTTGACAAAATGTTTCGTTTTTAGGGTAGACATATACTGACGTGTACTCTCTTGAATACATACCTCTTGCATATGCAACATGTGGTTGCTTTTGTTCGGTCGTCTTTCAAAGCCTGGGTAAAGTTTCTTTTGGACGTCAGTATATTTAAAGCCATCTTTATAATAAAATCTTTTATTGCCTACATGTGGCCAGTGATTATTTGTTCAAGCTAAATGTCATGATACTGGTCAGTTGTATGTGATATTAAAATATGTGTGCCTGTCCATGTTAAGAAGTATTTACCAATCTGTCACCAAAGTGTGAGGCAGCTGTCTGCAACTATTTCTAAAACTGTAACAAGTGTAGGAATATACAGATATATTTATTGTGTCCATGTGTAAGATTTGTCAGATGTTGATCAGTCAGTCAATCAGTTTTGTTTATCGAAGATATATATATATATCCGTCATATTCCGTGTCATATGACATTTGCAGTCTGTTCGATCACACCTTTCAAAGGCTTTGCTAGACTTATGTCATATTCCGTGTCATATGCCATTTGCAGTCTGTTCGATCACACCTTTCAAAGGCTTTGCTAGAAACATCCTGAAGTTTACAGTGGTTGAACTCTATTGCTGAAGTTTTTGTCAACTTTGTGGCAAACAAATATCTAAATAACTTAATCTGACAATTTGCCCTCTCCCTCCAATACATGCAGCTCTGGATCAGTGTGACTTGAGCCTCTGGACCGACGTGCCATTTACTTTGCATTGGTATTCAGAAAATATTGGTAGAGTTTTTCCAAGCAGGCAATAGTGCCATTTCTGATCATAATGTCAAGTTTAGTCTCCCAAAATTATTTGTAACCTGTTGTTGTGTTAAAAGATTACCTGAAGTGGCATTTCATAAGAAGTATCATTCACAAAATTACCATAAACATTATTTAAGTTTCATACAGATGGTTCAACACCTCATTGTTTAGTTTGTCATCTTCACCAGAATGATCTGATGTTTTATAGGTCTAAAGTTTTCTGGATGACCTAAGTGTTTACAGTGTTATTTGATGTTTGTGATTATACCTTGTTCTTCTACATGTGGACACTCAGTGTTCTCTTTGCAAAGGAAATGGATGGGAAATATTTGATACAGAGTTGACATTAACTGCCACCTACATGTGCTGCTAAATTCTGCTTCCAAATTGCAGCTTTACATTCATGGATGTATCGGTTGAATAGCAGAAAATGTCATGTTATTTTATAAAGACTATATATAAGTATAATGCGGTCTCTTATAACAGTACTTGTTGGAACGAAAATGGAAAGTAAATGCTTGGTGTATACATATATATATCTATATGTGTATATATATATATTTGTTGTTTAGAGGCATTTGTTGCAAAGCCATATTTTACATGTTGATAAATGCATATGTTCCTCTATATGTATATTTCATGAGAGATGTTTGCTATTTTCTTACAATAAAGTAGTATTAAAGGACTACAGGCTTGTTTTCGTTTTTATTGTTTTTTGTATGTACTTATTTGTGAATTTACGTCAGTGTCAAAATCTGTTGTTCTAGAACAGAATTTCCCCCAGCCCAAGGGTATATAAGGCCCCTCGGCCTAAAATCAGCGTCACTTGAGCCTTGACAAAAGGACTCCCGTCACTCCTAACAGCCAATTGACACCACTTTCTTCTCTCTCCAGCTATCAAACGGAAAAATTTCGCATATTTACTGCTCGAATTTCATGATGGGGAAACACTAAAGATTATTTTGCTATGTTTCGAGAGAGACTTTGGAACAACCATCATATTTTACTTTGTGGGCTCAATATTTATAGTACCCAGCCACGACCTGTGACCTCCTAATTCAACCAATCCAAACAATAGTATCGGTCACACCCATTCTGCATTGCGTCATTCACTATGTAAACGCTTGTGCTCGTGAGGATTGACCCTGATGGTGATCTTCACCTGAACCATCATTCACTATGGAAACACGTGCGCTCGTGAGGATTGACCCTGATGGTGATCTTCACTCAAACCAAGTTCACCTGAACCGTCATTCACTATGGAAAAAGATGCGCTCGTGAGGATTGACCCTGATGGTGATCTTCATCCAAACCAAGTTCACCTGAACCGTCATTCACTATGGAAAAACATGCGCTCGTGAGGATTGACCCTGATGGTGATCTTCATCCAAACCAAGTTCACCCGAACCGTCATTCACCATGGAAACACGTGCGCGCGTGAGGATTGACCCTGATGGTGATCTTCACCCGAACCAAGTTCACCTGAACCGTCATTCACCATGTAAACACATGCGCGCGTGAGGATTGACCCTGATGGTGATCTTCACCCGAACCAAGTTCACCCGAACCATCATTCACCATGTAAACACGTGCGCGCGTGAGGATCGACCCTGATGGTGATCTTCATCCAAACCAAGTTCATTCACCATGGCGAACGTGAATAGAAATCTTCTGAAATACTCGTCTGGTAGGAATCTCAGAACCATAACTTCAATCACATCAATCAGAATTAGACATAGAAGGGACAGTAAGCCACGAACCTTGTAGTAAAGCTACAGTCAGACTCCACTTGTGTAACAACAACTAGTAGTTAAATAAGAAAGTTCCAGTCCAAGTATTTCAGGTAATCGAAATATATTACAAGAGCCATTACAGTGTAACAAAAAAAATGTAACCATGCCATGTCGTTACAATATTCTGATGCACATCTTTTTTAATTTATTTCATTGGCATTTTCATGTTATGTTCAAGGGCATTTCCCTTACAGTTACATGATGGTGGCTTGGTTAATCTTGCTGATGCAATTCTTAATTTATTAAAATGGAAATTTTTATACTATACTCAATGATTTTTCATTTACATGATGGGAGTTCTAATAATGGGATGGGAAAACCAGGCAGATGACAACGTTGCCAGGTGACTGACAGGCTTCAAGCCATAAAGCCACAGCTTAAGTTGTGGACGGATTAAAAAATGGAATAACTGATTGTTGGGGTTTAACGTTGTATTTAATCATTTTTTAGGTGTATGACGACGAGGTGTCATTTGGCATGTTCACATATACTGTGTCTCGATCTTGTAGTACGGCAAGTCCATGCCGCCAAAGTGCTGCCTCCACTGAAGTATCATGCCGAAGACACCGCTAACCAGACATGACACCCTCACCTAGTCACATTATACTGATAGAGGGCCTAGCAGTCCTGTTTCCTTGCTCTAGCCTCTCAGTGCTGAGCGCCAAGCGAGGCAGCAACAAGTACCATTTTTTAAAGTCTTTGGTATGACTTCATTCTGGTTTGATTCTGGGTCTCTCAACTTTTGAGCGAACTGAAGCCTTCCCAAGAAAATTGGAACCTAAATGGCTAATGATCTGAGGTGTACAAATGATTGAGCCAGCAATCTACAGTTTTCACATTCAAATTTCTGAGAAAATCTTATTCCTTCTTTGCCTGTCTCAGATTCGCTTGAAGAATGGGGGGAACAATAACTATTATTTATTTCATTGCTACTCAATAGAATTTTGGGATCCTGTGTCTTGTGCCTTCTGGCAACTGAAAGGAAAGGCACCATACCCATCCTGCCAAGGCCTTCTCCGTTATATCTGTACCTATGCTAAATGCCATTAATGTTCCTGGTAAATTTGTGAAGTTGTGGGGTCAGTTGTTCTTTCTGGGCCATGGCATCTGCCATGATTTGATCACGCCCCTAACTACTAGTATGATTTGATCATGCCCCTAACTAGTAGTATGATTTGATCACGCCCCTAACTTCTAGTATGATTTGATCATGCCCCTAACTACTAGTATCTATGTGAATTGATCACACCCCAAATGATAAACTCATCTGATCAAACCGAAGTCCATGATGATAATTGAAGCAAGATGTGTTCTTACCAACAATATCCATGATAATGCAATCGAAAGTCTAATCATAATCACTTGTCATATCTTGGTAACACAGGTAAAATCAGATTTCCGAACGAAGAGTCTTGTGTAATGAAGTAACCAACTGAGTTTGCCATGGCATGCTGAAAAATAAACAAGCCTGCATGTATTTTCTTTGTAGCAAATGAAAACAGATCAGTTAAAAGTTATAAACCATATCTTAATGGATAATGCATACATCTACCATAAATTACAGAAACTTGTATGTAAAAATTAACGAGGAGATGCATATTAAGCTGTCTGGTAAAAGACATGCAAAAGGAAACTTTAACCTTTATTTGTGGTTATCTCCCCTTGAGTCACTATTTGATAGCTTCCAACAAGGAATAACAAAACTTATACTTATGACTTAACAATGGATTTCCACAAAAATAAAAAAAAGGAATTTGCACCAGCATGCTTCCAAAATAAACCTCAGTGAATTGCTTTATCAAAAGAGAGGCTAAACATGGCTAAAGATAGCAGATTTGCCAAATACAAAAACAAAAATATTAATCAAGAATATATCCATATTAAGGTGATCCTTAACCCTGCTGTTTTGTTGAAATCTATGAACAAGGCCTCTAAAACTACATGATACAATTTCAAGTATCAACTTATTGTATTCAACATTTGGAAGAATACAGAAAATGCTCTATTCTATACAGTTTCTATTTTTCGAAAGAAAAAATTGCACGAGTGAGTGCATGAACATGGTCCTACCTGCATGGCTGTTTTCTGTGCAACTGTCATTTGCTGACTGTCCATTGCCATCTGAATAAAATATAAATATGTACTTAGTATAAATGTCTAAATAGATCCCATAGAGACAATTCCAAGATCCCATAGAGACAATTCCAAGATCCCATAGAGACAATTCCAAGCATGATGCATCTACAACTAAAAGAATGTGATTGTACCTGTTTAATTTGACAAGGTAGTATTTAGGTAAACTGGACCTGGCAATCTAGCAGCAAAAGAATCTGACTATCTGGTCTTCATGATAAAAATGACATTAGGTCACCAGCAAGCTTTTACTGAATTTTTAATGAAATACAGATAGCTGAAAGTACATCTAGAGTTACAAAAAGGGATGTTTAAACTTACAATGAGGAATATTTCCATTTCACATGTCATCATTGACTTACATGAATAACAGGTGCTCCGCTGTTTGAAGACACGGGATTGGCTGCTGCAGAGCTACTGGAATTTGAACTACAACAAAACAAACATGCACATCTCTAACAGACAAAATGTATTCTTGGGTTTTAACATCATACTTAACAGACTGACAGAGGCATTACTTATGGATAACAACTCCTGGATTTATTGTATTGGTGACGTTTCGATGTAGGTTCTTACATCGTTATCAAACCATATGAACATACAGAGATACAATGCCTCTGTCAATCTATACCACCCTAGCTCCTAAATGCCTCTGAAAGAAATCATACTTAACAATCTTTCAGTCAAATGATGATGGACAAATAAACAGGAGTACCACAGAAATCCTGTAGCTTGCATAAGGTAATACATTATATAAGGTGAATTTGACAAATGTATTTATAAACTAAACCATGCGATTGATCAAATTTTAATACACAAAATACCACCATGAAAGCATACTGGTAATTACAGATCTTTTGAACTTCAGTTGATAATTCCAAACTTTCAATTGAGAAAACCTAAAACTCGACCTAAATTATTATACTATTTTATGCCATACTCAAAAATATTTCATGTTTCGGCAATGACCATGCAACAATATGGTGGAAGGAAAGTGGGCAAAGCCTGCAAAGAAACCCACGACCATCCTCAGGTTGCTGGTAGACCTGATACGAAGCCACCATGAGCTGGAATTGAACACACAGCAATCACATTATTGGCAGGCTCCTGGGTCAAATTATACACCTAGTATCTGAACAAAAGAAAATGTCTCACAAGAGAAGTTATGTTAAATAGTGAACTTTCTGTCTTGTACTGTGCTAAAATGAAACGTAACTTTTTCTCACCATTCAGTAGAAAAAATGTACCACAAAGTGTAATGGTAATAATTTTTAAACCAATGATTACCTTCCTGAGTTGTTCTGGGGATTGTGTTGCAAACGCAACCTTTTCTTCTGCTCTTCTAGCTGCTCTAATATCTTACGATTGGCCCTTTCTGTAAAATTATGAAGACTTCTTATTTTAAATTTAACTTTGTACATCATATTGGGAAAACTGATCAGAATTTCATAACATGTTTCATTTACATATAATAAACTTGTTACTAAATGGGCATGTGTGTTTTAAATCAGCACGTGATTTAAATGAGCACGTGTTTTAAATCAGCACGTGTTTAAGTCACTTAAACATTACACAACATATATTAAACATGAAACAATTAAAAAAAATTAAAGCTGAACTTTACTGAGCGGTATAGACTGGAATACTTTCAAAAAACATAGCAGGGCACACATCAAGATTATTGTTCATAATAATTTTCGCATTTATACGAGAATTTGGAGGGCACCTAAATGTTTTGGCCTGTGTCTTTTAGTTAGCATATGTCACTTAAGTCAATCTTAATTACTGATCATTTTATATCCATGCTGTGCATACTATACTGTGTAATAAGGATTATCCTTTCACTGATGTGATATGTTCGGGAGACCCTTATCATGTTAATTCGGCCTTTGCATGCATGTGTTATCATACAAATAAAATGAACTAGTCATCCATCAGTCTTTTCAGGAAATTAAGATAACTTTCATAAACAAAATTTTACCATATATTCTTGAGTACGGCGTAAAACACCAATCAAATAAATAAATACTTAGTGCACTGCCATGAGTGAACAAGACGGAAAACACAGGCTCTTGTACAATCATATAGACGAATGAATGGATTATTGTGTTGTTGTTGTTTCAGACTCGTGTTGTTCCCTCTCCAGTGTTTTGTCGGCCTTTTCATCGATTATAGGAGAAAAGATTGAACTTTGGCACTTTTCATCACCTTGTCCGACTGTTGGGGCCTGGAACGCCATCTCTGTCTCTCCCCGATCTCTGATTTATCATAAAATCAATATTTCACCCTTTCGACAGTTCATCAATCAATAACAAATACTTCCTCCCAAAACAGTTGTAAGAGACTTTGTAAATGGTGCGCTATCAGAGATCAGCCAATCAGAACGTGGAACAGACGTTTTCGGATTGACAGTCCCGAAATTTAGTATTGATGTTAGCGGCCAGTGGTTTTCAGCTCTTCTGTCAGAATGGCGGATCCACTGAATGCGGACGGTTTAGGAGAAGAAGTCGACACTTCACCGATCTCTGATGAACCTCAGAAATTCAAGGACCCGTTAACAAGCAATGTGGACAGCGATGATGCAGAGGTCAGTGAATAGTATTCTGTGTGTTGGTAAATAACACACATTCATGTCCTCCATCAACGTTTGACGTTTTGGAAATAGATACACATGTACTTTGAAGGGGGCGGAACGCTTTTACACTTATTATGATATGGCATCTGATGTATTGTACTCGCTGCTATATGTTTATGTTTACGAACACAATTCCAATCACTGGCTAATTCATAGATTGAAATGTTGGGACTATCTGGATTAATCTGAAGAATTCCAATAAGAAAGACGACAATGGAATAATGAAAAAATCATCTGTTCTTTTTCTAGATTCTCGACTAAACCGTCATGACAGTTTATAATAATAATATATTGGTTTTAGTAATTAGTAATAATTTGGTTTATGTAAATGTACCCCATTTTCTTTCTTTTAAGGGCTAAATGTTTGTCGTAATGATATTGGAATGTGGTATCTTTTTCAGTATACTGGTAGGCGCTTGGACTATATACTTTGGTAAATATAATCAGTTAGTCTGCAGGTTAGGCTAATTGTTTCCTGATGATTCCCATATTTGACTAGTATTTTGATGCTGATAAATAAATTTTTGTTATGAGCCGATTTTTTTTTTTTGCAATGAAAGTGACCATGAAAGTCTTGTAATCCTCTTGCAGTTGGAAAGTTTGGACTTGGACACATCAGCTCATTCTGAAGTAAACATTTCTCGAAGTTCCAGTTTAATTGCTGCCTTTAAACTGGAAGATGAGTGCGATGTGGAGACCAGAGATCTCTTTGTGGTTGTTGACAATCCAGAAAAACACACAGGCACCATGGACTCGTATATCACATTTAGATGTACTACAAGGGTATGTTCTACCACAGTTGCATCCTCGTTAAGTAGTAAATGAAAATCTGCAAATGATAACCATAAAGAGCAAATGTAGTTAAAGTTAAAGAATGATTCAATGTTTATTACAATTTCAGGACATAGCTGAATGAGTAAGTCTTAATCTTACATGTAAATGTCCTTATCATTTCTGTTGGTAAATTTCAATAGAGCAAGAAAGTGTACACATTACAAACAAACTGTTCACTTAGATACAGCGCAGGGGCATAAAACACCTATCAAATGAATAAATAAATAAATGAAAGGCAGTGCAAGACATGTCTTTATTTAAAACAGATATTGCTATATAATGATCAGCATACCATTTGTTGGAGAGCTACAATTACTATATCCCAGTATTCACTTTATAGGCCTTAGGTTTGGCATATTGACGTTTGTAAAAATTTTTCTGTTTTTACCGTGTATGAGAGTATGAATTGTATTTTCCAGTTTTTGCTTTCTTCATCTTTTTTGAAGACCACTCGCAGTGAATATGATACTCATGAATACTGTGTGAGAAGACGATACAATGACTTCCTCTGGCTGCGACAGAAGTTGGAAGAGTCACACCCTACCCATTTAGTGCCAGTAAGTTACACTACGCATGTAAGTTACACTACGCGTGTAAGTTACACTACGCATTCACTGCGGAAAATTTCAAAGAAAATTCTCCAACCTTTTATAATAGTAACATGGTACATTTTTTGACATATTTCAAGAGCATTACAGTGTTTTTTTTTTAAATGTTGGTTGATAAAACTTTGAGTGAAGGCCAGACATTAACAAATTATTAGTATGATTCATAAATTACGTTTAAAGTTGCACTGTGTACTTGCACATATTCGTGATGGGAACTATGGTCCAGTGCTAATACTAGCTGTAGCTTGTAAGAATACCCTGGTATGGCCCACTGGATAAACCCTTCATCCATTAAACTGGCACCGTGACCAAAAAGGTTCTAACTTTTAGAATACAAGGCCTGTGAGCATGTAAAATGTAAATGTGGCCTGCGGAGATGGGAATGGTCGTAAAGGGAGGGCAGCCTTCCAGTGTTTTTGTTAGAGATAAGAAGACCTAGTGACAGTTCCAGTTTAGTTCATATGCTAGTGTGCTGGATGTTTGATGAGGAGATTCTAGTAAGTTCAATTCTCTTATGTGACCCACAGAGGAACACATCATTCAGCTGAGGAGTAAAGAGTGGAATTTTGTGATCTACAAATTTTAACCAAATTATGTAGTTGTGTGTTGATTTGAAGAGCAAATCTTGTAGCACATGAATTTCTACAGTGTAGATGATAGCATTATGTGACTTACACATCTGTGACAAACTTTTTTGGAAAAACTTTGTAGAAAAACTCACTTAATGGGTTTTTTTTTCTGAAATTTTATTAATTTCTTATCAAAAAGACTTAGTATCATTATCAGAAAAACTCATGTATCATTATCAGAAAAACTCATGTATCATTTTAAGGCCTATATGTGCTTCTGAAAGTGCATTTTTACAGGATACAGTTTACATCAATGGTAACTATTTTTTTGACTTATGTCATACATGGCTAAATATACAATCATTAGTATTAATTTTTACAGCCAACATCTGGCTGATGTCCAGGTTTTAATGAATGACTATAATCAATATGCCTAGCCTTATGCTATTGAGGGCTAACCTGCATTCATCCGCTCATGGTCGTGGGTTTCCCGCAGGCTGTGCCCGTTTTCCTCCCACCATAATGCTGGTCGCCGTCGTAAAAGTGAAATATTCTTGAGTATGGCGTGAAACACCAATCAGATAAATAAATAAATAAATAACCTGCATTCAGTTGCATGTGCCTGTACTAATAATGAGTGTATGTATGCAAATGTCATACATGCAAGCCCTAGGGATAGGATCTATTGTTCCCCTTGTGAATAATGTATGTAATACCAGAATGATATTTTGCTATGATATCATATTATAACATTGTGTAGTCTCTGTCAGTCATGAAATAATATGCATTATTATACATGTACCTCGTAGGGTTATTCTCGGTTTCCATTGGTCGAGAGACGGTCACATGATATTCCGCAAACCATGATGTACAATGATCACGCGCTTAAGGAATGCAACGTCACACTCATAAAGTAATATCCAACGTTCACGAGACAATATCCAACGATATCATGCTAACATCCAACGTTCACGAGGCAATATCCAGTGATATCATGCTAATATCCAATGATCACCTGCCTTGATTCCGCGGCAGTTATCTGCCTTTGTTAGCTCTCAGATCTCTGCTTGGTCATAAAGTAAAGAAAGGGTTTACGGTTATAGCTCCCTTATTGGCCTACAATTTCAGCGATTTGAACACAACCCGAAAAGGTGCACTGTTTTCTCTCTATAATAAAATGTCTGGTGCATACTCTGGTATGGGACATGAGGAATTGTCAGCTCTCGACAAGTGATGTTCACAACCGGCTTCGGTGAATATCATTCATTTAGAGCCGACAATTCCTCATGTTCCATACCACAGTATGCACCATCTGTATAATGTATGTAGAAAGTACCGTACGTGGGAAGGTCTGCCAGTAACCTGCAGATGGTCATGGGTTTTCACCGGGCTCTGCCCGTTTTCCTCCAACCATAATGCTGGTCGCCGTCGTATAAGTGAAATATTCTTGAGTACGGCGTAAAACATCAATCAAATAAATAAATAAATGTAGAAAGTACAAAAATGATACTGTACAATGATTATGAGGATGGCCCGATCTGTTCTCAAAGCCTAGCCTCAAATTTTGTTGTTACCCCCTACTGCCATGGAGTATCAGTCGTCAGTGTGTAAAAAAAGCTAGCTGCATTGTTTGCAAAAAGTGTCCTTAAAGTTGTGAAATATGTCATGACTGAATACGACACGGCAAATGTCATCATAGTCTGTACATTATGGAGAGAGAATAGCTATTTCTGTGTTCATGTGTATGTAAGTAACGATATAAGTAAAAATACAATCCATCCATTTCTAAAAAAGAAAAAAAAATCTCACACTTGCTGGACTCCCCACGTTATGACAATAAGTGGCCGACAACCCATGCTTCCAGCTGTATGACCTGCATACCTGTAGATCACGTCGTTAGTCAGTAACTTACCCATGGTGTACTCTCTGGTCTCAGGTCTCTTCCACTAGATAGAATTTTTGATAAACAAAACTACCTCGTAACAGTGCAGGATAATAGTTTCACTTCTGTGTCACCCAGACGCACTTAGGGTTGAAAGCAGTTCATCAAAGGTTGGTAGTTTACTCTTGGTGCTCCATTATCCTCTGTCTGTAAAATTGAAGGTCATCGAACACATGTAAGTGGGAAATTCTTGAGTAAGTGTATAATGAAATTCTTTCATTATATCAAATAAATAAACGATCAAATAAAATAAAGAAATAAATACATGTATGGCAGAGGCACTACCAAGCCTATATGTACAACAAATGTCAACAAAAGGGCCTCTTGTATAAAAAAAAAAACAGCTAAACATGTATTTTTGAGATCAGCTGAATGTTAATGCAAAAATGAGTTACATTTGACACCTATCTAAAGCCTCAGGGTCAGTATTTCGAAAATGTTAATTGAAGAGAATCATAAGGGTAAATCCGTCACTGTTGTAAACTGAAGATACCTTTTTTCTGTTGTTGTAGCCCCTGCCTGAAAAACACAGCTTGAAGCGCCTGGACAGGTTCAGCCCAGAGTTTATCCGCGTACGCCAAAGAGCACTTCAGAAGTTTCTCACTCGAATAGCAGATCACCCTGTGCTCTCCTTCAACACACACTTCCAGGTGTTCTTAACAGCTAAGGCATGGGTAAGTTAGTCTGTCTGTCTGGTTAGTCTTCTATTTCCCTGTTCATCACAGTCTAGGAGTCCCCGTAGACATGAGTCCCCCAAGACATGCATGGGTCCCCCTAGACATGCATGAGTCCCTCAATCCCTATTTTCATCTGTTCATATGTCCAGTCGTCAAAGCCCAGGTTGATTTGCCTTCTTGTTGAATGCCATGCACATATGCATTTTAGGAGATTACACTGTGAATTACACCCAAGTTTCTACACTGTGAATTACACCCAAGTTTCTACACTGTGAATTACACCCAAGTTTCCACACTGTAAATTACACCCAAGTTTCTACACTGTAAATTACACCCAAGTTTTTACACCCAAGTTTCTACACTGTGAATTACACCCAAGTTTCTACACTGTAAATTACACCCAAGTTTTTACACCCAAGTTTCTACACTGTGAATTACACCCAAGTTTCTACACTGTAAATTACACCCAAGTTTTTACACCCGAGTTTCCACACTGTAAATTACACCCAAGTTTCTACTCTGTAAATTACACCCAAGTTTTTACACCTGAGTTTCTACACTGTAAATTACACCCAAGTTTTTACACCTGAGTTTCTACACTGTAAGTTACACCCATGTTTCTACACTGTAAATTACACCCAAGTTTCTACACTGTAAATTACACCTGAGTTTCTACACTGTGAATTGCACCCAAGTTTCTACACTGTAAATTACACCCAAGTTTCTACACTGTGAATTACACCTAAATTACACCCATGTTTCTACATTGTAAATTACACCCAAGTTTCTAAACTGTGAATTACATCCGTGTTTCTACACTGTAAATTACACCTAAGTTTCTACACTGTGAGTGACACCAAAGTTTCTAAATTTAACACTTTATTGGAGCTAAATGATTGTAAGAGATTGATATTGTGTTGTTTTGTAGGAGTTTGCTGCACACAAGAAGCAGGGGTCTGGTCTGATAAGCCGTGTGGCAGATTCCCTTCACAACATGGGTGCTGCATACATGATGAAGTCCAGGCAACCAGAGTTCACCGCCATGCAGGAATACATCCTCACCTTCTCGGACAAGCTGGGAGTGCTGGAGCGAATATCACAGCGCATAGTCAAGGAACAGACTGGTGAGATGTCTGATACAGCTGGACAGTCACATAATGATGACAACCAGTATCGTGTCCTGTTGGGTTGTGCATTTTGATAAAACAGAATTATGGGAAAGTAGCAGTGTATATTTTATTTTCTAGCGCAGTTTATTTGGTAATCCAGAAAAGACATGGAATATTCACTAACTGTAATGCTCCTTGGGTCAATGGGAAGGTCTGTCAGCAACCTGCGGATAGTCGTGGGTTTCCCCCAGGCTCTGCCCGGTTTCCACGCACCATAATGCTGACTGCCGTCATATAAGTGAAATATTCTTGAGTACGGCGTAAAACACCAATCAAATCAATAAATAAATCCTTGGGTCAATGGAAAGGTTTGCTCTTGGAGTTGGCTTAGTAGATATTCTGGTGGTCTCTGAGCCTGTGGTTCTGTTGTAGATTACCTAATGGACCTGTACTCTTGGGGCCCCGTGTACACCTTGTGGTCTAACTCAGAAGAGAAGCTAACCCCAGCCCTACTGTCAATGTCACACACCTTGGAGAAGTGTTCTGCCGCCCTCAAAGACCTGGTCAGTAAATGATAAAGGTTTTCTAAAGTTTCACATTGAAACATCGCTCACTGGCTGAGAATGCCAGCATTTCAAATTTGTACCTCGCCCTTTCAGTGAAAATGTTCTGTGTGCAGCATTTTTTGTACCGTACAGTAGGCTTACTATGGCGGTATTTATAAATGAGAATAACCTGAGCTGGTCAGTCTCACGCAACAGCCAGTCTGGTAACTGATATTTTCATTTAAAACTCACAGGCTGTGGTATTAAACATTCTGCAGCTGTGTCAATTCAAGCTATAAGTTTTGATCATGTGCTGTAACCCATAATTTTAACTATTCACAATAAAGTATGGTTATTTCTTAAGAGTACATGTAAGTTTAAAACAAGTCTAAGCTGTTGAAATTTGATGTAAGTACAAGTACAACATCAGATATAGGCGTACTACCGATTCCATCTAACGCCCTGTGATTAGGCATAGTTATGTTAAATTCCTTACATAACTGTTAAACAATTTTGATTGTATTAACAGGCTAATAATTCTACGTGAATGTTTTGATATTCACAGATCGATTCCACAGACGATTGTTTAACTCAGCCCCTCAAAGAATATATACTATATACTGAAGCTGTAAAGGTAAAAACTAACATCTTAGTCATCCAGCCTATGATCCAATACATTTTGCAACTCTTAATTCAACCAACAATACAACACATCTCTCCCTTAGTATAACTTACATCATTATAACAAGTTTCAATGAAGAAACCCTCAGGTTTTGTATTCATTTATTCTGAGGCTTGTGTATTATGTGATGATTCATTTTAAGCAAAAGTGATGATATGATACTGCCGAAAGTAATTCAGAGTTTTGGAGTTCAGCTGAATATAAAAATGAGTTGCATTTGACACCTGTCTTAAGCCTCAGGGTCAATATTTCAAAAAATTTAATGAAAGAGAATCATAAGGGGAAATCTGTCACTGTTGTAAACTGTCCGCCTGACAAGATAACATGCAAATGAGGCAGCGCAAAGATTCCCCCAATGCAACGTACACTCGTGGATTTGACAGGTAAGCAATAAAATAGATTGAAAGCAAAATTATAAGTCTAGTAAACCAAATATGATCTTACACTCTATCAAAAATGTTGTATAAAGTATTTGTAATTCCCAGCGATATGTAGCGCAGAACTGAATTGATGAAGTAGGCCATATAATTACAACACAGTACCATGTCTGACATTTTCAAGTTTGCTGAACCTCTCCATTATCTAGACAACAATGGGAGGTAACTGACTGATAAAAAGTCAGGCTTTCTAAATATGACTTGAGTGAGTTGATGGTCGAAGGGAATCCCCAATTAAAACTGAATGTTCGATTGTTCACTGACGCATGTCAGCAGACATCTGGAAGAATCAACTTTATGTAGATGACGTCTAAAATAACACCAAAATTTTTTGGGTGGGGGCGGTATGTGCCTTTAATCATCCAGCATCAAACTCATTCCTATGTTTATATGGCACATTGTATTAAATGAAGACTAATATGTAGTGATTCTTGATGAAGTACAGAATACAACACATGGTCCCTGCCGTTTTCACAAAAATATTTTACTGATGAAGCATGCTAGAGTTGTCTTGTATTTCCAAGACAGTAACGTTTAACAGTAAGATGTGTTAAGAGCTCAAAAGAGAAGTAGGAGCCTCCGTGTCAGAGGGAGTTAGCGTGACAGTGCGACGGAATGACACAGGAGCCTCTCACCAATGCGGTCACTGTAAGTTCAAGTCCAGATCATGCTGGCTTCCTCTCTGGCTGTACGTGGGAAGGTCTGCTAGCAACCTGCAATGATCGTGGGCTTCCTCCAGGCTCTGCGTGGTTTCCTCCCACCATAATGCTGGCCATCATCGTATAGGTGATATATTTTTGATAACGGCTTAAAACACCAAGCAAATAAATAAATTAATCAAAAGAGAGGTGATAATTTTGATTATTTTAAAAAAGATGTAAACGAATAAAATACTTCAGCATTGTTGTCTTTTCTTAAGATGGAGCAGGTCCGAGCAGTTCTGAATATTATTTCCTTACACATATGTACCCAGCTCATGCTGGCTTCCTCTCCAGTTGCAAGTGGGAAGATCTGCCAGTAACCTGCAGATGGTCATGGGTTTCCCCCGGGTTCTGCCCAGTTTCCTCCCACCATAATGCTGGTCTCTGACATATATTTGAATATTCTAGGGCACGGCATAAAACACCAACCCCAAAAATAAATAAATACACATATGTAGGTGCGTGTTGTCACATTTGTTCGCTATTGTATCACTTGGTTTGACTGACGCACTCAACAACCTTTACCCAGTGAGGGTGTGTGTTCAAATCCAACTCCAGGCTGTTCTACTGTTGTTTGTGCTGAGAGATCTGCCAGGTTAAGGGGTGGTTCTCTTATTTCTCCTCCTTCACCCACAAACTACACATTTGTCATATAACTTGTTTAAGGGTCATTTAGACATTACCGTAATGACATCACAATGAGGTACACATATATACAAATGAGAGATGGATTACAAAGGAGAAGTGGTCAGCCATATTGTTATATAAGTGAAGTATTTTTGCAGTACCAGCAATTCACCAATCCATGTATCAGTATACATACTACCATTTCAGACTGTGTTACGGAGGAGAGATGCCATACAGATGGAGTATGACATGACAGTGGAGGAATTGAACAAGAGGAAAGATGAAAGGGAATTGGTGAGCTGAAAACAAAACCCATTCTATGTTTTTTTCGCTCTGGCAATGTTGTTAAAATACTGGTTTCAGGGACCTTCCCTTACTCTCACACGCTGGCCAATTAAGTCAATTTCTTCGTTCTTCAGTGGGAGTCAATTTTGGGTTTTATTATTACGTAGGTTTTCTATTTACATCTGCAGTGAGCCTTGCTGTAAGGCCCTCTGTCTGTTAGTCAGTAAGAATTGATGTCACCCTATATAATGGACCATTCACATCATGATGTGACAGACATAGTTGACTTTAATATAGCAAATTGCCGAAGCTATTGCAAATCTAGGCTTGTTTCATTGAATGTCAATACTAATAATAAGACTATAATAGAAAATCTACTTCAAAAAATAGTGGAATATGTTAAAATGGAAGAATATATTGCGGGATTAATGCGGACAGAATGTGAATTAAAAAAAGCAAATGGAGTAGCAGCTATAATAAATTTAAAGAACAAGCAGATGTATAAAAAAAAATCCGAGTGGAGGTGAGAAGGAAAGTGTGCCTGCATATAAATGTTAGTCTTTTGGTTGGTGAAGATGTGGAGCAGAAAAAAAAAATACTCACTGTTAGTAATGATGGAATATTGTACATCATCGATATTTAAAAATTGTTGGAATGTCTTTTCCTATAAGATAAGGATAAATGTATAAATCTTCTTTGCGTAATGTATAAATGCTTGTGTTGGCTTGCATTTAGATTTGATATACTTTTTTAAATGGACAGCACAATGTCAGACTGCATGAAAGAATGAACATTATGGGTAACACCATGTTTTAAAGAACTTGTGTGTTCCAAAATATAGAAATATTGGGAAGTGATATCTTAGATGTTAAAGAGCCAAGGTGAATTTTGAAAAACCCTATGTCCTGCAGCTGAAGATATCTGACCAGACATACTCTTTTGGGGCGTTTCTTGGCAAAGATCCAGAAGACGTCAAGCAACAGAAGCAAGAGAAGCTGGAACAACAAATCCTTGATGTAAGTGTCTAAGAGGCTATACCGGAGATTTTTGGCCAGAAATTGATCAGTGCAAATCCAGTTGAATTCTTGCTGATATTTTAGCAGATTATTTTAGACTTACAGCGTAGATAGTAAAACCAGAGCAGCAATGACGGTGTGATCATTGTCAAATGATCACACATATTGTGAAATAAGGCCTGTTTTTTTTTACCTCATTTAGGGTTTAATTGTAACTGTTTATGTAACATTTAATTACATGCTCCCTTGTACCGTGGCTGAAGAATAAAAACAGAGTGAAGTGATGTTAATTGCGATTTATTAGACATAACTGATCTAGAATTTCTCAAAATGCTGTGTTGTCATCACATGTAACGTATAATAACATTAAAGCAGGCCTCAGGGATGGCTAGTCCACCAGCTTAATGCTGGTGTATACAGGAATACTGAGTAATAAGAGTCAAAACCCATCCTGACTATCCAACATCACTCAACTTTTGTTGACTCAACAAGAGTCAACTTGAAGTTGAGTCAACAAGTTGAGCCGTGTTGAGTAGTGTGGACGGGTTCTTCAACTTCGTTCAACAACACTCAACACATTCCAACGTTATTGGATCAGAAATGTGCCTGTGTATTTTTTATCAACAAGTTGAGTCAAGTTGAGTGAAAGTAGTCAAACAGCGGGTGTGTAGAAATAACGTGACTGTCTGAAGGCACGTGACCTGGGAAAAATGGCGGCATCAAAGTCGAAAGAGAGAAACTGGTCTCATTGATACAGGAGTAAGAAACATTCCCTTGCCTGTACAACACTGTTTCTAAAGATTACATATTACTGGGACAAAAGAAAATCACTGTGTCTCATGCTTAAATAGTAGCAAATTGCACCACACCCCTTAGCTCCATGTCTTAAATAGAATATCTCAAATCTTTAGGTAACAATTAAGTGAACAAATTAAATATAAATGTCCACTTCATTGTTTCAGCTGACGACTCAGATGGAGCAACTCAACGATAAAACAGTGATCGCCAACGCAGATCTGAAGGCAGATATGGAAAGATGGCACAAGAACAAACGTCGGGACATGAAAGAGCTGTTCATGGCCACTTGTGATCGAGAGATCAAGTATTATGAAACGGTGAGTAGACAGATCAGTTTTAAACTAAACAGTAAGTAGGTAGATCAAGGCTTAGTAAACAGCATACAGTGTGTATTTATTTGATTGGTGTTTTACGCCATACTCAAGAATATTTCACTTATACGACGGCGGCCAGCATTATGGTGGGAGGAAACCGGGCAAAGCCCAGGGGAAACCCACTACCATCTGCAGGGTTGCTGGCAGACCTTCCAAATTAAGGCCAGGGAGGAAGTCAGCATGAACTGTACTTGAGCTCACAGCGACCGCATTGGTGAGAGGCTTCTGGGTCATTACGCTGGGCTAGCGCGCTAACCAACTGAGCCATGGAGGCCCCTCAGTATACATTAGGAAGGTGCATGTAAATTGTTATAGGCAAGTAAAGCCTTACAAAGTTATAAGTATGAAGATAAAGACTTAAGGTTTGGCAATTAAAAATACATTTTCCGAAGCACATAATGGCCTTGAAGTGATACATTTGTTGACATTAATTCACCAATCTCATGTCCTGAGGTGTTCCGGAGGTGCAAATGACACCTGTTCCCTCCAGGAACCTCCACATGTTCACACATGTATAGCTTGTCAGTTTTCTCTATCTCTCATTTACCCTAACTTTTTGTGAAACTTTTTTCAGATGCCCATGTTACAGTAATGTAAAAACGTAAATAGTTTTCTAAACATTTCTAACAGGTGACGTGGTACACTACGAGTTTTTTTTTTAAATAAAAGAGTTTGAAGTCGAAACCCCATCTTGATTAATAATGTATAATAAACAGTTCTCTCTTTTTACCCTAACTTTTTGTGAAACTTTTTTCAGATGCCCATGTTACAGTAAATCTAAACGTAAAATATTTTTCTAAACATTTCTAACAGGTCATGTGGTATACTACGAGTTTTTTTTTTTTTAAATAAAAGAGTTTGAAGTTGAAACCCCATCTTGATTAATAATGTATAATGAACACTGTTCTCTCTTTTTACCCTAACTTTTTGTGAAACTTTTTTCAGATGCCCATGTTACAGTAAATGTAAACGTAAAATAAGTTTTCTAAACATTTCTAACAGGTCACATGGTACACTACGATTTTTTTTTTTAAAATAAAAGTTTTTTGAAGTCAAAACCCCATTTTGATTAATAATGTATAATAAACAGTTCTCTCTTTTTACCCTAACTTTTTGTGAAACTTTTTTCAGATGCTCATGTTACAGTAAATGTAAACGTAAAATAAGTTTTCTAAACATTTTTAACGGGTCACGTGGTACACTACGAGTTTTTTTTTTAAATAAAAGAGTTTGAAGTCGAAACCCCCATCTTGATTAATAATGTATAATAAACAGTTCTCTCTTTTTACCCTAACTGTTTGTGAAACTTTTTTCAGATGCCCATGTTACAGTAAATCTAAACATAAAATATTTTTCTAAACATTTCTAACAGGTCATGTGATATACTACGAGTTTTTTTTTTTAAATAAAAGAGTTTGAAGTCGAAACCCCATCTTGATTAATAATGTGTAATAAACATTGTTGTAGTGTTTAACAGCTTGGGAGAACGCCATTAGGACAATGCAAGCCCCGGACCCTATGATTGTGGAGAAACAAGAAGCTGTGGACTCAGGACACGGGTCTATAGATTAGAGCAGCTCAGTTCTCACAAGGTGAAGTGTAACAATTAACATAATTATATAAAACAGAAATCTTGTATTAGTACAGTTTCAGTTCTCACAAGGTGAAGTGTAACAATTAACATAATTATATAAAACAGAAATCTTGTATTAGTACAGTTTCAGTTCTCACAAGGTGAAGTGTAACAATTAACATAATTATATAAAACAGAAATCTTGTATTAGTACAGTTTCAGTTCTCACAAGGTGAAGTGTAACAATTAACATAATTATATAAAACAGAAATCTTGTATTAGTACAGTTATGGTTCTAAGAGTTCAAAAGTAACTTGTGATGGTATGTACAGCATAGTGGTAGTCATAGCTGGTCCAAGGCACCAAAGTTCTGTTTGAAAATTCCATTGTTTTGTTACAAGTAAAAATGACCAGACATAAATCTGTGGTTTATCATTATACAAAGTTTATGTCTCATGTATAGCATAGGAACTCGTCAAAAAGTAGAAGACGTGCTGAGTGTGTTCAAGTAAATGGACAATGGCAACTCGGGTTCAAGCTGCATTAATCATTAATCATTAATCATTAATCATTGTTCTACATGTACTTTACCAGTTTCATTACCAATAAACATGGCAAAGGCAGGAATGAATTTAGGCTCGAATTACTCTAGGCACAAAACGGTCCCCATTCACACACAAATTGTGTGTTGTGTGTACTTGGAGGTAAATGAGGCGCTGCAGGTTGGCTGGCTTGAGAAATAGAAATGCAGATTCTAATCTCACATGTTGGTGATCAAAATGACAATATATATATATATATATATATATATATATATATATATATATGTATATGTATATTGAGCAGATCACAGAATTTCTGTGAATGAATTGTACACCTATATTGTGAATGGATATATGTTGTTGATTCTGTACTTGTATTTATACTGATGTATGCATGAGTTTATGTCATCATGCAATTGTAGTGCAATTCTGTATAATGTGCATTTGAAATGATACTGGTTTCCAGATGCAAGATGACTTTATCGTGCTCATCCATATAAATTCCTGATATATAAATATGAATTATGTTAATTAAATGTTTTATTTTTTGGCATCATTTAAGGGCAAACAGTATGTTAATAACACTTGGGGTATAAGTCCTTACAAGCAAGGGCAGGTAATCCATCTGCTGGTAGCCCTGCTCTTAGTTGAGGCATTTAATGTATCATACACATTCTTCATGAATAGGTGAGTATTGAATCATAAATTGGGTTAATTAATGTTTTTTTTGAGATCTGTACCTATCAGATTTGTACAAGACCTTATAAGCAAGGACAGGTAATCCCTTTACTGGCAAGATAACGCGTCTAAATCCTTGGCAATAGATTTCTGATAACAAATCTTAAACCTGGGCTATTCACTTCTGGTAATAAAGTTTAAGGTAAAAGACTCACATCATAAGACACATGACTGAAAGTGTACATCTGAAAATTCCTTCATTTTTCTTTTAAAACTTTTCTTGAACGGAATAAAATTCATTCAACTAGTGGTACGTATGGTTTGGGCTTTACCTCAAATGTGAATTCTGTGATGGACTTCATTCATTGATAATATTGAAAGTGTTAGTTACTGATTCTGTACAAGTTTTCTCTCTTTTTTTATTTTCTTCTTTGCGTGTTCACTGAAATTCTTTACATTCCAACAATCTGTGTCATTTCAGAACAAAAAAATGAAAAATAGCATCATGATTAGAATGCATAATGTAATTATTTAAATGTTTAAAAACACACCGAGAATTTACTTTAGAAATATAATTACAAGCAGAAAGCATGACGTATATTGACCCAAAACAAAAAAAATGAAACAGCAGGCTATGACACTTTGTTTAAAGTAAATATTCAAGCTTGTATTTTTAGGAAAATGGAATTGTTTCCGACATTGTTGAGATGAAATATTCGGTTTGAGTTTTGTAAGTTAAAGGATTATTGGTGTTTAGAGATCACTTATTATTGTTGATTTTGTTGAGGTTATAAGTGCTGGTTAATTGCTTAGAGATTGCTTATTATTATTTGATTTTGTTGAGGTTATAAGTGCTGGTTAATTGCTTATAGATTGCTTATTATTATTTGATTTTGTTCAGGTTATAAGTGCGGGTTAATTGCTTAGAGATTGCTTGTTATTATTTGATTTTGTTCAGGTTATAAGTGCTGGTTAATTGCTTAGAGATTGCTAATTATTATTTGATTTAATTGAGGTTGTAAGTACTGGTTAATATGTGATTGTCCGAAAGAAAGTAAGTTTATTTATTTCAAGTCATTCATTGGATGGGTGCATTTGGCTCAGAACTGCATGTATTTTAAATGCTCACACATATTTGGTGAATTGCTCTATTTTCCCCATTTTTTCCAACATTTAATGAAATGTTCATTTATTCCCCACAATTTGCTGCCATCTATTTTGAACAAATTCGCATTAATGTACAAATCCTCACACATTTTTGTTCGAATGTTACGTTTGTTCATCTTTTTGTGTGCCCGTTGCCTTATCCATGGGCTTAGCTCCAGACATAATTTAAATTACATTGACTTCAAGTGTACGTTTGTCAAACCACATTTGTCATGGGTGAAGTTGTGGATTAGTACATACGATGGGAAAGCTTTCGAGAAATGGAGATAAAGGAGACCCTGTTCATCAGTCCAGTCTGTTTGGCTGTTATCCACTTTATTGTAGTGAGTCACATAATACGGAGTTTCGTGAGGCTGTTTCAGTAGGTGCTTCATCAGATGCGGCGTATATTCATGCGTACAGGTATGTAACTACAAGGAATAATGCATGCGTGAGCTTCAGGCCTGCAGTAGTGTAGTGCATAATGCTGCTGGCCATGTACTCTACAGTCCATAAACTATATACACTGTATATGTTTGCACATCTGTATAAATTGGAACCAAATAAATTTAACAAATGACAGAGGGAAAGAAAACCTTCCAATTAAATAGAAAATAATTGTAATCATTTTGTGCTGGACAAAGAAAGTTATGTTTTCTTCTTAGCAAAGCATTTTTCTCTCGAGATGAAAAAAATATTTTTCAGTTTTCAATGAGGTCAGATGACTTATTCATTATTCACGTAGTGTTGTACCGGTGAAGTCTTTTTGCCCCACTTCGACATCAGTAGCAGAAGTAACAGAATACGGCTCTAATGGTGTCCATGTCAGACAAATTTAAGAGAGGTAGCATTTAATCTGACAGTGCACCATTGCAGAACGCAAGATAGCAATGTGCTTGTTGGCAATTGGTCACCATTGAAATCTAGCCTCTTGTCAATTTAGTCAGGGTTTTTTCATAGTTGTTTGTGGAAATGCTGAAATAGGTGCAATACAATGGCTTCAGCATTATGATTTTTGATTTGATTTGATGGATGTTTTACGCCATACTCAAGAATATTTCACTTATACCACGGCGGCCAGCATTAACTTGGGAGGAAACCGAGCAGAACCTGGAGGAAACACATGACCATCCGCAGGTTGCTGGAAGACCCTCCGATGTACAGCTGGAGAGGAAGCCAGCATGATCTGGACTTGAACTCACAGTAACCGCATTGGTAGGAGGCTCCTGGGCCACTGCGGTGTGCTGGCGGGCTTACCTCCTCAGCCACGGAGGCACCATTGATGTAACAAGGAAAGAAAAGTACCGTGATGTTAATACATGTAACATGTTATTTGTCATAACTAGTCAAGGTCTACCAGTGAATGGAACATCCTGAGGGATTAATTGCTATCAGCTGATTGACCACTGGCCACTACTTGACCAAACCAATTAGTGTTTTCTTTATATTATTATAGTCCAATTTTGAAGATAGAGAGTGCTTTGCGGATTGTTTCATCATAAGTGAAAAACCAACCTGTATCATTTGAAAAGTGTATTTAGGTTGTCATTGTTTTCTTAGATGTGTGCATGTGTGTGTGGTTTTATACTGTAACTGGTTTGGCTTGTACAATGGATGCCCTCCTTAAGGGCTGAAAACGTGTATTTCCCATCACTGTAGTGCTTACCAGTAGTGGTTGTAGAACATAAAAAAACAACCTTAATTGTTTTATCAGTAATTCACATCACATTTTCTTGATCGCCATGTATTATGTGCATTATTACAACAGCCAATCAAAATGTCTTTGATTTTTTTTTTTTTTGTATAGACCTATGAGCATATTTAATTTTATACTACTGTCAAATACAAAATCAGTTTTATTTGTGTACACTCGGCTAAAATTGTGTTATAGAGCTGAGAAATAAGGTGTTAGTATCTTGCTCCCTTTAAATTAAAAACAGAACTCTTTGTGATACTTTAATGATATGTGTGAATGTTCAGTGTGGATCTCCTACATGTATATGGTACACTTTACTTGATGGGCATAGAAATAAATTGTAATGGGTAGTGATCATTTGAAAGGTCTTACAATTCCAAGTTGATCCACATATTCACAATGAGTTAGGATCATTATCTTGTTGATACTGTAGGCCTTTACTCAAAATGTGTTATTTTATTTACAAGGCGACATGCAAGCTTGGTGATTTCTGACGTATGTATGTATCTCACCTAATTCATATGCACATTGCAAGTTTAAAGGTGTACATAATGTTTTCTTTGCCATTGTTTTTTCACCTGATATAACTGCCATTAGAGATTTTCAGATAATAATAAAGTGATATGTAAAAAAAATGTAAATGATTGTTGGAAGTAATTATTATAATGTGAGCAACTAGGCCTACATGTGCATGCTTTATAGTGAATGGGCAGACTCCAGCAGTTGTTGCGGTAAAATCAGGCTTAAATTAAAAATTGTTCGAGAATGAGTTACATCTCTAGGCGTCAAGCGCATCCAATGACAACCAATAGTTCAGGTGAAAAACAAGATTTCGAAACCTCAAGATATGCCTGTCGGGATCTTGTTCTACTAGGCTTATGACCCAGTAGCAGGCAGAAGCTAAAAGGGCATACAAGTCCAGCTCACGCTGGCTTCCTCTCATATGCCCATGTGACAGCCCATTTTCCTGTCATAATGCTGGCTGTCGTAGTGAAATATTTTTGAATACAGCATATAATTCCAATCAAATAAAAAAAATGAAAAGCTCTAATTGAAGAGATACATGTACATCTGTTGTGTTGATGAAGACCTTAAAACGATATTGTTCAAGCCAATACTGTATAATATTTTTTCACACACTCTAGGTGGCCCTATATACCTATAAAGTGGATGGATCAATTGAAAATAAGCAAAACGTGTCACTTGATAGTGCTAAAATTTTGCACTAGTTTCACATTAAAAAGTTCGATGTGAAATGGTTCTACAAATAATATTAAGACTGAAAACTTTAGAGAGAGAAGGGGAGCCAGACAGATGGATAGACAGAGCTATACCATGCTATTATCACTAGTTCTGATTAAAGAGATGCAGAATCGATTTTGATTGGCTGGTGTGAGAGATAGTCATATCCTGGCTGAGTTTTAGATATGGCAGATTTATTCAAGTGTCACCATGGCTGCCAGAATGCTCTCCACTGTCAACCAATCAGGATCGATTCTGTACGCCTACAAATGATTGGCATATTGATGGAGAATCCACTAAACTCTTCCCTGTACATAAGTGACATCACAAATGACAGCTATGTCTGCGAAAGCTGGATCTGAACATGTGACACTCAGTAACACTGGCTTTGACCACTTGACCAGGCTTGAATGCTGATGCAGGCCCATCATCCGGATAAGCAATTAACTCCTCATCATATTCAATTCACATTTAAATTTTATTTCAAAGCTTACATTTATTTTCACAAATATAAAAATAGTGTTTTCAGTATTAACCTTCAGTGAACACCACAGCGAGTCAGGTCTGCAGTTCCTGAGACCTCTTTTAAGCTAAATTCTTGTCTTAAACAAGATGGACAATGGAAATCCCAAATGGTTAAGTCCTGATCATCTATTCTACATAATTCATGAACATACAATGGTTGACTTAATCAAACTGCATTCCTAAAATGAATAGACTTCCAGCAACACCATCTCCGTAATCTTAAAAGTACAGTTGATCCAGTGACTGTGTCAGCAATGTGCTTTCATGTCTGCAAAACAGTATATTCTAAAATAGAACAACTGAAGAAACTGTTACCATAATAAATATTCAGCATCAAAATCGAGCCAAAATGCTGGAAAGTAATCATGAAAGCTAGCGGTAACAATTAAGTTGTGCAAAATATCGGAGGAACATTAAAGAGGCTATACCACTGATGTCTGGCCAAAAATCAATCACCACAAAACCCAATCAAAGTTTTGCTATTTTAGAATAGTCCAAATAATTACCTTTTACAAAAATAATCTGAGGTCTTCTTAGTAAATAAAGAAAATTTGATTTTATTGGCGAGTACTGATTTTTTTTTTTGCCAAATATTCTTCTGTATGGCCTTTTTATGGCAGATTTGTAACATCAAGCACTTCAGTGATGGATATATAAGTGATGTTGGCAGTTCTGGTGCTCTAACACTCACATGGTACAGGTTATGAGAATCGGTGGGTCAGGAAATAAGGATTCTGCTGGCATAATGCAGTGTTCCATGTATGTTCACGAGGCCACGACAGAAGCTAGAGTCCACTGGCATTTTGTTCCATTCTCTACCAGTAGTACCACTATGGCCACAGAGTTAAACACTTCAGTTGCCTGTCTCTTTAACATATCAGCTCATGTGATTTTAAGAACACTAAGAGTCCTACAGTGGCGAAAAAATCTAGTAGTCGCATCGAGGAAAAATAAAAGAAAAAAAAAAAAACATCTTTGGTGAGACTATGGAGTTGCAGTAGGGGCTGTGGCTCAATTAAACACACGTTGACTAATAATTAGTGACGTAATGGAGGTAAGTGAAGTGGATTTAGTTCACTTTATTTCTTCTACCCTCTACAGTATCATACTGCCCCCTACAGTGTGTCCTAGATTTTAGGTGAATACACATGTACTGAGAAAATTATTAAACGCAAAGATCTTCCTTAACACTATAGGATTGACACAGCTACATAATGTTGCTCTAGAACATAGTTTTAGCCTTGCATAATTTCAGGCCCTCCAAGGTTAACGAGCAAACTTTGCCCAATCATTTTATATGCTGCAATTTTCTGCTTATTGAGCAAACAGCTGTAAATGTGAACTCATATCTGTAGTTCCCAAGAAGATTTCACTTAGCATACTGCATTCAACTGCATCAGGTTTAATATAATCAAGAGAGAGAGAGACTGTCAAGTTCATGACTTGAAAAATGGAGATTACAGAATACTGTATTTCACCTAAAGTTTGGTGTCCTAAAATACACTTTCAGAAGCGCATGAAGACCTTAAAATTATACTTTTGATGCAAACATTTGTGTGTGTTTATTTAATAAAGAAATTAATCGAACTTCAAAAAAAAAATGCTTAGGTGGCACTATAAGGTTGGTGAAGCAAAATCAGTCAGTGAAGCAAAATCAGATGAAGCAAAGTCAGTTGATGAAGCAGAATCAGACGAAACGTGTCACTTGAAAAATGCTAACCTTTAGGCGAATTACAGTACAATGTAATGCATGTGAGCGAGGAGCAGTAGGTCAATCAGTGATACAAATGAAGGCTTCAGGGTTCTGGTGAGCAGTTCTGGTGAGTTCTGGTGAGCAGTTCAGTGAGCAAGATATATGGATGGACTGGGCGAAGGAGGTAGGGAGGTGCAAATATTTAGCATAGGCAGAAATTTAGGCTCTTTAAGTACGTGTATATTGGCAAAAATCAATCTGTTCACAAACATGTTTCACCCTGGCAGAGGGTTAAGTGTGTACTTTTCCCATTCTTAACACATATATCTTTGAATGTATTGTGTTTATGAACTACTGTACATATGCAGCAATTCAGAATCAAACCCAACCATTTTGTCAATAGTCATCTGAACTTATGTTTGAACTAATAGCCATCAACATCTGAAGTTAATGTGTTAGGCTTTTCCTTGCCCGCAGGCATCTTCGTAACTGAAACCACGAAAAAAAAAAATAAACCCTTAAGGGAAATTTCTGTCTGATTTACTGTGCATAAATCAGACTGATGGCAATTCTTCAATGCAAATACCCAAACTTACAATCTTTTTAAAATTTAAGTCAAGAGAACCTAAAAGGACAATTAAGAACAACTATAATACACCAAAATAACAAATGCAGAGGACATATTAAACATTAATAAATTACATAACTTAAAACTCCCAAGTTTCAAAAAAAAAAAACAAAATAGCCTAACAGCTCTATTCATTTTTTCCATGAAAACAAAAAATATATAATAAACATACATGTATGAGATATGATTATACGTGGAGGTAATGTAATGTGAACATATCAAATCATCAACACAAATTTATTCAAGTAATCTTCTGCCAAGGAGTTTACGGCGTTATAACATGCTGAACACGTTAGCTTTCAAATCAAATCAAACCAAATCCTACGTGCGTTATCGGTCACGCCATACACTTGTAGCTCCAGAACACGGTCGTTTCATAGTCCTTTCTCCTGGAACACTTTACATTTCCTCTTCTCAAAATGAGGTAATAATCTTAAGTTGTCGACTTCTGCATCCCATTTTCACGCTGCCCTATTTCTTTGCAAGTTTTTGCATGTTTCAGGGCAATTCATCCACCTTAAAGTTTTACTCTGGTAACAGTTTATTCATGGTTTGTGGGTTAATTAACATCATGGTTTCACAGAAAGTATAATTTCTTTCAGTGCATGTCAAGAAACGTCCTCAAAATATGCTTAAAACACCACCAGGTGATGTTATGAAAAGACTCAAGAAATACGGTATTATGAGAAATACCTAAAATCTCACTGCTGTAGTTTAGCACAAAATCCCTTGACACAATGCAATACAACATTCTATTCAACAAGTCTTGAGTTCACTACTGGCTGTGTCACACAACTGTTCATGTGACACAGCTGTTCATGTCACAAATGTTTACTATTATTATCACGTGACCACAATGCCACTGATTTCAGCGGACTGATCGGTTGTACAAAATGGAAATGTTCAAGGTCATGTTGAAAACCAAAACAACTAGCTTTTAAGAACAGCTTCCTTAATACAACAGAAGTCGGCTACATCAGCTACAAATGATTACCTGCTGACTAGCAGAAATATTGATTCTCTTTTCCTAAAATCAAATTTTGTCTTCAGTCAGATAGGGGTATCATAAATAAAACATAAAAAAAAAACACATTCATACTAATTCATAAACATAACTTTCACATAATTGGTCCTGAACATTTTCAAACTTAAAGTGCATAGTTTGGTCAAAATGTTCTCTAACATATCCTGTTATTCACTGTTATTAAGGGACTGCTAACGGTATGGGATTTGTAATGTGGGTTTGCCAAAATTCCATGAAATGCTATAAAACTGTTGCACAGTCAAAGACAATTCTGTGACCAGAACTGTCTTCAGAATTCTGAATGTGCTACACCCATCACTGTGACAATGCACATGAATTACCTCTTTACTGGCAGATTCTTTGTAACTAAATAATTCTTGAGGAATTTGTTCAACTATTTTTTAAAAAAGCCATCAAGCTAAACATCAACATGAACAAATCTACTGTTAGGCAATCCCTTAAAAAAAAACAAACAAACAAAAAAAAACAAACTAAAAAACAACTTTACAACGGCCCTTCTAAAATCTTTGTTGGCACACTACGGAGTTGAACCCTGAACATTAACTTTGGGCTTAATATGATTTCAGTGATCTGTCAACTCTGAAGATGTAGGTACTGTCTGGACTGTCATCACAAAAGTATGGCCACATAGTGATGGGGGTCCAGCAACATCTTTAATGACTCTCCTGGAAAAAAAAACACAATCTGAGTTACAATCAGATGATTTCTTAACGTTATACGCCTTATCAAATGTGGTTTGATTATGTTTATATTCATATCATAATTCTTCAAATACCCTGCATTTTTTTTTTTCATCCTGACAAAGTTATCATGTTTACAGAAATATATTTTATACCATAACCTCTTTCACATGCTTGAAGGTCTGTCACACAAAAAAGGCATTTCAAAGTTCATAATCGGGTTATGTCACCCAAACTGCTTCTACAACTTCCTGTTCATACAAAAGCATGAGAGCATTATAGCGCCATGCATTCCTCCAGTCACAAACCTGACAGATATTGTGTGAGTGAAGAATTCTTGAGTACGGAGTTCAAACAACAACCTGTTCAGTCAGATGAAATCAGATGTTCATTGACAGAGGTGATTTCATATTACAACATCAAACCTTCATTTTCTTCTTTTCTCATGAGTTGTTGAAGAGTTCTGCCTTGTTCACACAGTGTGATTAGTCATTACAAATTCACCAAAATGTTCACCTAGGAACTTACTGAGGCACTACTGATTTTACTCAAAGCTGCAAATTACATGAAATCGTAAGTTTGTCTCATTCTCGTTGGAATTGTCCATACCAAACATTATACCATGTGGACTTGTACCATGTAGGCACAGTGTAGACTTTTCAAATATATTTTTATTTACCTTTAATAACTGCTTCATTCGTAAGAAAATGGACAGATGTGAAATAAGACTGTGGTATGAAGGCCTGTTTTCGTAATGATACTAGCTCCTTCCTTTGCTGCCAAGTTTGTCTGAAATCAAACAGAGTAACTTAAAAAACATAAATATCATTGACCTCCCTCTCTAGCAATGGTATTTTCATCTTGATCTTGGTCTAATCATGCCAGTATATAACAAGCTCTCAAGCTGATCTTGATCTAATCATGCCGGTATATAACAAGCTCTCAAGTTGATCTTGGTCTAATCATGCCGGTATATAACAAGCTCTCACGTTTACAGAGAGGCAAGTTGATCTTGGTCTAATCATGCCGGTATATAACAAGCTCTCACATTTACAGAGATGCAAGTTGATCTTGGTCTAATCATGCCGGTACATAACAAGCTCTCACATTTACAGAGATGCAAGTTGATCTTGGTCTAATTATGCCGGTACATAACAAGCTCTCACATTTACAGAGATGCAAGTTGATCTTGGTCTAATCATGCCGGTAAATAACAAGCTCTCACGTTTACAGAGATGCAAGTTGATGTTGGTCTAATTATGCCGGTACATAACAAGCTCTCACGTTTACAGAGATGCAAGCTGATGTTGGTCTAATCATGCCGGTACATAACAAGCTCTCACGTTTACAGAGATGCAAGCTGATGTTGGTCTAATCATGCCGGTATATAACAAGCTCTCACATTTACAGAGATGCAAGTTGATGTTGGTCTAATCATGCCGGTATATAACAAGCTCTCACATTTACAGAGATGCAAGCTGATGTTGGTCTAATCATGCCGGTATATAACAAGCTCTCACATTTACAGAGATGCAAGCTGATGTTGGTCTAATCATGCCGGTATATAACAAGCTCTCACGTTTACAGAGATGCAAGTTGATCTTGGTCTAATCATGCCGGTATATAACAAGCTCTCACATTTACAGAGATGCAAGCTGATGTTGGTCTAATCATGCCGGTATATAACAAGCTCTCACATTTACAGAGATGCAAGCTGATGTTGGTCTAATCATGCCGGTATATAACAAGCTCTCACATTTACAGAGATGCAAGTTGATGTTGGTCTAATCATGCCGGTATATAACAAGCTCTCACATTTACAGAGATGCAAGCTGATGTTGGTCTAATCATGCCGGTATATAACAAGCTCTCACATTTACAGAGATGCAAGCTGATGTTGGTCTAATCATGCCGGTATATAACAAGCTCTCACATTTACAGAGATGCAAGCTGATGTTGGTCTAATCATGCCGGTATATAACAAGCTCTCACGTTTACAGAGATGCAAGTTGATCTTGGTCTAATCATGCCGGTATATAACAAGCTCTCACATTTACAGAGATGCAAGCTGATGTTGGTCTAATCATGCCGGTATATAACAAGCTCTCACATTTACAGAGATGCAAGCTGATGTTGGTCTAATCATGCCGGTATATAACAAGCTCTCACATTTACAGAGATGCAAGTTGATGTTGGTCTAATCATGCCGGTATATAACAAGCTCTCACATTTACAGAGATGCAAGCTGATGTTGGTCTAATCATGCCGGTATATAACAAGCTCTCACATTTACAGAGATGCAAGTTGATGTTGGTCTAATCATGCCGGTATATAACAAGCTCTCACATTTACAGAGATGCAAGCTGATGTTGGTCTAATCATGCCGGTATATAACAAGCTCTCACATTTACAGAGATGCAAGCTGATGTTGGTCTAATCATGCCGGTATATAACAAGCTCTCACATTTACAGAAATGTAAGCCTTAAACATTTACCCATTTACCAATAGTTAATATTATACTGACACGGAAATCCATTTTGGAGGGAAAAAAAAAAAGGGAGTTTGAGCAACACAGGCAGTAACCGTCATGCTCTGCCAATCACCCCTATATCTGCCGTCAAGTGAAACATCCCGCTGACATTTCATTATGTCTATCCTACACTGTAACATTCTCTAGTAGTTTTTCATTTGGTGTTTGGAAGTACAGACTTCATGATTGATTTCTATGTTTGTATTCACATGTATTTCCCAAGTTAACATGGGGAAATGACAAGCGTCAGTTATGACTTGAGTTAGTGCCCATCAAATGTGAAAGTCTTTACACCTTTACCTGATTCTATGGTAAAACACCATGGCAGAGTAAATGTTAGAATCAACAACAACAGCACTGTTCTTTAATAAAGGCATGAAGTCAAGTAACATGAAACAATCTGCAGTGTTCTGATGACGTATAGTACTGACGTCCATCATACATGTTTTACTCACTTTCTCATATTCTTTTCATCTATTTCTCTGAGATCTTCAATATCTAATGTCGAATACACCCCTGAAACACAACATCAATGCCAATGAGCCACTTTGTAAATACCATAGATCAGACCTTTTTGGACACAAAGTTTACAACCAATAATACTGCCATTACCAGAACATGTGCATCCTGATTGTAAATTGAGACACAAATACTGTAAATCTTAACCTTTTCAACCACTGAAGCATACATACATACGTATACAATTATCATGAAAATGACACTAGAATTATTTGTGTGTGTCATTAAAGATGCAAGCTTCAGAAAACTGTTCAAATTATTTCTCTACACCCCATAGTAATCTCAGAATGTTTTCAAAATATTGGTTGCACAGGCTGTTGAAAAGGTTGAAGATTGAGGGCACACATGTACAATGTGAAGTTTCCAAAACAGAAAGTGGCAAAATATATTGTCGCAAATGCAAATGCTAGCCTTACCTTTGCACAGGCTTAATTTAATAGAATTGATTTATTTTACTGTATTAGTGTTCTATGCCGTAGTCAAAGATATTTCATTTCAATCATATCAGCCTAATTCAACAGATGTCTAGACCGATTACCACATGCAATGCAAATATCTAATCAACAGGGCATTATTCTCTTCATCATTTTTTCTTTTCTTAGTGGGAATCCACTTAAATCTACTCTTCCTCTACCACCGACAAAGCAGCCGCTCCACATGAAGGTTTTAACGCATATTAAAGTAAACAGATCTGGCTGATTATATGTTCATAACTTCGTGAAGAGTAACAATGTACATTTACATTCTACTGTATTAAAAATATATGAATATCTGTTGAGACTACACTTTGTTATTTCTCTCATTTCTTCCACTTTGTTTCTGAATGGGAATCCACAGTATGGATTTATGGGACTCAAACAAATGCATCCCTGATCAATACTGTACTTCATCTAAATTTTAGTTTTTTTTTAAAAGACACATTTTGCTTGATTCTCATTACTAAATGTAGCCACATAAGAGTGTTTTGTGAACTTTGATTAATATTTTACCAGGAAAACTTAACTATTGCCCTCAAAAGTAACATTCTAAGGCTATATCATTTATGTGCTTCTAAAAGTGCAAACAAAACTTTATGTTTATTTATTTATTTATTTGATTGGTGTTTTATGCCATACTCAAGAATATTCCACTTACATGACGGCGGCCAGAATTATGGTGGGAGGAAACCGGGCAGAGCCCGGGGGAAACCCATGACCATCCACAGGTTTCTGGCAGATCTTCCCACTTACCAAAACTTTGTAGGAAGTACAAAAATACACATTCTTCTTCGTGCTTGCAAAAAGAAAAAAAAAAGCCTAAAGTAGACAGTTACCTGAGTCTTGCTGCCATTCAAAGGTAAAGCTGGTCTGGTACAAACCTAGCGCCTTCCTGTAAGGCACAATGGTTGGACATTATCATTAGCATTTTGGTTTAAATTTGAGCTGGCAAGTAACCACATAAATTATAATGTTCTTCATACTCCAAGGTTGAGGTACATCTTGAGTATTCAACATGTCAGAGAGTCTTCTAGGCATGTGTGCTGAATAATACACTGTACAAAAACTGTCAAACTACCTTTATCTGACCATGTCCATGTGGCAATATTTGTACGAATTACCTTAAAATAGGTCAAGATGTTTTATCTATCACATTTACATACTGTTTGTGAAAAGCAGATTAAGCTGACCATAATTGAGATGTAAATGAATAAACGAACAACAGAGATAACATTGAGGGAATGAATGAACTTGCAAAACTCAAAACACATTCTACACATGGCAGCATAGACTGACAACGTACACATATTTAATCTTTCCAGGATTTAATGTCAAACGATAACACCTGATCTTCTAGAACTGGAATTTACCTAGGGTCGTGTGGCTGTCATATTTTTACCCACATTACAACACACTAAACGTCATACCTTTTCTTCATTTCTAACGATAACCTTGGCTCTTGCCTGGCATGCACCCATAACGTGACTTTGGCAATAAGGCAGAATTTGGACGGGCACACCTGTTAGTGATATATAACGTAAAATCAGAAGACTAGCAATTTGAAAAAAAAAAAAAAGAAATAAAAAAAAAAGATGACCTGAACTGTGACTACACTGTGAATACAAATATCTTTTTTTTGTCTTTTCCGATTGATTGAGAATCTAGGATTTAGTTTTAATTCCATTTTTTTGGAAAACTCCATTTGGATTAATTACTACTGTCCGGCAAACCTTGTCATCCATTGTTTTCATGAACATACTACATGGATGCACATGTATCATCATTACGTGAAGTGTAGCGTACTCATGATATACAATGTACATGTATTTTATGCAAAATACAACCGTAGTTGAGCAACTTTACAGTTGTTAAAATAATATTCAGTTTATGCTATCCAGTGAGAAACGCCTTTGTAGGGCCTGAAGGATAAGTGAGGCAATATTAACATTTGATATGATTCGAGCGAAAAAAAAAAAAAAAAAAAAAAAAAAGGAAAAAATATTATATCAACTATACCTGTATCAGAAGCATCAAAAGATAAAGTAAAGACACCATTCATAATGTCAACATGATCACGAAAACCACCAACTTTTGGGTTTGGTCACGGTTGATGGTCCAGTTAAATTTTTGGAATAAAAGAGCATATCTGGGTTGCGAGCATTTAGTTCTTAATCCCTTGTACTTTTCTTTCCGTTCACAATCCCCATTATACTGGTACACTGTTCACTGGCATACAGATGAAAAATTAATGGCAATAAATTTGACCGATAAGAACGTCACTGAAAGACAAACACTTACATCCAACACCTGAACATCATAGTCAGCCACATCGATGTAGCGATTACCCCAATCCGCTTTGTGTCGGATCGTCTCCCAGATAAAATGCTCCACGTCAAATGTCATCTGTTTAACTGTAACTTCATGCTGTTGGTGAAAGTGAGAAACTAATTTATCAGGTTAACTGTGAAAGACCTTGATGAAATCTGCATATAAGTATGTCTGGAAGGATTCTGTTTTTCCCAGGACACCAACAAAAATTCAATCTCTCTTCCATGGCAGCATAAAAATAACCCTGCTATATTTTGTCCTCCCCCCTCCACTTTCTTACACTGAGGTTATCTTACCAACACTAGTGTTTACGCGTTACATACCATGCAATGGTTCACAATATATCAAATCTGAAGTTCAAACTTCAAAATAATGCCTGTAGTGTGTCTACATGTAATACTATACGACTCACACCATAAATCTGTCAGATTTCATCAGAATGATTTCATTCTTACATCACTTGTCTCATTAACTCTGATTTAGTTTTGACGTTATCTCTTGCACTATTAACCCTAATAAATTTATACAGTTATGAAAGTTGTTAGCCACTGGATATATATCTCACCAAAATTTATTTCCTGGTCTTTGATTAAAATCGAACTTGCTTTATACTCTATGACAAAAACATCATGGGGGCTTATCATGAAATGTTAAAATGCACTTATGTGAGCCAATAACTGACCTGTAATGGAGCCTTGTATCCGTGATTGACAACCGTCATGGGTCTATGACCTGAGCCCATGACTGTCAGGGGTAACAGACTGTGGTACGCCATCTCCAAGTCATCTGATAACACACAGGTAGACATTGCTTGGAAATTCTCATACCAAATAACATACATGTGTACAGGTAATCATAACTATGGAATCTTCAACTGGGAACATAGTGTAATTATTCAACCTTTTTGCATGTTTTTCGAGGTGTTTTTTCAAGCATATTCTGAAGGCATTATTCTGTGTAGACTGATAAAATCTTACTTTTGATGAAGCCCTGAAAATGGCTATCTCAACCAATGTAGTTTTGAGTTCAAAAATCAAATTAAAAATGTGCGTAAATTGCGCTGAAAGTTGCTCTCTCATATGCGAAAATGTTGAAAAATTAGGGTTATCTCAAGAAACATACACTTGAGATATCTTAAGTAAAATTTCTGATAAAAATGAACCCTCTCAAGTTCTGTATAAAGTTATAAATATTAAAACAAAAGAGTCCGGTAATATTATCTGTCTATGATAGGAAATTCTAGGACCAAAGTATATGTGAAAATGACATTTATCTGGCATTACACTGATAGCAACTAATCAGTTTTGTTCAACCATGATGAGATACAAACTTTCAACTTGACTGAAGAATAGCGAAATTGTTGCCAAGAATACAGGAAATACAGGTATTAAATAACAACACTTATGAGCAGCACGGCAACTGAGTCAAAGATATCTGCATGCCAGAAGTGCTCACCATCAGGTTCGGCAGGTGGGTTCATCTCAGGGAGGAGAGGGTAGGTAAAGGTACGCACATTCATGGTAACAGACTGAGAGCTGTCCAGATAGATGATGGGACTTGTGGAGGCCTTACTGGCACAGCTGCCTGTACTGCCACTGATACTGGGAGAAAAGAATGAGCGCTGCGACGCACGCATCTCATACGAGCCCTCTACCCCCACAGGTTTTGTCAAAAGGGGGTCGGACTTAAGGGTACACGAACAGCCATGCTGAGTATTTTTCAAATCCACGCTGAGATCACATTGGTTTGGTGAGGCAGGAGGTATACAGAAGTTTTCTTTATCACATGGAGGGTAGGGCAAGTTATCATGGTGGACAAGCTCTGTCCCAGGGCTGCTCTGGCCAGCCCCCAGCCCTGACCCCTCAGTGTGACAATGAGGTATATTGTCCTGCGACTGGCTCTTACGTAGCGACTGGCACCTGCCTGGAGAGAGGGCCTGAGGTGAGCCAAACTTAAACCCATGGGAGTAGCGCATGGATTGCTGCAACTGCTGACGCAAGTACTTTGACCTCAATCTGGAATCACCGCAGTTGCACTTTGCATCCGCGTCATCATTGCTTTTGCCACTGCTATTGGGGATGTACTGAGGAAGTGCGAAACCACTCTTTGTGTCCTCGTCGACGATCGAGCCGTCGTCAGATCCCGCAAAATCATACAGCGTCAAGCGACTTTTCTGAGAGTCCGAGGTCTGAGTGTCAGGTTTGTCTGCAGCATCGGGGGGTGGGGGGCAGTAACAATTTGGGGTGGGGTTGAGCGTATCACAGTCAGAGAGGTCCCTGTCACCATGCAGGAATTCCTGAGGAAAAGCTAAGATTGCATCCCTGTTGAATTTAGCAAAGCTGGTTGAGGCTGCAGACGAAACGTTGCCAACGTCTGCCTCTAATACTTCGGTTTCCATGATGACTGCTTCCATGGGAGATTCAGGTTCCATGAGGGGTGTGCTGCAGTTGGTATAGTCCGACCATTCCTCGTCCTGCCTCTGGCCAGTTGAGATGTCCAGTGTAACAATGGAATGACCCGTATTTAGTATGATGACGCCATCCAATTTCATTTTCACCTGAGGGCTGAACGAGGGGTAGGGTGGGGCCAAGTCATATCTGGTGTGGAAGGTGAGGGCGTGGTCCAGACACCTGGCTGGAACTCCTGCAAATACATCATTTATATGAAAATTTTACTCACTAAAAACTTTGTCCAATCACAATGATTTAATTTAAAACAAATTTGGGGCTTTATGCTTTTGAGAAGGTGAAGAGAAATATTACATTTTGGCTTCCGGAACATCCTGCAGGGTCACGTCTGCAGTGTAGTAGATTAACTTATATGTATATGTTCGAATATTAATAAAACCCACTAACACTGTTCATAGAAATTCAAGCATGATTAACAAGCTCAAAAATACTGAAATGTTGTCCAAACACTACACTATAAATTAGCATGGATCTAAGATGGATCCCTATGAGATACATATAAAGCAATAATACTGAAAGCTGGCCATAAAGGCAGAGAGTGCTACCTGTTTCTGTGGGTAGAACAGCCTCTGTGGCCACGCACTCCTCACAGGGGACTAGAGGTGGCACAGCTGTCACTGTGATGTAACACTGATAGTTCTCACCCGTACACACAGACAAACTGAAACGCAAGCATACTCATTGTTCTCTACACAACAGCGATGAGACATCAGGATTTCACTCAGAGACAAAAGTTCTATTTCAAACACTTTCCCACTACACCACTAAATCTAATAATCTTTCACCAACATCAGATTTCAATTTATGTAGATGAATGTATATGATATAAACAGTCCTGCAATTATCTCAATGAAGCAACATGTTGAAAAGATTCTTGCAACTCTGCATCTTGCTGGTTACTGCAACTTTTACATCATCTCTCACTTAAACATCAAGTTCAAATTTCAAGCTCAAAGTCAGTTGTATATTATTTTAACACTGATCAAACATTCAAGGGAAGAAGTCACTGGACCACCTACTTACATGTACTATGTAAAATGCTGAACCACAAAAATTCTACACGTGACATTCAGATAGTTCTCATTATCTCTGACACAAATGACGACGCATATAAATATTTAATTAATATATATAATGTTTGATGCTGTGCTTAAGAATTTTTTAACAGTATAAGAACAGTCACTTTTATGGGTGCAGCCGTTCACTACCAATGTAACTGGTATGGTTCAAATGTCAGCACAGAAATGAATCACTCACCTCTGTCCATACACAAGGATTTTTTTGTTATCTCTAGGCCACTCACAAACGGCCAGGAAGAGGTCGTGCTCAATCTCGGACTCCTCAAACAGACGCACTTCAGCCACCTGCCATCAGACGTCATATCAAACCTCAATGTCTGAGTTTACAACCCATTTCTCTTGAGACATGATTCATTATCCACATTTACTGACTAATTTGGTTGGTGTTTTACGCTGTACTCAAGAATATTTCCCTTATACGACAGCAGCTCATTATCTGGAAGGTACTTGTCCGAAGCAAAAATCTGCAACCTGATCTAGAACTGTCAAAGGCATTGCTCTCACTCTGTTGATACATGTACATGTACTTTATTTATTTATTTGATTGGTGTTTTACGCCGTACTCAAGAATATTTCACTTATACGACAGCGGCCAGCATTATGGTGGGAGGAAACCGGGCAGAGCCCAGGGGAAACCCACGACCATCCGCAGGTTGCTGACAGACCTTCCCACTTACGGCCGGAGAGGAAGCCAGCATGAGCTGGACTTGAACTCACAGCGACCGCATTGGTTACATGTACTTTATGTACTTTATGTTTATTGAAGAGGATATGACATTCATACAAAGGGCTTATAAATGTTTAATGTCCACAAACAAGAATTACCATAAACAAGGGTCCACAAGCTAGCAGCAGTTACTTCCCTTCGTAATATGGAGTACAGTGAACCTTGAAGTCAGCTGACACAGATACGTGCAAGGAATAAGCTGGCATCTTTCCAGAACAAAAAGGCAATACACTTACACCCTGTTTGGGTGTTACTAAAGCTAGGTAAAAAGGTGCAAGCCATACACTGAACCTGCATATCTGGCATCATAGCAGCTCTCCACCATTTTTTAACTTTCAAGATGAATGATTCATTCAGTAGTGTCAGGCCTTTACAAGGCTTAGGGTGTGCCCAAAATATAAAGAGGCCAAATTTTTACTGCATTTTACTGCAAAGTATTCATTTTGTCTCCCAAAGTTACTTTGTGAGTTAACATCATTCCAGCTGATACATGTAATGGTTTTCATGAGTGACACGAAAGTGTCAAAAGAAAGTGGCGTTGAATTTTAGATGCACGTGACCAAATTAACGTAAGCTTTACCGCCACCTGATGAGTAATGTCCAAAACAAAACAACTGAAAGACAGAAGTTGGTCAAATTAGGCATGAGGACCGATTTGGAAAAGACCAAAAAAGCTTACTGTACGTCTCCCCACCTCCAAAAATTGCCTTCTTAACTCAGATCAAAGCTGAGGATAGTGAAGATCTCTGTACAAGGGAGATAACACAAACAAGGGAGATAACACAAACATGTTGCTTCACAGAACTTTGGATATGATCAAAATTCTGAATATTTCTTTCACGATCACCTACCTTTTTGAGAGGCCTGTGAGGGAGGAAAAGCCACCATTGCAGCCTGAATGTGTACAGAGGGTAGGCTATATGGTCATCTGCCTCAATGTGCAGGGTGTACGATATCACAAACTGGCCATTCTTTGTGAAACCCAGAAACACGTGGCTGAAAAAAAATGAAACCACTGATAAGTCAGTTAGAACATGTACGTGCATTACCAGTGAAAGTTATTTAGTGGCATTTGTTTGACATTATACTCAACATTACGATGTAGTTTACACATTAGTTTCCTTGTTAACGATTTAAAATTTAAATATTAAAGTGTAAATTTATTTTAATTATTGACTGGTGTTACACGACCTTAAAACCAGTGGAAGCAATGAGATTGCTGTCAAACCAGAAATCTCATTAGTGCAGTACATTCGTGTCCTTCACAATAAACCATCAATCTCTAACAGCTCACAAATAAAGCATACATTTATCTTAAACCATTCAAAGAAATCTTGTTAGTTAAAAGATATATACAGAATTAGCAAGACACTGCTGCCTTACCCCTCATCCAGTACTGACTGGGGGACCAAGGATTTGAGACCGAATCCCAAACGACCAGGAATTTTGGTGAACAGCTTTTTGGGGCGGGCATGCTTGTGGGGCTGTAGAGATCCGCTTACCTGAAATAAACAGAAATTTTATTTCCATTTAAAAAGTTGTAAATTAATATGATGGGTAAATTTAATTAAAATGCCATTCTAATTAAATCAATGGCCAGTAGTTAAATCAACTAAATAAGTTTTGCTTCCTTTGTCTGCAACATGTTGAGTACTAATTCTTCAAGTCAGTCAATGAAGTCAACAAAAGAGTCGGATAAAATGTTCTGGTTTAAAATCTACTGTATCCAAGGGAGGTAACACGAATAAAACAAAACCATGAAAACAATCAAACAACCTCAGCATAGTTATCTCCCTTGCAACAGCTGCAGATGAACAACAGCAGTGTACTGAACAGCGTCCATTTGATAATGACTGGACAAGCTATGTACAAAAATACAAATATACGTACATGTAGATGAAATGCATAGCACACTAAAGCATGATTATCTGCAAGAAAAACCTCTTTCTCCAAAATTATTACCATACAAAAAATAAGCAACATCTGCCATACTGAGACTAACCATGTTTTGAGCAATTAAGAAATATCCTCACTAATGTGTATTCTGCATACAATTTTACACGGTGATACATGTGTGTAAGCAAAATTTCTCATTTCTCAGAATGAACCAAAATGCTTACGCATTTCACACCTTAAAATCACGAAAGTTATTTTTAAAACCAGCTGATATCAGTGAGATTTAAACATCTATTTTTGGACGGTAACAGCTAGAGATTCAACCAACTGAAAGTGTTATGTTATATCAAATATGGACTTCTTTGATACTGTCAAATAATTTAAATACAGTCAACTGTGTAGAACCTTTCTCAGATAGGAGCTCAGTCTGCATAGTCAACCAAGAAATGTTTGATAATAATGGGCATCAGAGAGCACTCAGGAGCATTGCCAACATCGAGAATAAAACTTGTGTCTTGACAGAGAATGTCCAATATGACACCTCATTAAAACTACTTGGTCTCTTTGCCACACAAATGTACCACGTGTATAAGAATTAAAGCCAATGACAGAATGAATTAATAAACAAGGTTAAAACATTAACAGTCACAATGCATGCAGACTAATTGAAACCGATTATTTAATACAGCTTGTTAAATGATCACAATAATATCCCAATATACGTAGCTACATAAACAAGAATAGGCAATTTTGGCAACACCATGATATGTACACAAGTGTAGCTCCCAGCTTTATTTTCATCAATAACATGGGTCTGCCATAGTCACCAGTGTCAGTATAATGTGAATGAGTTGGGTGTCATAACTGGTGTCTTCAGTTTGACACATGTACTACAGTGGCAGCAGCATTCCCCCCCCCCCCCTCCCCCCCAATCCTCACTTTTATCCAAAACAACATATACACATGATTTTAGATGGCACAAAGTTTAACATTCGGAAGCAAACAACAGCAGAAACGTGAGACATGCTATCAAAGATGGCCTGTGAACTGTCAGCATCTCGCCAAAGTTATCCCCTGAACTGTACCATGAAAGCCATTAGAAAACAGTGTATTGAATAAAAAAAAAAAAAGAGACTGAGTTTGTGTTCTTTATTAGACGCATACTGGCCTGTCCAGACGGCATATATGAACCTTTGGAAAAGCACCTATCGCTACAAACACTCCTTAAAAATTGTTAGAACACAGCTGAATTTCAATAGGTTGATTTCCCCAAGTGTTTTTATAACTAGGGCAATATTACAACGTGGAGTATACCCGTTTCATTTATAGAATAATTTATTATATGTATTAATTGATAAAAAGAATAGTGGGTTCTTTTTACACTATAAATGCTACATTTTTTGCATGCTTACTACTACCACTTTCTTCAAATCACATAAATATATAAATACATGTATATAATATATGATATATCTATATTACCAAAACAAATCATTTTGAACATTTGATACAATTCTATTAATTTTAATGCACATGACACAAACAAACTGAAAAAAAAGGGCTGGTTTCTGACACTTTTTCAATGTTATGATGTACAATCATGTAAAATGCCATACATCATCTTCAACAACCCTCACCTACTCTATTTACATTTACTGACATTTATATGCGATGTATTATGTAATCAAATATAAATGTACAGCGTAGTATTCAAATCTGGTTAACTGCTGTAAATCTCATACATATGTATAAAACCATTTACTATTCTCAGATTTAATCAAGAAAAGTATGGTATTATAAATGAGTTGTGAGTCACACAACATATTTATGGTCAAAATATTTCTTCAGGCTAAAGAAATGTCTTGTTTATGTAGAAAGCCAGATAAATAATTTTTGGCTGTGTGTCCGAGGACAGTAATAACTTGTCGCTAAGAAAATGTCAGAGTGAAGCTGTAGCTTGTAGGCTATAGATGTTATGATGTGGAATTATAGTGTTGTTACTGAACAACGGCTCAGTGCAGGTGCTCTGGTTACATGGAACTGTGTCCTGTAGATGGTTGTGCTAGCTAGTGTAAACTGATCAATACAGCTGTTGGTTTGTGATGATATTGAACCATTTACAGTAACACCCTGCAAGTGGCAGAGAGACCAGGAAATGCAGACAGATGTGAATCTATTACTGGAACTCTGCCCAGGGTCACATTCTTGGTAAACAGACACGACAGACAGGACTTCTATGACAGGACTCTTAGGGTTAGACAACATCTTCCAGAACATACACCTGACCCAGGCATGATGATTTGGGGCATCACAACACCCAGCATTTTGTAGAAAGAATTTTTCTGTATGCATGGTGTAGCTAATTATGAAATTTTTGCTGTATGAAATCGAACTATATGTATTATTTATTTATTTATTTGACTGGTGTTTTACGCCGTACTCAAGAATATTTCATTTATACGATGGCAGCCAGCATTATGGTGGGAGGAAACCAGACAGAGTCCGGGGGAAAACCCACAACCATCTGCAGGTTGCTGACAGACCTTCCCACCTAAGGCCAGAGAGGAAGCCAGCATGAGCTGAGCTGGACTCAAAGCGACCACACTGGTGACAGGCTCCTGGGTCATAACGCTGCGCTAGCGTGCTAAACAACTGAGCCACGGAGGCCCCCTACTACATGCATTATACACGTACATGTAATATGACACAATGGGATTATGTCTTACACATTATATACCACCATATATATATAGCATTATATACATAGAGGCTATTGCACAGTGAAGGTTAAATCATATATTATCATTTAATCATATAATATCATAAATATCACCCGACGCGAAGTGTCGAGTAGGTTATCATTTCCATCTTTCCCGAGAATATTCTATTTATTATTTATATTTTGACAATATCATGATTTTGTGTATTTGAACCAGTTTAAGCCATGTTTTTAGCTCTAGGCCTTCATAGACTTGTGTATGTAACGTGATGTCACACATGACATCTTGTATGATGTTGTGTCTTGTTGTGCAAGTTAAGAAATATTAAAGTTAACTGAATTTGCATTATGACTCCATGCTGCTAGGCTCGGATTGGAACGTCGTAAAACAAAATATTTCTTTGTGACGTCATGGCGTCAGGCTGTGTAATAGCAAAAGTGATATCTAACTCTAGCCAGAGATATATCACTTTTATCAGTGAAGGAAACCCTGACATTTCACGCTTACAAAAATAATAAATACATGTACATAAATATATATAATATGCTCAACACAGCAGCAAACACCAACATGAACCCAACAACTGTCATTAACATCTTCTTCAGAAGGCAATATTTATTTCCAATATCAAATTAAAAAGGTGTACAAGTCACACTGAAAGTTGCTCTTTCATATGTGAAAATGATGAAGAAATAGAGTTTATGTAAGATAAAGTGTACTTTCTAAGTGTAAACAATACACGAACACGTATATTATTGAAGAACGACAGCAGAAGTAAATCAAATTTCACTGTACAATGTACACACATGCGTACACATATAATGCTATCATATGCTTCAGCCAGATGACTCACATAGTCACTGTAAGGGCAGCTATCCTGATATGCAACTTCCATTGTGCTATGAAGTAACTTACAAGAAAATGCCTTCAACTCAACACTGAACAGCTCATCAGTGACAATAATCAGTTAGGTGGTGGCCAGTACCTGGCGTATCACTAATTAAGCGAATGAAGTTTTGCCACGGATGAACGACATATTAGCTTCAAGCTCTACTACCTCCTGTCACTGAGTGTCAAGTGGTATTCAACTGAAATAAAAAAAAATTAAAAAATGGGAATTTGATAGGGTATGTAAGTTTGAGGGGTTTTATTATGACTTCATACAGCCATAAATTATTAGCCCTGTAAGTAGTAACACCTGCTCATTAAAAATGTTATGCCCAATGTCTCAATGAAGGCCCAGGGAAAATCCTATGTTTTATGGCAGGATGGCTAGTAAAAGTGTGAACACAGCAGCTAACCCCGGGCATCAAGCATCACTGTACAACACTGATCTTCAACAAGCCACCACATATCATACTATCTGGACACAAATTACAGGAGCACGTTCATAAGTAATTGAAGAGTCACACTGCTCAGATCTGTGATCTTCAATGGTCTCTCGCATTTGCGCTGAGGCAAGCTCACACATTATCAGGGCATCGCTAAACTTAAGCAAGTAAATTAGGTTATCATTCATGCCATAAATGAATACTGTCCTGACTGTATATCAATTGAATTTGGTAGAAAAATATTTCTTGAGGTACTGGCAGCTTTTATTTCTTCTGTGACTTCCCCTTGCAGAGCTTGAACTTCATTGCAAAAGCTGAAAAACCAAGTAGACTTTTAACACTTGAGCATAAATGTATATGTAATGTAGTCAGACTGCTGTTATCTGCTTAAGGAGTTTGGATTTTCTTAACAAAATTCCTGACATACATGTAATTGTATTCATACTTAAATACACATGTAAATACAAAACATACTGAGATCTGTACCTGATCCTGTAAGCTAGTGGAGGTCAAAAGCTATACTGGTCTAGTTAGATCACTCATAACCCTAGGACCAGATTCAAACCAAATCACACATGTATTTCTTCAACCTTTTTGCATGTTGAAGGGCAGTTTTAGCACATGATGTATCCACCTAAATTTCTTTGTTGAGAGTTTACGTTTTTGGTGGATTGCCAACATCGAGGCTTCACAGAAATTGAATTTTTCCATCGAGGCAGAAAAATGCCCTTAAAAATATACTTAAAAACTACATTAAATGAACATGCAAAAAGACTTAAGAAATAAGGTATGTCTGTTATGTCAGCTGTGTGACACGAGACCAAACTCATGCCTGCACAGTGTACATGTTGTACCTGGATATGATGACATGGATACAAGCATGTACCCAAACAACCACATGGCTTTGTTTTTGTGACATTTAAAATACCTCTGCCAGGAGTGACAAGAACATGCGACAGTAACATAATCACCTAACATATATTCCCAGGCATGTTCTGGTGCAAGTCTGTTGTGTTGACATCAGCTGACTTACTGTTTTTGCTATACGTACCACCGCCATGTCATACCCACTCTTAAAAAGCTATGTTAAGCTCTGCTATGTACAATTACATGTACGTGTATAGAGTTCTTAGGCACAAACAAATTATCCCCATGGCTTAGTCCGGATTTCAAAATTCCTAACCAGGTTTTCTCTAGGGATAAACCTACCTTATTTATTTATGTACTTATTTATTTGATTGATGTTTTACACCGTACTCAAGAATATTTCACTTATGCGACTGCGGCCAGCATTATGGTGGGAGGAAACCAGGCAGAGCTCAGAGGAAGCCCATGACCATCCGCAGGCTGCTGTCAGACCTTCCCACTTACGGCCAGAGAGGAAGCCAGCATGAGCTGGACTTGAACTCATAGCAACTGCATTGGTGAGAGGCTCCTGGGTCACCATCCTGCGCTAGCATGCTAACAAACTAAGCCACGGAGGCCCCTACTGTTTAATAACAAACGGTGTTCACATATGTACAAATACACACAAACAAACAAAATAATTAACTGTTATACTTTTTTTTAGGTACTGGTCATATAATTCATATGCGGGGCATAATAAGACATAGAGAATTAGTCTGTGTTAATTAACAATCCATACCTATAATTATTATGTTTCTTGAAGGCTGACAACCTAATGTATTTTTATAACCAAATTCAACCTAATAATTAGGATGCATGCAATGAAATTACCTGCAGTATGTATTTAAAACTGATGTATGAAAAACATGAAGAATTTCTAGCCCGAATATTGCTACTCCTGTTCCTAAACACAGTGTACAGTAAATACATGCTCATGTCTGTGACCCTTCATCCAGCTGACATCAGCTAAACATCCCAGGGCCACATGTCATACAGGAAGTTTGTCTCACACAGTGGGCTCCCAAGAGAGAATAAACAGGATTCTGGTAGGCAGGCCAGTTGTATTCAAACAACTGTTTCACATCTCGTCTCTCCAATCCTTTATATGCAACAAAAATGTTCATGTAGGCCTACATACCCTATTTCTTCTCAAATTTGGGACACCAGGTCTGCTCATCTCACATGGTTAGACTATCTTATAAACAACATAATCATATCTTGACTTTTCCAAAAGACTGATAAAGAAATGTAATATTCTACTTTCAATACTACAAATATCTGTCCTAAATTTTACAAGTATTAGGGTATATACATCTAGATGTATTTGTATTTGTGAGTAGCTTTGCATGTTGGTCAGCTACATGTGTGTAGCTTACACACATCTAGCCCAGGGAAATTTTCATTTCACTGACCTACAAATAAAACAAACTATGGCAATTATACTGCGCATCTAGATCCTATTAAGACAATAATATTTTCACATTACATTGCTATAGCACCATAATAAAAGTGATTTAAATGTTAAGTGGGGAAGGGGTAATGTCTCAGCCCAATATATATTTTCTTTCTATGACAGGACTTCCTATATATATATATATATATATATATATATATATATATAATATATATATATATATATATATAACCTATATACAATATATGCTATATACAATTTCCTCTTCATGCACACGTACCATAATGACTGGAAACAAAACTCACTCAAAAATGTATGCATTCTTAGAGGTTTCCACGTCCTCAGGACAGTTCAATGAATAAATGATCTCCTGCAACCTTGCCCTGCCTAATATGCAACCATCAAGAGGGGTCATTGAAAGTAAGACTACTGCCCGTGTTAAAAATGGCTTGTTAATCCCGAAACATACAATACATTTACCTAGTTTTTATTGCTTGGCCTGTCCTTACATTTGGTATACACCGATTTCCGAAGTCATCCAAATATACCTGTCAAAGCCAGCGTCGCTAAACTATGTTTGAACAGTAATCCAGCCGTTTAGACTTCCCAAACGTCAAACCCACATCTGCCATGCTTTGAGTTCAAGTTTCTTCAAACGATATTTTTCCTTGGGAATTTTTTTTTGGGGAGGCTTTCAAGTATAAGGAAACTCTAGTCACTGGATTTTGTTGTCAACAGTTTATCATTCAAGGAGCCAGTACATACCTTCCACGGGGTTCGAGCATGAAACATGGCCGACAACAGTTGCACTTCTCAATTCAAAACTTCTTATCAACTGGATTATCATTCAAAAAAGGGTTTTACTGGTGCATATTTTTGGCGTCTTTTAACAGAATCAGTGTATACCAAACATTGGCATGGACTCGAGAATAAACGTTTGTGAAATTTTACACCCAGGTGAGATTTGACCACGAGACGGGCTGTACATGGCAAGTTAGTCGAGAGCACATCCCGACATGCTAATCAGTGTTAGGAAAAATGTAATCCCATCATGATGTCTGAATGGGTGGGACTACGGTTCAAGCATGTCTATACATATTATACATGCATGTTCTTGCTTAAAATAAAACCTGGTGAGTGAAGGTACAAAGTCACTGAACACATAATTACAGATCAGCCAAGGCTGATATTCTGTAGTATTATATATATATATATACATACCCTCACTCACCAGGTTATTATATATATATTGCAAAACACAAAAAACATCTCTGCACATATTCCTATTATTAGAGAAAAGAAATCCCTCAGATCAGTTACTGGTCTACTGAAATGAATGTTGATTGCCTATATTCCCTTAAGCAAGAAATTTTTAAAAACATCATATCTTATTTTCTTTTATTCAGACAAAACAGCTTATACACACGTAATGCCTAGCACACTGCACAGTGACGTTCAAACATCGTCAGCATTTATCTGAGTGTAGCCAGCAGCTTGATTTCTCATGGGTCATCTTTCACCTTTCACTCGAATCATTTTCAGGCTACATGTATTTGAATGAATCTTTACAATATCCTCAATACTACGTTTCCTACCATTTCAATTTCAATACAAACAGGCTGAGGAGTAAATATGTTCAGAACTACTGCCTGGAAGATTCCAGCTGGTTGCAGTCATTATACTGAGGACAGCGAGCACACAAATAAATAAGTGCTAATCACATTGTCACAGCTGTGATGGTTCTCCTATGATACAGGAACATGTGTCTGTTAATGACAGTGTTACCATGCACACACACACACACACACCTAGAGGTCTCTTATTCAACAGCCCTAAAGACCATAGTCGCTGACTGGGTAATCACGTTGGACGAAGCGTACATAATACATGTAGCCATAATACACACTGCTCACTGAGAAAATTGAAGGACATTACCAAATCGCCCGGCTATCAGTTGGAGAGAAATGGATAGGGAAAGGTGACTAATGAGACAAAATGCTGCAATTAACTTGGAAATGTACTCCCAGCCAACTGACTACAATTTGATCCGATAAAGTCTGTTACTAGGTTCCTTGAAGAATGGTTTAATTCATAGACGCATGTCCTTGTATACATTTACTTCCTCTCTCAATGGAACCTTGTCAAAAGTATGTCTTCTTCATGGACAACAGAAGATTGGTGCATACAATCGCTCCCCTTCCTAAAGATAAACATAAATGCTTGATTGTTCTACATATTACATTTTATAACAAGCAATAAACTCCTAGAAAACAAACACGTTTGCATATTACAGATAATTAGACCCGAGAAATCATATGAGAATTATATAAGGGTCTACAGTCTGCAATACTTGTCCACATACTTCTAATGTTTGCTGTTTCACAACCAGTTAATTTCAATGACCATAACACAGAATTCCCTACCATAAACTGAATACAGTCCTACATTTACATACATTAGCTTGATGCCAAGCCTCAATCACAAGGGGAGGCCTCCGTGGCTCAGTTGGTCAGCGCGCTAGCGCTGCATAATGACCCAGAAGCCTCTCACCAATGCGGCCGCTGTGAGTTCAAGTCCAGCTCATGCTGGCTTCCTCTCCGGGAAGGTTTGACAGCAACCTGCGGATGGCGGTGGGTTTCCTCCGGGCTGTGCCCGGTTTCCTCCCACCATAATATTGGCCACCGTCGTATAAGTGAAATATTCTTGAGTACGGCATAACACACCAATCAAATAAATAAATAAATCAATCACAAGGGCTTCAAGTGGGCATGAGTGACAACAGCTTTATTGTGCAGTTCACTGAATAACCAATACTATAGGTAACAGTATGCATATGTGAAAGACCAAGTACCCAAAACAGTCAAGACAAGGGTCAAAATACAAATTCAGGCCACATTATAACTAAGATGACTTTGAATACTGCAAATATTCACAATTTAAGACACATAAATGATCATTTGTTGTACTTCAACCACTTCTTTACAGATTGTCAACAAGCAGCTGATCTTCCTTGAGGCCATCTCCTTCACACATCCACTCACCGACTCACTTACATTTCTATGTTGGTTAGATGGAATCCAATACATTTTACACCATCAAATCATACTGGAAGTGTCCGCGCTATCACTCCAAAGAGCTTGAAATATCAAACATTTTCACCCATGTGACTAAGACTCAAGTAAACTCAACTCGACTGTTGTGTCAAGTCATAATCTTGAGCTATTTCTAAATGTATTCAAATGTTTTAAGCCACCTGTGATAGGCTATTAAGCTCTTTGAGAATGGCAGTGCACTCTGCCGAGGTTTTTCGCTATTGAATAGTGCTTGTTGGTGGCCAGTTTTATGCGTGAAGGAAGCCAGAATGTTCAGAGAAAACCGACTTTTAGCAAGTTACTGACAAACATTTCCACGTGTGACATACTATACATAATCTAAAAGTTTAACAAAAATGTGCATTTTTCGAGGCCGAAAAAAATCTTTTTTTTGCAAGTTCATTTCCACTACATTATCATCCTACCTTCCAAACAAACCTCAAAATACCTTTCTAACATCAACAGAGCTCCCAGAGATAGATAAAATGTGTAACTTAGTCACGCTCCAAATTCTAACTAAAATACAGTAAATCACCAAGAACGTTGTCTTCAACCTCTTGCCACTATTATAAGCAGAACAATGTTGAAAATTCCTTGTTGGAGAAGGGGATTGAACTGGCATTTTGGCGGACACAGCAACTGAAACGCAAGCATCTGAATAACTACCTCAGGAGGATGGCAGTTAATTGTGTAATGGCTCAGCTGTAAGGTATATGTGAATTTACATGAACAGTGTTTCCTGTGTATTGTGTATATTGATCGCCATCTGTGTACAATCACTCTCCTTCCTAAAGATAAACATAAATGCATGATTGTTCTACACATTAGATTTTATAACAAGCTATAAAATCCTAGAAAACAAACACATTTGCATGTTACAGATAATTAGACCCGAGAAATCATATTAGAATTATATAAAGGTCTACAGTCTACATCTTAACCATGCGGCAACCAGCTACCCATTTTCATTACTGCAGGAGGATGGCAGTTAATTGCGTAATGGCTCAGCTGTAAGGTACGTGTGAACATACACGCACACTGTGTTTACTGTGTATTGGGTACATTGATCCCCATGTGATAATGGCATCATGCCCAGTTATTGTCATGACCGCACTAATGCCTAATGCCATCCTAATTGTCTTTATTCACGTTCTTTAGATCTGGAAATATTTACTCAATAATAAAGACCACTGATATAAAATTGATATAACACAACAGTGAAAACAAAATCTTACTGAAAGGACTTTTGACGTATAAATAGTAACAATAACACAAACAAATATTCCTGCTAATAACTAAGGGACTTATTGCCAAAAGAAATTCAGAATTTTTGTTCCTGCAGCTAAATACAAAAGTGATTTGCATATGACTCGTAACTAAACACCTGTATTTTAGTCTGTATTTTAGTGAAAATCTCAATTTCCTTCTCAACGAATTAGAATGGGAAACGTGTCACTGGTCTAAACTGTCCGCCCAACAATGCAACGTTCGCTTGTGGATCCCACATATAAACAATATAACATTTCAAAGTGAATTATAAGTCTTACTAAACCAAATACAATCTTCCTTTCTAAGAACAATGCATTATAAACAATTTGTAATTCGCAACGATGTGTATGGCAGTGTATGGTAGGCTACATAATTACAACAGTGCACAATACCGTGTTTGACATTTGAAGTTCGCCGCACTTCGCTAATCATTTACAAAGGGAGGTAACAGTCTGGCAGCTTTTCTACTCAAAACAAACCTTTTTTTTTTTAAATCATGGCCTGGCCAACTGACTGCAAATGTGACTGCATTTTGAATCATGCAGTTAAAGAGTGCGAACAGACAACACTAACTTTTTACTGACAAACATAATTTGACTAGTATTTTATTAACTAAGTATTACGCTTCACAATAACAATGCGCCAGTTGAGTTTACATACCCAAATAGAAGAAAACCTTACGGAGACACTACAACACCACGGCGGTATATTCTAAAAGTGAAATTACTTCGGTAAATCAGTGACAATTTTCACCACCTCAGAAATGCCACCACGTCTGCTTGGCTTCCAGACCTCCTGTGGTTTACTCGAGAAAACAAAGTCTTCCTCAATGGATACTTCTGACCACGATCATGTAAGCGAAAAATTCTCCCCACCAATCAATCAATCTTCTGCCGCTAAATTTCAAGAACACTGCAGGACTTACTTTTCTGAAACCAGTTACATGTACCTCAGATACATGGTTATGTATCAAATTCTCCTACAAAAAACTCCATAGAATTATAGGTATTTCTAACTACAACATGTACTTCTGCCTACTTTTTAGTATTCTCTGCCAAATGTGGGAAAAACTTTCAACACAAGTCATTACAGGACGATCATCATTTTTTAAACACCTGATGAACAATAGTATAGTTTAATGTTTTCACACCACTGTAGTGGTGTTTGTTGTGTAATCCAAACTGTCTTGTTTCCTATCTCCTCAAATATTGTTTTACACAACAAACACCAACACAAAGGTGTTAATGAATGTTCTGCACCCTAAAGGAGTTTTAAAGGTAAAGATCTCTAAAAATCAAAGTAGGCGTCTCTAAATATGCCACTTAAAACTATGCCTAAATATACTTTTATTTGCTTTATTAGACTTTTGTAAAGAGAGTTAAAGGCGCTCAAAGATTTGACTTCTAAGGTGGGCTTTATGGACCATACTATCAGAGGTTAGGAACTCTGACGTCACAGAAAGTTTTTCCTGACACTGAATGTTGGAATAAGTCTTTTTACCTATGAGTAAAGGATTACTGAAATACTGCTCCCAAAAACTGCTTCCATCTGGTGAGCATCAGGAAAAAAAAGGTGACATGATGTAAGAGTTCCTAGATACCGTCAACAGTATTCAGACATTTGAATGCCTTAAAACAATCTTTAAAAAATCTGGAAAAATAAAAAAAAAGACTTTTTCCCCAGTTTTCAGTTGTCTATATGAACCTTACTTCATATTTTAGCTTTCTTTTATACTAAAGGAATGTTTAATGATAAAGGCTGAGATAATGTGAAAACTCTCCTACAATCATAACCAATCATTTCCACTTCTATCTGATGTTACTTGAAGCAAGAACACCAACTTAACACCATCTTAACACCAACTGCAGCCCTTCCACAAAGAGCTACAAATGGTGCTCTCCTATACTGTTTTTGATGTCATTCCAGTACAATTTTCCACTTGACCTCATGACTACATCATTCAATGCTACCTATTGTCACATCACAGAAGCTGCGGGTAAATTATATAGAATCTACACAACTTGTTCTTTTTTCTTGGATACCTTCTTGCAGTAAAATGGATTTATACCTCATAGCTGCTTACAAGCCAGGCCTGGGGTAGCTGTGACCTGTAAAGAATTTTTCATACAACTTCCTGAATTCAGTTTAGATTCTCTCAGAACAGGCGTAATCCAGGCAGCACATTCAACAAACTGACTTGTATAAAACAGTAAACATGCATGCTGATTTCAGGGACACATACATTTATTTGCAGGTCAAAACTTTGACAAATCAACAGATTTGTAACTGATACACTAGGATATCATTTTTAGTGATCAAGTTCTACCGAGGAAATATAGATTTAGTTGAGTACATTTTGTTAAGGTAACAGGAAATACCGCAATGTTATCATTTATATCATAACATGCAGAGAGTAACGAGATCCTTTGCAAACTGAATCTAACCTGAGGTTGAAAAAAGGTCAACAGGCCAAGGGTGTGGTGCACAATAACAATTAGAAAATGTAGTATTTAATAATGTCTTCAAAAACTTTTTTTTTCACCTTTTGATCTTCTCCTTTTATGATTATAATCTCCATGTTCGGTTATTTAATTTAATATGTTCATCCAGTTTTAGCCACAAAGTAACACAGTCCATATTCAGTGTTAAGTAACTGAAAGTATCTCAACTTGGCACAAGCAGGTATGACCTGGTGTGAAGTTGTCTTTGTGCTTTGTCTTTTAGTGTGTGAGTGAGTGAGTGAGTAAGTGCTTGGGGTTTTACGTCGTACTCAACAATGTCTTTTAGTGTGTGAGTGAGTGAGTAAGTGCTTGGGGTTTTACGTCGTACTCAACAATGTCTTTTAGTGTGTGAGTGAGTGAGTAAGTGCTTGGGGTTTTACGTCGTACTCAACAATGTCTTTTAGTGTGTGAGTGAGTGAGTAAGTGCTTGGGTTTTACGTCGTACTCAACAATGTCTTTTAGTGTGTGAGTGAGTGAGTGAGTAAGTGCTTGGGGTTTTACGTCGTACTCAACAATGTCTTTTAGTGTGTGAGTGAGTGAGTGAGTAAGTGCTTGGGGTTTTACGTCGTACTCAACAATGTCTTTTAGTGTGTGAGTGAGTGAGTAAGTGCTTGGGGTTTTACGTCGTACTCAACAATGTCTTTTAGTGTGTGAGTGAGTGAGTAAGTGCTTGGGGTTTTACGTCGTACTCAACAATGTCTTTTAGTGTGTGAGTGAGTGAGTGAGTAAGTGCTTGGGGTTTTACGTCGTACTCAACAATGTCTTTTAGTGTGTGAGTGAGTGAGTAAGTGCTTGGGGTTTTACGTCGTACTCAACAATGTCTTTTAGTGTGTGAGTGAGTGAGTGAGTAAGTGCTTGGGGTTTTAAGTCGTACTCAACAATGTCTTTTAGTGTGTGAGTGAGTGAGTGAGTAAGTGCTTGAGGTTTTACGTCGTACTCAACAATGTCTTTTAGTGTGTGAACATGAATAGTCTCACAACCTTCCAAGAAATTCTGGTTGTAATTTGGCACCTAGATATTAGCCTGCAATTCAAACTTGTGCACACGGTACACTTCATCTCCGTACTATTGCCCATGGCAAACCATTTGCACTGTTTAATGACCAAAAAACACACGGATGACGTCAAACATTACAACCTATGCATTGGAATAATATGTAAGTTTTCAAATCTCAATACCTCACAAATCATTCCATATATGTTTTTTTTTTAAAGAAAATTTACATATAACTGGAATGATGTGCTTCATCTGTGAAGGAACTGTAGGTCATAGCTCTGGGTTTTACAGTCAAAAGAGTCCTTTGTTTAAATGCTTCTAAATTTTTCTCCATCTGGTTTTTTTTTTTGGTCACAAGCTTTTGTGTGTGAATGAGTGTGAATATACTTGAAAGAAGCAACAACAAATACTCTAACTTTAGTTATTCAGAAAGAGGAGAGGCAACAGACTTAAACAACAATCTTTTCATCTCATGTCCTTTGTAACGCAATAAATTAAATCTGGAACTCATTATGGGGCCATAGTGAGCACGATATTAAAGACCGTTAACACAATGTGGGGTTAGTTGTACCCCAAGTACATATGAATTAAAAGGCAAACAAGAGTTTGGGTGAGACAAGCAGGAACAGCTGCGTTCTTTGGTTGTGGAGTTAACTTGTGCCGCAGAAACAGGGTGTCTCTTTTGATTTCCTCAATGTGTCCGATTTTGCTTAATTTGGACTGCGATATGTTGGTTATAGAACATCATAAAGGTAGACAGTTATTTTTTTTTAAAATTCATGTGGGATACTTTATAGATGTATACTGGACTACTTCTATTGTCTGTTGCAGTGGGGGGGAAAAAAGTACAGGCTAGCCATCACTTACTACACTGTGACAGAAGTTTCTTGGTAACCAAGTTTTTTGGCCACTGGATAGGCATACTAATTATCTTTATGATATGTGAAAAATAGCAAAGGTGGTGAAAGGAAATGAAGGGCTTGAGGCTGTACGCCTAAAATAAAGTATTGTCCTCACAAACCTAAGTTCAACCGTCCACGACAGCAACATGCCTCAGTATCAGATTTTCAAAAAAAAATTTAACACCTACAAACTAAACTTAATACTTTGCAGAGCCCCAAACAGTGTATGAACTGGTCTGCAACTGATGTACCTCAATATTATTCTTAGATACTGTCCATTCTATTTGCCACATTGAACACTGTAATTTTCTCCCATTGTGACCATTTCATTCAACATCACGCCTAAGTTCATAACAGAACCAAAATCAAGCCCTTTGAAACAAGGCAGACACTATTTCGTTGCATTCTCCAAGTTCCATTAAGATTAGTAAAACCAGTAAATAAGTTTTGAGGTGAATTGCTGGCGTTAAAAGCCTGAAGTTGAATATTTCGTTTAGTATGATATTCAAAATCACTGCTCCTTGCACCCTGCAGGTCACCATGTGACGTTAGTTGTCATACAGAGATGATCTAGATTTAAGTTACAATTTCAGAACCAAATCTTTCGATAAATGAGAAGTTATGAATATTATTTTATGAATGGTATTATATAAATATGATATTTTCAAAAAAAATTAAAGCTTGTCTTATCACAGACAGATGGACTGTGTTGTGTTTTCTGTTCACAGAAATCACAGGTTTCCTCAATGTTGTCTGGAACTATATTCAGTGAAATGTGTGGTTTGGTTCCAATCGTTTCACATATATCGATATCAGTATGCATCTCGTTTACATACTTGTTAAAACAGACAGATGATGTCTCTCTATCAACTTCCTAAATCAATTCCAAATAAATTACGGGATAAACAGGATATGCAATTTGTGACCCATTGTATCAAATTTATTAAACTTGCGATGTAATTTTCATTTGTTCCTTGCCTCAAACCCAAATCACACCACTCATTTAATAAATTCAATATAATGGGTCGCTCATTGTATATCTTCTATAATATATACAAATGGTCAGGTGTTGTCTTTTCTTTCAAATATGAAAAAGCATCTTTCACTTGTTGGTAAACTGTCAGAAAAAGTTCAAATGTTCTCCAAACCGCAGGATTGTTATCAATAGTCAAAACTATCAATTTAGTCTTTTACACTGGACATCACCACAACCAAACAGAGCATGGCAATGTGCATTGAGTGATGCATATGACTTTTGTCTCCAAAGTGACATAGGCACATTACAGGTTCAAACAAAAAAAAGGTTGGGGGCAAAAAAAGCCTAAGAAAGGCTAAGGCTAAGAAAGATTCTGACCAGACTTCTCTGATGTCCAGTACTTATTTTAGGGAACTGCCCACAACCAAATCAAGACAAATATGTTTCCATGATTTGTTTCTTTGGGGGGTTTAAACCACACACCATTTGTAAGACTGTTCCATTTATATGATCACTATGGCAACAGTCAAGTTTAAGGGTGGAGAAATTTTTGCAGACCTCTGCAGAAAACAACACTAGTAACATCGCTAGGCACTACCTGTAACAAAGTCAACCACAAGTTATGGAGTTTTAAACGATGAGGCAAATGGCAGCTGTCTTGAAATCAGTGACGACAGTATACTATAGCCTTGATGCATTTTCCCCCGAGATTGGACTACCATTACCATTACAAAATTGTGTATGGCAAAGTTTCATTTCATTTCATTTATTTCATTGGTTTTTTACGCCGTACTCAAGAATATTTCACTTATACGACGGCCAGCATTATGGTGGAAGGAAACCGGGCAGAGCCCGGGGGAAACCCATGATCATCCGCAGGTTGCTGGAAGACCTTCGAACGTACGGTCGGCGAGGAAGCCAGCATTAACTGGACTTGAACTCACAGCCACCGCAATGGTGAGAGACTCCTGGGTCATTACGCTGCGCTAGCGCACTAACCAACTGAGCCACGGAGGCCCCTGTATGGCAAAGGGTGATGTTGCAGCATGCATTTGATCTGCTTAACTGAACTGCAGTATGCTCCTTGCCATTTCAGTGAATGAAGTGTCCGTGACAAGAGATTCAGCAGCCATTATCATGGATAGACTAACAGAATTTTACTTTTCAGGTAAAAACAACTTTGACTATATCCAAATTATCCTTTTTCTTCGTCAGATGCCATTTTCATTTCTGAAGATCAGAGAGGCGTTCAGATATTCAGGGGTTCATAGACGTCAACCTTAACTACCGTTAAATAACAGTAAAGAGATTCAAATACTGAATACAAAGCTTAAAAAACTCAAAAGTATGCTTTAAGCTAGAGAAAAACTGATTATATTCCAGTAAAACTCAATTCTGAAAAAAGACACTTCTTGTGAAATATATGGGACATCTTTATCAGTTCTGTGTGAAAGATTTGTTTTGACTACATATTCACATCACACTTCCACACTACAACAATGATCCCACAATAATCTCTGCTGCCGACCTCAATTCAGCGCCCGCTTTCTCCTTACTCTATGATCTGGTGGACGGTGCATGCGAACCCCAAACCCATAGATTACCTTCACCTTCTAATTTCAGAGAAGTACACTACCATGTATTTTACTCTCTGTTACATATGTGCACAATCTGTGTACAGATACTGGGCTCTACTGTTTTACAAGTTATATGTTTTCTTTCTTTCAAAAGTATCAGGTTTTATCCCATTTGAAGGAAAAATTTGTAGAAAGAATTGACATATGTATTGTTAATAATACTGTTTGATTGATTTTAACTTGGAAATAGTGTTAAGTAAAATATTAATCATTAAATTAGATTTTGTATTGTTACCTGACATGTATTGTTAATAATACTGTTTGATTGATTTTAATTTGGAAATAGCATTTTATAAGCTATATGTTTTCTTTCTTTTAAAAGTATCAGGTTTTATCCCATCTGAAGGAAAAATTTGTAGAAAGAATTGACATATGTATTGTTAATAATACTGTTTGATTGATTTTAACTTGGAAATAGTGTTAAGTAAAATATTAATCATTAAATTAGATTTTGTATTCTTTGTTTACGTATTATGTCACTCATATAAATAGTAGTGCAACACCCTTCACATTTCGACAACCGGCTTCAGCCCGTACATGACGGATAGATGCGTCGCACATATTTTGCATGGCAGTTTAGTTATATAACCGCCACTTATCATTCAATGGTCATTTGTCAAAGGGTTTTTATGAACGGTTTCTGCTTTTGTGAAGGTCACTTTATACCATGCGTGTGCCATGGATATGTGCTTTTATTTGGGATTATAAAACAAGACATTTCATTGGTTACGTATATTTTGTCCCGTCCAAATGTAGCCAATCACCTTTCACATATTTACATGTTTATATGAGCGCCTGATACACGTATATATAAAATTAAATGATAGAAACAGTGACAGTATTCATAGAAAATTAATCTAGTACGCCACACCCAAAGTTTAACTTGGGGTAGCCTCAGACTCTGAAAATGAAGAGGTCAGCAGGGTCAGTTGACATGGAAACCAACAGGCCCTTCCTCGAAATAAAAGCAGCACATGACCAAGGCTTAACATTGTAGGTTGTTCTGATAAGCCCCCTATACAGTGTATTATTATCTTGTTTCAGAGAATTACACGTACATGTGACTGGTTACTAATGACATGAAACAAGTCATGAAGAAGTTCAGCTACTTTTGTAGCCAGGAAATCAGCTGTGAACTTTAATATTGCGTAAGATGTTTGGGGGGTTGATGATCCTCGCACAGACCCTATCTAAAAGTACCAGAGTCAAATATAAGCCATCCTGAGACCAAAGCTTTCAGGTACAGAAGACTGAAGTCAGCTGTAGCTGATAAAGATGCTGGCATTTGTAATGAATTTGCTACATTGCTGTGATGTTTAAAATTACATGTAGTATCACGTCACAATAAAATCTTCCCTAAAGTCCCAAAACTCCAGTGCAGATATAATCAAATTTACAAGCAAACTCTTATCTTTAAAGTCATCCTGATTCCTGCTGCTTCCAATATTTCATCGCTGCTTATTAAATAGTAATAGCTACCAAAACATTTTACAAAAATGACTACACACACACCCTTTTCATAGCTCTATGTTGCAATCTACCCATTAGTTTTGGATATGTTTCTGTTTGAGTTGCCCTCTGTAGCCGATCAGAACCTATAACACTGCTGTAGCTGTCAAACGGCCATTGCATTGTTGAACACAGGTGAAACTTCTTACAATTTGTTAGAAGCTCACCCTTTGGTCAATATCAGAGAAACAGCCAATGTGATGGCATGTATCATAGCGACTTTCTCTGGAAATCAGCATGTGTTGTGCTTTTCTTTCACTTTAACTGGCATGCCCAAGATTGATCAAACTTCAGATGAATGAACCAGAGATTGTATGTATGTTTAAAGCCTCATTTTCCCTCCCTGCTGTTAAAATTCAGCTGGCCTGCCAAACTTTCTTATGCAATTCCAGTCAGCCCGGCAAAGTGTTTACCATCCACGGGCAACCCAGTCAGCGTTTATTTCTACCAGTCAAACTACATCTGATTGGATAACAGCTGTTTTACTAGCGGACAGGTTAAATTCCAACCAATCAAAGACATCAAAGAAAAATGCATGGTTTCTGATAGGGAGATGTCTATGAGCCCCTGCTACTCTGCATTCAAACATGTATGTAACGATTAAACAGTAGGTGCAACTGTCATCAGTTTACAATGTTATGGATTCTCTGGTTTTTAGGCATACATGATTAGAATCTCTATTTTTGTGCAAACTACAATGCTGTAAACCAATCTCAGAATTCACATCAAACTTTTCAATGGCGGAATCAAGCATGTGTAGAAAACCAAATAGATCAGAATTCTGAAACTATATAAAGTGAATTTTTAGTAAATATATAAACGAAGGTTTTCTTAGTTGCTTTGGGTAAAGTTATCTTCTAGTGCAACTGAAAATCAAGCATGAACTAAAACATTCAGTTGTGGTTACACAGTTACACATTGGTGGGCACAAATGGGAAGAGGAGGTGTTATAACGCACATTTGACCACCTAGATTTATTTATTTGATTGGTGTATTGGAGAGCTTCATCGGCACTTCTCAACCTAATATTCAGTGTTCCTGGAATAATTCTTCTCCAGTTTATGTGAATGTCCACCATGGGCACTACCGCCCCCCAGCCCCCTTCCACTAACACAAATTCTGATAAAATAAGCACAACTATAGATAAAAAAAACGTACGTATTAGAAAACTAATCTTTTCGGTTTAATGAAACTCAACAAGCATTTTCTATGATTTCTCCTTTTACAGTCAATGTAAATTATCACATGACAGATATATCTTGCACTAAATCAGCTAATCAAACACCCAAATTCCCTTCTGTGCCTGTTGTCCGGGCTTGTTGGAATGTAAACATCCAATGTTGTTGTTGTATATGCTGTATATCGTCATTTGACTTCAGTATTCCCTTCACAAATACACAGTAAGAGTGAAGCATAAAACCAGCACGATCGAAAATAGATCAAGGCCGTGCGAGCTTTCTTTCTCAGGCAGAGAGGCCTTTCACAACAGAGGATCACTATGTGAGTTGTGACTGACCGTAAGCTAGGTTCGACAGCTCAACAAGACAAGGGCGTTTTGACCCGTTCGCCAAACCCGCATCGATAAACTGATCATCCATGCACCAAATTTTACAGAATCCAGCTAAACCCTGGTATACCATTTCTGTCAACACTTTCAGTCAAATAATTCAGTGAAACTTACCTCTCTCAAGTGCAATCTGTGCATCAAACTTTCGTTTTTCGGAGCAGCCCTTTGCGCCATGTCATACGTGAAACAGCCGCCATTTGTTTGTAGGCGCGCACATGGTTCTTGTTTTTCCATTTCGCTATTGGCTAAATGTATGGTCAAAGGGCGATAACTTTTGTAAATGGTGACGCCCACTGTATTGCCTCCCTGGGCATTTGTCTGCAGGGTGGGTAAAAAAAAAAAACAAAACAAAAAGAAACAAAAAATCTTTGCAGTGTGCTAAGACTTTTAACTCTGCAAACACCCCCAACAAATAGGCCTGTACACCTATATATATATATATATATATATATATATATATATATATATATATATATATATATATATATATATATATATATATATATATACGACTGTACAAGTCAGCAAGTCAGTTTAAAGTGAACATAAAGTCTGCCACTATACATTCATAGAAAAAATTATATAGGACACACTTATCACAGGAAAATGTGTAAAAATTGCTATAAAGTTTTGAAAGCCGAGAAGATGACGTTCAGCATTGGGGATATGGCACTGACAATTCACTCTGAGTAGCCATGTTGTAGAAGCCCTTATGAACTTGGCCAATCACTAGCACTGAAAGCGTCACGTGATGATTGGCTGTCACGTCAAAAGACCTGTTAGTACTCGATTGTCAATGTGGTTTCTTATAGTGGATAAAAAGAGATCGATAAATTGGATTTGGTTGTTAGTTTAAGTGTTAAACTGATGCATTTAATTTGAACCACATATTTATGAAAAGGGAAATGAGAACGGCTGCCCGTGTCACAATGCGTACATCTTGGCCATTAAACTGCAGTAACTTGTCAGGGTGAGCTTGGCAAGAAAACCGCCTGGGGAGAGTCATAGCTTGAAGAAAATTATTGTGACTTTGCCTTATTTTTCCTTAGCAAAATCAGATTTGTTATAATAAAATCTTCCCTAATGAAAGATTCTGTTATCAATCAGATGGTCCTGCAATGTTCCGTTAAATCCCTGAAGTCGGTACAGTTAGCTAGGCCAAATGTCTACACGCATGCAGGACAAGAACGAGGAGGGCGGCTAAAACACGACGCTTGTGTCCACAAACATCGCCCTGACCGAACGCCAAACCTAAACGAAACATCGCCCTTTGAACACGGAACAGAACTGATACTCTTTGGTTGGGTATTAGGCGTTTTAGTTTGTATTTTCTCATTGTCACATTGTTTAATACCGATGGTACGGAGCCCCTAGGTTTTGTGACGTCATTCTAGATAATTATAACATGGCAAAATGACGTCACCAAGTGAGTGGCAAGGTACTGACGATTGTTTGCTATTTATTTGTTGATAAGCGGTGCAGAATTTTTTGAATATTTTTACAACATTTATGGAATATTACTTTATTAATTAATTCAGGTTTAGTGGTTGACTTTATGTTGACTTTAACATGTGGAAGACCCAAAATAGGTTTTCAAATGAAGTTTACCGAATGTATTTAAACACAGTTGATTCTTGAACATAAATGATAATTGTTAACATTTTGACTTTAATTTATCTGTTTTATATGTTTGCTTGATTGAAAAAAAACCCCGACTTCCTGAAGAGAGGCATCGGCCTTTGGTAACCATCTGACAATCTTTTCCACTGGTCCTGTCGTTGTGGCGTACAGATGGATCTCATACTGGTCGAAGGCAAGTGATCTCCATGAACTTCTTGTAAGACCACGTATACGGCCAAACGAGCTACAGCTTTAAGTACAACCAAACTGGTAATACGCGTATATCGATACATCGTTTTCCGAGGCTGAAGGCCGCATGGGATTCAACCAACACCTCGGTCGTTTGTACTGTACGTATGTATGTATGCTTGGGCTTTAAAATCGTAGTTAGCAATTTTTCAGTCATATATCGAGAAGTCATTATTTGGGTGTACATATACTGTGTCTGCCTTGTGGCAGGGCGAGTCTCCCGACCTAAAGGACACTCTAACCATTAGGCCACTCAAGCGGTCCACCTCGTTTGTCGTTGAGATAGAAAGATAATACATCTTAACCACTGTGCCATGAGGCGCCATCACATCTACATTGGTTTAAATTACATGATTTCTGCTTAACGCGATTCTTTCTCATATATAAATGATGGCGGCCAGTATTATGGTTGTATGCATGGATAAAACAGGGGTGCCTAAAGTAAACCACGGACTTCTGGCGAATTAATGGCAAACTCTCGCACATGTGATTACCATTACGTCACAGTGATGGAATGTAAGTATATACTTTCCATTTTTGATTTCTAGGTGGACTGCAACCAAGGCCATGTGAATAACGGAAGCAGCATAATTCTGAAAATTCTATGTCCCAGAAGGGGATTGAACTCACGTCTCGTGTAACATACATATAAGGATACGAAGTTGATTGATGTAGACGATGTTTACCTAATGTTGAAACTACTTATAGAGAATAACAAACTGCATACTGGTATTCAATAACACAATGCATTTCTGTACAACACTAGAGAGGAGAAATGTTTTTTTAATGTACTCCTATAATATATGTATATTAGTAATATGTGTTTTCAACGCCTGTGTGCATATTTATTCAATGAATATGCCAAACCTACACCAAAATACATGGACAGTAAATTAACGCTCAAATTAGGTTAAATTCACACCCATCAGTTCATACACACGTCATTTCGATACTTAAAAGGATACAAAATCGATCCTGATTGGCTGGTGCATGTGAGAGATAGGCAAGACCAGTTTATACCTTGCCTAAAAGATGAATTTTACGTAGGGTACATTAATACAAGAGTCACTAATGGTGCAAGATTTAACCTAGGAAATCCTGTCTCCACTATCAACCAATCAGCGTCAATTCTATATCCTTTCAAAAAGACAATAGTGTGCAAATTAATATTAAGCCCCGCGCCGGGTGTGGATAAACCCCGCGGGCAATAACCCCGCCCCAGACAATAACCCCGACATGCAGTGCCCCCCCCCCCACTCCGACGCCTTATTAAGGACAAAACGTATGTGCATAGATACATAGGACCTAGATATGGACACCGAGATGCATTTTATAGTGTAAACTTTGAGTTCTGCATTTCAACTATGCAGTGAGATACCGCACTGACACATACCCTCTATAGCCACATGATGAGCATATACACATGAAATTCTAACCCTCATTCGTGGTAACTATAATGTATATGTTTTTATCATTTGTTGTCTCGTCATTTAAACAGTATATAGTTTTGAAAACATAAGAGTCAACAGATCAACTTCCTTGGACATATAGTTTTATTCTCGAACGTCTATATTTACACAAATTCACACATATACCGTACCTAGAAGAAATATCTAAGAATTAACAATTCTGTGAAAGAGACATTTTGATGCTCTTAAACGTAACAACAAATGATTCTAATGCAATATGACAGTATACATCCGCCCGGTTGCAGCTTTGCTGCGTATACCGTGACTGATATATCATGAGTTAAATGTATACATTTGGGTATGCCGCATGTGACGTGTTGAAGTTCATAAAGAATATGCTGATTTTCTGTTGAGTCCGCAAAATGTTGTTTCAAGCTTGTTTGGAACGAACAGGTTCATTGGCGAAACTGCAAGAAAGAAAACGAAGGATTTATGATTTAAACGAAAGTCATGAAAATTTCTTCATTTAAGTGAAATATAAAATATAATTTTTCTTTCCAGTTAAACACCAGTTCTTCGTTATTATATATGTACATACATTATTGTCTTATTTTCTTGACAGATGGTTATATAGCTTTGCCGAGGGTAGAATATAGTGGGCTTGGGTTCTCAAGAACATCTTGCTGGCCGCCGTCTTATAAGTGAAATATTCTTGAGCACGGCGTAAAACACCAATCAAATAAATTAATAAATCAAAAGTGTGCGCTTTTAAATGAAAACATCGGGTATAAATCACTTTGGCACTTTCATATTAATTTTTTAGTGAAACTTTTTTCGCCTTGTTGGTATTCGTTAGTTGTTGTATATACGGGATATGGGTGCATGGTGAAAGTTGCAAACTACCTGTATATAGCCAAGCTTGGCTAAACCACCATGGGTCATGGACCAAGTAACTGGCACATGCTGGGGTAAAATCAATGGTAAGCTCAACAGAGGCCCATGTAGTTTCAACAGGTATGCTTTTCAAATACATCTACACTCACCCCAGGGGGATCCGAGAAGAGTTGGGCATATGCAGTGCTTCGTTCTGGTTTCTGGGTCTCCGTTTGGTTTCAAGTTGTACCAATAAACTGCACTGCCCTATAAAATGTGAAAGAAAGAACAAATGACTGGGTTTAACGCAGTATTTCGGCCGTACGGTGATGAGAACACACAAGAACCAAGAAATACAAAGTGTAAAAAAAAACAAAAAAAACCCCTCGAAGTCAACATCACAATTTCCCGTCTGCCCTCTCACGGAAGTATAATTTCTCTCATTTACCATAACGGGTGAAATGACTGCTTACATTGGCCTTTAGAATTCGGACCAGGCGATAAGCAAAAGAAAAGAGCTGTTACTTATGGATACCTTACGGCGATCCCTTTATAACTAAGCAACCATCCGCATCGAAACATCGAGTTAATATATTAAGAAGCTGTTATACACAAATAATTACTCCTGGTAGTCATGGTGATGATGAAAGTAAAAGAAAACTAAAATATGAAGTAAGGTCCATCATACAGACAACTGAAAACTATGCGTAAAAATACTTTCATTTATTTTTTTTTTCAGATTTTTTAAGTGTTGAAAGGCATTCAAATATTTGAAAACTATGGTAGGTTTTATGAGCCGTACTGACGTTATCTCGTCACATCACCTTTTTTTCCTGATGTTCACAAGAATGAAGGAATTTCTGGGAACACTATTTAGTAATCTTTCACTCATTTGTAGAGTTATTCTAACATTCAGTCTGGTTGTTAGAGTTGAAAAACGTCAGAGTTCCTAACCTCTGATAGTATGGTACATAAAGCCCACCTTAGAATTCAAATGTTTGAGCGCTTTAACTCTTCACAAAAATCTAAAAAAATCAATGATACTATGTTTATGCATAGTTTTAAGTGGTCTATTTAGTGATACCTGCTTCGATTTTTAGAGGTCTGTTAGAGGAATGTTACCTTTACAGTCTGGGATTTGGACCTTCAATTTCATCTAGATATGACCCTGACTATACACAGTATAATGCAATATAAACTCCTTGTGTTTTACTTGGGTTCAAGTTTTTGTCACCTATAGACTCGTACCTTTATGGACGGAACCTTCAGGTTTAAATCTGGAAACACTATGTCTCCACCTGTGATATCACTGAGCTGAAAGAGAAATTATTTGATTCATACACAACATGTTTTGAACGACTACTTTCTAATGCTCAATATAGACATGCATATTCGCACTTAAAGCCACACACATGTATAATCTTTCTCCGGCCGTAAGTGGGGGGGTCTTACAGCAACCTGCGGATGGTCGTGGGTTCCCCCCCCCCCCCCTCCGGGTTCTGCCCGGTTTCCTCCGGCTGCCGTCGTGTAAGTGAAATATTCTTGAGCACGGCGTAAAACACCAATCAGATAAATAAATCAAATCAAAAATTTATAATCTTTAGATATGAACCGAGACATAACAAAAATTATGTACATTTATTCAAAATGAGCAGGGGCCTCCGTGGCTCAGTCGGTTAGCGCGCTAGCGCAGCGTAGTGACCCAGAAGCCTCTCACCAATGCGGTCGCTGTGAGTTCAAGACCAGCTTATGCTGGCTTCCTCTCCGGCCGTACGTGGGAAGGTCTTCCAGCAACCTGCGGATGGTCGTGGGTTTCCCCCGGGCTCTGCCCGGTTTCCACCCACCATAATGCTGGCCGCCGTCGTATAAGTGAAATATTCTTGAGTACGGCGTAAAACACCAATCAAAAAAAAAAAAAAAAAAAAAAAAAAATCATCAAAATGAGCACTGGAGTCTTAATACATCCTTGGCAAACTGCTTAAATATTTTAAAGCAACACTTGAGTCTATCTTCCCACGTTTTCAGCCGATGGCAAGCCCACATGAGCCCCTGAAGTGGTGAGAGCTAGTTTTCTTTTAAATTCACATGTAAAGCATGAATGCATTTTACTCATTGATGGAAATCATCAAAACAAGATTACAGTTCTACGCTGTATTTAGAACGTTCACTGCACACTACAAAACTCTGAATAATTCTGAATATGAATGGATATGGAGACGCCTATACTCACAAAATACATCCATTTTGCAATTGGGAATTGATAAAATCTCTTAGCGTATTCGATTTCGTTGTAGGTATCCAAATTGCTTCTCTGTTGGAAATAAATAAAAGAAAATATAGTCTTGTAGGATGTGTTATTACTTGTCTTATAAATCATGTATCACTTGACCCCTCAGAAGTGTCACAAAATATATTATCACAGTTTACGTATATTCTCACCAAATTAGGACCGTTGATACTGTGGATAAGGCTCTTGTATATGTATTATAATGACACCATCGCCCGAAGCCGTGATATATTGTAAGATCTGAAGATGAGTGAGTGAGAAAGTGAGTGAGTGATTGGGGTTTAACGTCGTTTTTCAGTCATATGACGACGAAGGAGTCCTTAGAGTGCATGTGATGTGCCTCCTTGTTGCAGGACGGATTTCCACTGCTCTTTTATCGAGTGCTTTTACCGAAGGCATGTAAGCCGCCCCGCCCGAGTCATTATATTGATATGGGTCAATCAGTCGTTGCACTATTCAAGCGAACGCCAAGCGAGAGCGTTACAACTTCCTCTTTTTTTAAGGTTTTGGGTGTGACCCCGACCCAGGATTGACCGTGGATCTACCACGCATCTTTCAGTATGCGAGAGTGAGTGAGTGATTGTTTGGGGTTTAACGTCGTGCTCAACAATTTTTCAGTCTGGTATACAAGACATTACATGTATATATACATATGTAGATACAGTACTTACAAGTTTTTTCACTTTCATGTTTTCGCCGAGGCCCCAATTGACAGCCTGTCAGCAAAGAAAAGAAAAACATAAACATTTTATTTTGGGCAAGAAATTTTTTTCCATACATTGGAATATGTTCCTAATATACGTTGCATCATCCTTGTTGAGTTTCGCTACCAGGGCTTTACACCTTAAGATTGTAAAATGAACCTTATCAACATACTAGGCCTATATATTTTCTCCCTAGCTCTATAACGTTTACCTTATTACGTGAATGCAAAGCTGGGAGCTATATGTAGAAGAACATATGGTTTTAACCTGCCTAATGTATCACACATCTATACAATCTTGACTGGTCCAATATGGTCCATTTATTACCAAATACCACTGTACAATTTGTTATTAGCAATAATAAGTTGCACCATTTGTTATTAGCCATAATAAGTTGCACCATTTGTTATTAGCCATAATAAGTTGTACCATTTGTTATTAGCCATAATAAGTTGTACCATTTGTTATTAGTCATAATAAGTTGCACCATTTGTTATTAGCCATAATAAGTTGTACCATTTGTTATTAGCCATAATAAGTTGTACCATTTGTTATAAGCAATAATAAGTTGTACCATTTGATATAAGCAATAATAAGTTTGCTTGCTGTAATTTTCTCAGGAGGCTGAAGACTGGCAGTGTATTTTGATGGCATAACAATATGAGTAAGACAACTGTTTCTGGCTTCTGGCGGTAAAATAAAACCAAATCAGAAAACAACACACCCAAAATATCAAAAATAATGAGACCCTGAGAACAATAACACACGATAATGTGGTTACCTGTAAATAACGTTTACTGGTCAGTGCAGTCACGTTCATTATTTTGTCTACGAGGCTGGTTCTTATTTCGTCCAATTCGTACCTGTTTTTTCTGAAATAAATAACAAAAAATTACAATTTTGTGTAAAAAAAAGTCTGAAATACAGCTTATTTAAACTTACACCTAAAGAAAACTAAACACTTAATTAAATCCGTATATTCTATAGTGGATGAGTATCTGTTTGACTTGTACAGAGCCTGTTAATTATGTACGTGAGCTTAACATGTAATACAATTGTGGAATTTAAAACCTATAAAGGAGATATAGGTAAAGATATAGGTATAAAGCTGAGATTCCTTACATGCGGTAGCGGTATACGGTACGCGGCAAAAAATCGAAATAGTTAAAATAAGTTGCAATGATTCCATAGGTACGGTCGCGGATCCGTTTTTTCATGCGGAAACGTATACGGCAAAATCAATCGCACCATGTAGCGATCGGTGCGGTATGCGTTTTCAAAATCGGACAGGGTATCCCAAGAAATGACGTCACTGGTGGGGTGTTTCCCCGACACGCGGTCGGAACTTGTTTAAATTGTTCTCTGGTTAGACGAAAGTACTGTTGGAATTTTTCTCCATCCAGCTGCAATTCCGAGACCAAGTTATGGAAAGCTCCCTGCTGAGCTCTTTGCCGCAAAATACTGTGGACCCACCATCGGTGTTTTCTCTTTTTACGCTTCTTTAGTTGCAACAACTTATATGACATTGCTATTATGGCAAGGTCTGAATCTTGCTCTAAAGCCACACGTCGTGAAATGGAGGAATGCGACATGTTTGCTCTGATAAAAACGCACCATGAATGAAAGAAAACGCATAGGTTACCGCATAAATGGAATCAGAGAAAGCGCATACCGCATGCTGTATCCGAGTACCGCGTGCCGTATACCGCAAACCGCATACCGCGTATATGGAATCTCAGCTTAAGATAAAGGACAACAGAAGTTCCAGCTTCATGTGATCCCCCAATATGAACATTACGTTTAAATGATTTTATCTTAGTGTATGGTGCCAGAGTGTCTGTATGAGTGGAGCGTTGCTGCATGTGTATAATCGAAGGCATGCCTCACAGAAATTCACTTTGACCCCTCTTATTCTGCTGTATATTATATATTTACTGAATCATTCAACAACAGATCATATATTTCCTACTCAGGGGCCTCCGTGGCTCAGTTGGTTAGCTCGACAGCACAGCGTAATGACCCAGGAGTCTCTCACCAATGCGGTCGTTGTGAGTTCAAGTCCAGTTCATGCTGACTTCCTCTCCGGCCGTAGGCTACATGGGAAGGTCTTCCAGCAACCTGCGGATGCTAGTGGGTTTCCCCCGGGCTCTGCCCGGTTTTCTCCGACCATAATGCTGGCCGCCGTCGTAAAAGTGAAATATTCTTGAGTAAGGCGTAAAACACCAATCAAATAAATAAACAAATATATTTTCTACTCAATCCACTTTCAGCAATTATTCAGGTCGGTGCCAAGAGATAGATGTCCACACCACCTGTTCCCTACCCTACTACGAAAGGGTATAACGCACTAGTAAAACTGAGGTCTCATTGGCCGAGGACCCAGGAGCCTCTCACCAATGCGGTCGCTGTGAGTTCAAGTCCAGCTCATGCTGGCTTCCTCTCCGGCCGTAAGTTGGAAGGTCTGCCAGCAACCTGCGGATGGTCGTGGGTTTCCCCCGAGCTGTGCCTGGTTTCCACCCACCATAATGCTGGCCGCCGTCGTATAAGTGAAATATTCTTGAGTACGGCGTAAAACACCAATCAAATAAATAAATAAATCAATGGCCGAGTGGTTAGCGTACCAGCACGGCGTAATGACCCAGAAGCCTCTCACCAATGAGTTCTGAGTTCAAGTCCAGCTCATGCTGGCTTTCTCTCGGATCGTACTGGGAAAGTCTGGTAGCAACCTACGGATGGTTGTGGCTTTCCCGCCGAGTTCTGCTATACCTTCATTTGCTTGTATATCTCCAAAAATTTTAAGGAACTTTTAATGCGTTTATCAACACATTGACCAATAATTTAAATAACCAAACATACCTTGTTTTGGAGACGGTAGTTTCTTTTGCCCATGCCAGTCTCCCAGATCGTTCGACCTACAAATAAATCCAGGCTTCGTTGCACAAAAAGAGGCCAAAAATGGAAAATCCACGATAAAGTTGAATATGAATTCAGTGCAGAATAATACTAAATATTCTTAAAAAGAATGTCGTTGATTCAGGTATGTATGCTTTCGTTCATTTAAATCTTGTGAACTGTTTGATGAACTATACTGGAAAGTGTATACAATATGAATACAATATGAAAGTACATACAATATGAATACACACGCATATACATATATATATATATATATATATATATATATATATATATATATATATATATATATATATATATATATATATATATATATATATATAAAATAATAAAACGCCTTCTTAAAAAAGGGCGTTTTATTATTTTTGTTCCTATGTAAATTCTCCACCAGGGGATCTTTCTCTATTTCTTCACATATATATATATATATATATATATATATATATATATATATATATATATATATATATATATATATATACTACAATATATGGAAGCCTTCAAGACTTACCGTATCTGAGGAAATATTTCCAAAATATTCTGTTTGTTGTGGGCTTAACACATCGTGGACCATGACGATCCGTGGCTTCCAGCTCAGTATTTCTTCTTTAATCACCGTAAAAGGGGAGTCAGTGGCCCTTAGACGACAAAATAGGGGACGTGTCCTCTGGGACTGGGTATAGGACAACAAAAAACATAGAACACAAGATGATACCAGTCACTTAAACAATATACGCATGTTTATTTATTATATCCCCATCAAGCGGAATGTCGAGCCAAAAAGAACTGATCTCCAAAACGCATGTCCATATTGGTTAGCCACTTGCACGGTCTAAAATGGATAGGTCTATATCTTTTATGAAAAATGATTATTGCAATTATTCACATCCACAATGAATCGTGTGATGTAAGCGTCATGGTGGATATTCTACATAAAGTTGTATGCTGCTGGTGGATGGGCAAGTTTGTAAAGTGAGGTACAGTAGGTTTTAAAGAGCAGCAGGACGACCATATTGAAAGTTATTTGGTAAGCTGTATATGATGTCCTGTACATAGATGCGGTGTATATAGATAGTTTTATAGGAGTGAGTGAGTGAGTGTTTGTGGTTTAACGTCATACTTAACAATTTTTCAGTCATGTGACGACGAAGTAATCCTTAGAGTGCATCTCATGTGCCTCCTTGTTGCAGGACGGATTTCCACCGCTCTTTTATCTAGTGCTGCCTCACTGAAAAGACTTACTGAAGGCAAGTAAGCCGCTCTGTCCGAACCATTATATTGATACGGGTCAACCAGTCGTTGCATTATCCCCTTAATGTTGAACGCCAAGCCAGGAAGTTACAACTTCTTAGGAGTGATCCAGGACTGATCTTGGATCTACAGTCTCCGGAAGCGAACGCTTCACCAACTGTGCTATCGGTGTCGGTAGTTTTATAGGAAATACATGTTGTATATGGAAGCATTAGTATGCTCTTTGTGAATGACGACATACTGTTAATGGTTTCACAGGACTATGTGAACGGCTTAACATCATTGCGCTAATAAGGCCGTCTATACCTTCATCTCCATACTTGGCTTGCTTGATTATACCACTCACTATATAAGCGGGAGTTTAGCAAGATTCACCAGAAGATGTCCCTCCTCTCCGGCCGCAATGACCCAGGAGCCTCTCACCAATGCGGTCGCTGTGAGTTCAAGTCCAGCTCATGCTGGCTTCCTCTCTGGCCGCACGTGGGAAGGTCTGCCAGCAGCCTGCGGATGGTCGTGCGTTTCCTCCAGGCTCTGCCCGGTTTCCACCCACCATAATGCTAGCCGCCGTCGTATAAGTGAAATATTCTTGAGTACGGCGTAAAACACCAATCAGATAAATAGATCAGATGCCCCTTGACTAATATATTTATTTGTTTGAATTCAGTGCCTCAATCAAGAAGTTTTTACTTATTCGATCGCGACCAGTGTATTATGGGTTGAAGAAATCAGAAATCCTGGCTGGTGGAAGAAACCAGAGATCCGAAGTAAACCCACCGTAGGGAAGTTAGACTGACAAACTTTTTCACGTGTGAGCTATGTCGCACCAGTGGATGGCAAGCGGAGGTAAGCTTCATGCAAGATCACACACGAGATCACCGTTGACCACTAATTGCCATCAATTCCCAAAAGAAGCATGTAGGTATCCGTGCGCGAGAATGGCATTGAACCCCTGTCTGGTGTGACCTATAGGTGATCTGGAAGGTAATCACTCGGTCATAACCCGTTCCCTTCCCACTGATTGAATCCACCCCATCTCCCGCATACATTTTATTAATTAAAAAGCCTGGACCAGGCATAATGCTATACTTGACTCGCTACGATAAGGAAGGTGAAGTAGTGTGGGGCCATACGTCACAACGCTGTTTGAACCTTAGCACCCCACCCCTCTATCACGTGCACCTAACTCGGTAATTTTCTTGAGTTTAAACACCATGCAGTCCTTTATTTCTACCAACCTGACTTTCTCCTCGACATAGCTGTTCACAAGCAGTCACAGCCTTCCCTAAAACGCGAGGTGCAAGCTTAGAGTTCTCCCCCGTCTTCGTTGCATCTTCCTTTCTTTCTTTGTAATACTGAAGTTCTCGTTTCACAGACTTACTTTCAGGATCTAGTGATCACGTGCAAAACATAAATATAGCCATTTGGTAACATCATGTGAGCATTTTACTGTCAATTATATTGGTATACATAAAAATGATTTTTGTTTTTTATTTCCGAAAAGTATGGAGCATGCGTGCCTTCTAAAAGCATGCGTACATAAATATCGACAATCTCAAATGAATAAATCAAATTTATCAGGGAATAGGGCGACCATGTTTAGAGCGTAAACTTACAGACCACAAAATATATACTGCCTGCCAGTTGGACCGTAGCGCTATTAATTTATACCCTACCCCACACTAATGTGAGTCTTTACAAAGTTTCAGGACCTGGGTCTCATGCCAAGAAGCCATTTTTTGGCTTCTGTCATAAACTGAAATACTTCATTAGAACTTATTTTTGGACCCTATGAAAAAATATTTTGACCTCCTGAACAATGTAATCTTAAGACAATCGTTTTAATAAATAGGCAGTGTTTGCGAGTTTTAAATTGAAAAACATTAAAAAAAATCAGAAATGGCAATGTGCATTTGGCGTCGGGAATCTACTCCACAAACACAGCCTAATTCCCAAGAAATTCAAATTTGTCTTAGCATAACATTTTATTTATTTATTTATTTATTTATCTGATTGGTGTTTTACGCCTTACTCAAGAATATTTCACTTATACGTCGGCGCCAGCATTATGGTGGGAGGAAACCGGCCACAGCCCGGGGAAAACCCACAACCATCCGCAGGTTGCTGTAAGACCTTCCCACGTACGGCCGGAGAGGAAGCCAGCATGAGCTCACAGCGACCGCATTGGTGGCAGACTTCTGGGTCATTACGCTGCCTCAGCGCACTAACCAACTGAGCCACGGAGGCCCCGCATAACATTCTCAAGTGATCCAAACTTTGGTGTTAAATCGGCCCTAGAGCACAGCAACAGCAATTGTACTTACATAAAGCGGAGCATTCCTGAAGCAATTTCACAGATTCGGATGGCATTTGGACCTGAAAAAAACAAAAAAAAAAACAGAACAAAATAAAGAATGGCGAACGGTTCAAGAATGAAGAACGGTTTAAGAAAGATGACACTTCAGCCAAAAATAATGACATTTTAATTGTATTACCATAGATCACAGTCGTATACAACAGAATCCCATTGCATTGATGGTTGAGTGATGTTGTTGAAGGGATTCAACATGATAATGTTGTCAACATGATGAGGCTTCGTGAAATACATTAATACTTAGAGGATATCTACTGTGTGGTGCGCAGAACAGGGTCTTATAGTAATAACACTGTCATGTATGTCGACACACTTCCTGACTCACCGTTATTTCTTGTAAATGATACTTATTTTAATTCTGAGGGTTTCCGAACAATTTATTTGTATACCATATATAAAATTAACTTCAGTCTGTCAAAGTTTGCTAAAGGAGATACTCCTGTTTATTTTTAGTGTGTTGATTTCATTCTGGTAATTACATTGTTCACATTTTTCGATTCCCCACAGTTTTCATGTTAACAGTTTATCGTTTAAGCTAAGAGTATATTTCTACATTTTAACATCTTCTGCTGCAGCACAGTCTTTATAGTGAAATGTTTCATACCGTGTGCTTTGTTACAGTTTAAACTGTTAAAACTTCAGGATATATTGTATATATATATATATATATATATATATATATATATATATATATATATATTGTTTATGGTAAATTTACAGCATTTGTCTTATAGTTTTTGATTGTAACACGTGTTTGCAGTTTAGTATTTTGTTAACAATATATTTTACAATTCTTTTGCACGTGGAAATACTGATCATACCTGGTAATATGCACCTGCCAGTTCTCTGTACAATTTGATGACTGTGGCCTCATCTGCCATGGACTCTTTGGCCTTTGCTATTCCGGATTTGAGCCACTGTACAGCTTCATAATGGAATCCGTTGTCAGTTGCAACGTCTGCGATGTAAGGATGTCATCTAACGTGAGTGAGCCCGTAGTTGTGTCAGCCAGGTGTCCGCTGATGACGTCATCGGTGTCAAGCTTGTACACACGTGACAATCTGACAAAGCGCCATAGCCGCATCTGAGACGTCACTCTCACGCGGCCACATCGTCCGACGCTGACACCTGTACAGGGCTCTTTCAACATCTGTACACAGAGAATAACATTTATGAAAATTCAGTCACCACTTTTTTTGCGATGATAATGGCGTATTTCTAGGTTGTTAACTTGTGCTGGGATGAGAAGACGTGTGTGCACGTACATTGATTTTCGCACTGAAGTTGTCTGATTGACGTCGCTCCATGCCTATACAGCCCCACATGCAGTCGTGAAAGTATAGGTCAGCGAAGAATCACCAGGGGTTAAACGGCGTTTGAACTTGTGGATGAAACTCCTTTGAAAAACCTCATCACACGATCTCTCCATGGATCTCTGGATGGACAAATGTCGTGCAAAACCTTTACAAAATGTTCTTGCTGAGAGAGAGAAAAACGTTTAATAGAAAAATACCAGTTTGACCTCCAACTGCTCATGGCACTTCAATGTCATAATGCATATTGAATCCAAACAAAGATTTCAAGGGCAAGGTCAGTACAATTCACTCAAAGTGGCATTGCACCGGGCTTCCCGGTACATGCACATATTTTTCTACTGTTGTAAATGTTGAGCAAGGAGATTTTATATTATCACTGAAGTGTCATTTGAGACCTAATTTGATCCATCTGTGGTCAATGTTCTGTATATTGGCAACAGGTTGAATCCAGTTTTGTGCTTGTAATGTTGTTCAATCTTACTTATAAGTCTTTTACCTTAAGTTTACCTCAACTTGGTAAAGTGAGTGAGTGATTGAATGCTTGGGGTATAACGTCGTGCATAAAAAAGTACGGACTACGAATTTGAGCTTTGATCCGGATTTCATGCCTGGAATATTCATTGCCTGCCCGGCATCATTGAAAACTGATGACCACTTCTCTTTTGTGTGTTACCGGTTTTATTTCTTATTTGTATAATTTCTTACACACCTTTGTCTTTGGGAGTTAGTGTTAAACGTTGTTTTGGAAATGGATCTTGCGATTATCGACTTGGAACGCCTTTTAACGGACTACGAATGGTATATGAATGTCTCACTTGACGATTATATATATATATATATATTAACAATTTTTCAGTCATATGACGACGAAGGAATCCTTAGAGTGCATGTAATGTGCCTCCTTCTTGTAGAACGGATTTCCACCGCTCTTTTATCTAGTGCTGCTTCACTGGAGACGGCTTACTGAAGGCAAGTAATCAGCCCCACCCGAGCCATCATGCTGAACGTCGAGCGAGGAAGTTGCAACTTCCTCTTTTAAGGTCTTAGGTGTGACTCCACCCAGGATTGATCATGGATCTACTGCTTCCGAAGCGGACACTCTACCAACTATGCTATCGGGGGCCGGTGGTTTGGTAAAGTTTAACAAATGTCGTGCAAAACGATTTATTACTAAAGTATTATTACAAACAAAGGCTTATGTGTTTTTTGACATCACTTGCTGTCTCATCACCATGATGTCGGCGTCGTTCAAGATTTCTGTGCAAGATTTACTGGTGGTGGCAGAGATATAAAGCGACCATAGGGAGCGGTGCATGCGCTGTAAGGGATATGCATGAAGCCTACAATTTGCAAAACAGAGGACCATATGCAAGAATCGCTGTTATTGCTAAAATAAATTCTTGCGAAAATGGTATGGATAACGCAAAAGGTATTTTAATACAGGTCAACTTTCAAACAGATTATTATTTATGAAAGTTTGACTTTGTGTATGACAGTATACCCTTTACCACGAAATGAGAAAGAGGGATAGTTAATTTACTTATGGGCTATAGATAATTATACTGAATGAACGTCAGGACTATCTCACAAGGATGCTAACACTTGGAATGTCATGGAACAGTTTTATAACCCGTGCTTACGTCAGTGCCGTTGTTTTTCGCACAGTCGTCACACAAGACTTTCTCGAGTACTGGATCCCAGTCGTCCACAACTCGCCGATGTAGGCGGAAGATGTCCACAGGATTCAGCTCGAACGACAGGTTCTCTTCCTGAGCGGTGAGGTGGAAACTGTAAACAACAACAACAACAACGATTTTAATCACTAACTGATAAACTATGCATGTTTGTTCACTTAAAACTAAAGTTTTAACACTGTTAGGATCACGAGAAGTGACTGTACGTTTAAATTGTGTTAATGCTTTAACACTCGCGAAAGTGTTCACATTAAAACTCCATTAAAAGTCAGTTGATCAACATTTTAAACCAACACTAGAAGCATAGTGTAAAAACACTTTTTTATGAAGCTGGAACACCTTTGATGAGTGTTAAAACACTTTATAAAACTGGCCAGACACATGTGAGTCTTATTTATTTATTTATTTGATTGCTGTTTTACGCCGTACTCAAGAATATTTCACTTATGCGACGGCAGCCAGCATTATGGTGGGAGGAAACCGGGCAGAGCCCGGGGGGTGGGGGGACCAACGACCATCCGCAGGTTGCTGTCAGACCTTCCCATGTACGGCCGGAGAGGAATCCAGCATGAGCTGGACTCACAGCGACCGCATTGGGTGAGAGGTTCCTGGGTCATTACGCTGCGCTAGCGCGCTAACCACAGACCCACGGAGGCCCCCTGTGAGTCTTACAGTCACTCCTCGTGATCTTTACAGTGACAAACACTTAAAAACACAAATAAACACTTTTAGTTTTAAGAGAATATTCTTTGACTTACGTTTCATAATTGTTTAAAGCCACAGTATACATGTGCATGATTCTCATTAAGAAATTAAACACCATTTGAAATTTACACCGATATATATTTACAAAACCTAGACAGGAATAAGCCTACATTCGAAACACGATCAAAATAAGTCTTTTTATCTTCAAGCAAATTTCTGCTCATTTCATGCTAAATGGGCCTATAAATCCAACCGTCCATTCTATCAGTTCCGACGCCTAGATCTAGCTGGAGTCCACCAAAGCAACAGAAGACTGCAGCAATAAATCATTGCAGTAACAGTGTTAACTGAAGTGTAACTTATCACCATGTACAGATATCGCGTACGGAAAATGTGTAAGTCAGTAAGTTATACTTTTATCGATTTGTGGCAATTTGACATTAACAACAACAACAACAACACTGGCGTGAAAACATTCTCAAGTAATGAACTCCTGTTTTTTTTACATTTAATTTTATTTTATCGTATTTAAATTTACCAGTTTCAATAATCTTTCATAATCTACGTTTTGACTTTAATTTGTATTCCTACAATTTCATTAATTCACTTTAACACTGATTCCTTGCTCAAAAATCTAACCACGCAGTTCACAGAAACGTCAGTTTTATAAATTATACACGTGAACTTATACAATCAGATACACAGTCCTGTCCTAATTATTGTTATTTGTTAATTAAGTTCTGAAACAGTTGAAACTCCTGACACAATTTTCACATTTACCGTGACGAAGTAAAATTGGCGGACAATAGTGGACAACGATTTTAAAAATTCACGCTAAATGCCTATTAGTGAAGGTAGTAGGTACATTGAGATTTAGGAGCCTGATATTCCAGTATAAATATTCACTACTTACCTTCGAATTGCTTCGTCTACTTCAGCTCCTTTTCATTCTCTTCTTGGATATAATTTCCTAAAGCAGATATTAATTTCTCTTCATACTGAACAATCTCTCGCACCTTTTCCACGGGGATAATATTTGGCGTAATCGGACGGGGGACAAAATAGCAAAAATCCAGGTGAAGAAAAGCGATTTTCGAACCATGGTATATCATGAGGTGAACCTTGTGTATAGTAGTAATGACGGACAAGAGCTTATCTTGTGATATCTAAATTAGCTGCACTGGCAACGTCAACATTGCCAACATGCAGTGTGATCACGTACACGTGGTAAATTCTTTAGCTGTCAATCGGGTAAATACTCTAATTTTATGCGACACGCGGCGACTCGCGCTATACCGTCTCAGTGGGGAATCCCCACCTCCCTTGTATCATTACAAAAAGAATGCGGTTGGCAGGTGTCTGTGTATAATATTGTCTAATGTTCAACTAAAACCAAGTAATCCTTGTGAGCTGATAATTACAAAAAAAAAAAAAATGAAAATCATTAAAAAGTTAACAATGGAATTAATGTAACATAGTACGGGATATATATAGTATACATGTATCACCTATATGCCACTGAATGAAGAAGGGGTGGTGTACTATGTCTTATCTACAGGCATACAGAGAACAAAGCTTGTACTTTGTGATCTAATAAACACTACATGTATAGGCCACGCTCTAACACACTGGTTTTCTTCATCACTTCTTCATCACTGAAACAGAGTTTGTAAATAAGATCATAATGCATGTACAAACTTATGATGTTGTCAAATCTTTCCATCTACCGGTGAAGAGTGGGCCAGCATGAGCTGAACTCACAGCGACCGCGTTGGTGAAAGGCGCCTGGGTCATTGCGCCACTTCGGCCCCCTGTACAGTTATACGAAACACTAATGTGTTCGCTTCCACAGGTGTGCCCTCAATCCCTTGGTTCTCCACCTTTAGGGTATTTACGGCGGTGACAGTTGGTAATTATCGATACGTAACATGTGGCTTCTGATATGCTAGGACGTGGAGGACAGCGTTGTGGCTGATGCGCATATGCACGCTCATGCGCACCTAACCTATCAGTTTTCGATACTGTCCTCTTGATCGTTATGACGATCGTTTTACCTTATGTAGTCAGTTTATGTCCAAAAAAAAAAAGAAAATAGAAACTTGTGTTATAAATGAAGCGAATAAACCCTGGTTTCCGCTACCTGTAAAATTGACCACTACCGTATAAGTGAACATTCCCTACATACAGCCTTCAGAAACAATAAAATAAATAAAAATAAAGTGCTAGAAAAATAATGTGTTTTTCTATATGCTGCATGAGAAAAAGATTTGGTGAGAGACAAGTGGCCTTCATTAATGGCGGGGCATTCCAGAAAATCCTTGTCCTAGCCCGGAATTGAACCTTTTTTTTTGACTTTGACGATCCTACGCATTAAACTTAGCTCTTCCACGTGTATTCAAAAGTGTATCAGAGTATAAGCCCAGCATTAGATTTAGCCTGCGTTCCACTCATTTCTATTGCGTGAGCAAAATGTCAAAAGACTACAGCTTAGAGAGTAATCGACCGTTCTAGAATTAACCTTGCTAGGTAGCCACGCCCACATGAAAGAATGGAGATAATCTTACTTCGGCGCAGGGGCCTCCGTGGCTCAGTCGGTTAACGCGCTAGCGCAGCGTAATGACCCAGGAGCCTCTAACCAATGCGGTCGCTGTGAGTTCAAGTCCAGCTCATGCTGGCTTCTTCTCCGGCGTACGTGGGAATGTCTGACAGCAACCTGCGGATGGTCGTGGGTTTCCCCCGGCTGTACCAGGTTTCCACCCACCATAATGCTGGCCGCCGTCGTATAAGTGAAATATTCTTGAGTAAGGCGTAAAACACCAATCAAATAAATAAATAAATAAATACTTCTGTGCACCTGTACAAAGGCATCACACGCTTCTTCGATAAAACAGATTGTGTTCGTGTTGAGAGTATAATTAAACAAATGCTAACTTATTTCATTTATTATCGAATATGCAAGAACTTATTAAAAATCCATACAATCCAACAGTACCATTTATTAATGTATTTCTCAGGTTTATATATATATATATATATATATATATATATATATATATATATATTCGCAACATGTTTATTGAACAGGCGTTAGCGGGAGAGTTTCAGTATTGCCTCATTTCTCTGCTGGATTTGGTTGTACATGAATTTTTGTCATATTACAATGATGCATTAGCAATATCTGATAAGGTAATTGGTATACACCCTCTTTTGAACAGACGTAACAAAACTGTCTACAGCACTGCATGTAAATAATAATATAACACGCAGCTTTCGAAACGGGATTACAGGTTAACATTATGTATAGTTAATTACAAACATAACACATATACATCCACAATCATTTCACATCAAGTTGTTGGAGAACCACAGTCACTGGTAAACATGATAATTCATGAGTTATGTTATATATACACCTCTCGTTATGCAGTTTTATTCCCTAAAGAAAACGGCTACATGTGCTTTTAAATTAGAATCACTAAGCATGGGAAGAAGGCGCACTCGTCTATTTGTATCAATGCAATTGCAAACTGTTTCTTATTCCTTTTTTCTTTTAATATCAAATCTATTTCTCACGAAAAGTGTATCTTGCAGAAATAACATGTAAGCCTTAATTTTGAAATGGGATTTTAAAAAGACAGAATAGATTTACAGTTATTATGCCAATAACGGTATTAGTCTGACAGTAGTCCAGTTGCTTTGAAGAGTTGTATTACTCTACAAACGAGCATTTTATCTGGTTTAATCAAAAGCCTAATCATAGAATATGAGAAAACATGAATCTGAAACTTCGAGTTGGATACCCAAAAGGACATTCTGACGTCTGAAGGGTCGTATTATATACGAATGGTACCATCGTTGTTGTCAGTGTGCTTCTTACAGTTATAGGGCCATCTCACTTATCGCAACAAAGAGTTCGCTAGAACATATGCCCCATCTGCACCAATGGTGGGAGCCTCAGATATCTACATTCCGGAAGGGTGGACCACTTAGCCGGAGTCCAAATCACGCGAGGTCTCGCGGGACTGATGACCACTCGTCGTTTAACTTTCTTTTTCTTTCCGGTTGTGAACTCACTGATGTTATATTCTTCGTCTTCGTCGTCACCTTCGTCTGTTTTGTTTTTGGTGGCTTTCTTCCGAAGAATCCGGGTGATAAAATCGAGATTAAACTCCGTGGGAATTACAGCTTGTTCGTAACGTTTACACACAGGCTGCACTTTAAATCTACTTGTCACAGAACCATCAGCGGGCCGAGATACAAGGTAAGCCAAACTTCCCACAGACTTTCTTCCCATCAGTAATCCACCACTCAAGCTATTCCTCCTTGGTGTGTCTTTTGTAGACTTTTGGAAGGTGTAGGACTTTGTGAGTCTTGGAGTAACTTGTTTACAGCCTTTTACTCCTTGTGGATATTGTGATGCTGATTTCGGACTGAGTTCGACCTTTTCTGCTGCTCTTTCGCTTGGCGGTAATGTGTTCGAGATTCGTACCTGTTCAATGTACTCATCCACCGAATCCTCTTCGCCTTCCAGATCAATTTCTTTCAATTCTGCTTCCGGTTCGGTTTCAGGAATAGGCACCTCTGTTGCTACGGGCTTTGTCTCGTCAACTTCCGGTTGGCTGTTCTTTTCTTCCTGATCCTCTGCCTCATCTTTAATCGGGGACAGAGATGGTATGGACTGAACCCGACGGCGGGTAGGGGTCTGGGCGGAGCGAATGGCTAGAGGAATGCTGATCGGGGCCTCCTTTTCTGAGGCCATGGTCTCGTCGTCTTCCTCTTCGATCTGCTTAAGGTCAGTAATGAAGGCTAAACTTGGCGACCGTCTCATTTTCCTCGTCTCGTTTTCGGCGTCAGTGTCGGCCTCGCTGTCCCTCTTCTTCTCACTGTCAACGCCACTGTTTTCCCTGCCTTCACTGAGCAAGCTCCGCTCATCTCCGCCCATGCTACACTCGTTCTCTCTTACATTCTCGATGATCTGATCGCTCTGGGCGTCAACACTGAAGTCACACGCATTGTGCTCTTCTTTCTCGTCATTCTCTGTTTCATATTTGGTGTCACCCCCATGAGAACCTGTTTCATCAAAGTCTTTGCCATCTTTGATACCATCGGAATCATTTCTGTCACAGTCGTTGCCATCATCGATGCCGCCGTCTGGGGCAGATTTGTCAAAGTTGATGTCACCTTTGTGTCTTACGTTGCTTTCATCTTTACTTTCCGTTTTGTCAATAGTGTCACCATCGATGTCACAACAGACATCTAATGTGGAATCACTATCGCTGTGGCAGTTTATTGTGCCGATCTGATCCATTTCTGAACCTTGGTTACCAGGCAACAACTCACTTTCAGAACCATCTTTCTCAACAGTAGGACAGGTTTTTGACTCCACTGCGGAAACCTCTTCGCCATTTTCCAGTAACAATTGCGTATGGGGAGTGACACGTGCCAATTCATTCTCTGTCTCCAATGTCTCCTCTTCACGCTTGCTTTCTTGGATTTGCGTTTCCGCTGGTTCTTCACACAGTTTCTCAACACTGCCTTTCGTTTCCGATGTCGGGTATTTTTCAGAGTTGTCCTGGTATGCCAATAGCGGGAGAAAGTCGCGTTTAATTCTACGTCTGTTTTTGACGTCTTTCAACCCACCGACACCGGAGTTCCAGTGTTGTGTTCGGCCGATGCGGGAGTCCCCGGATAGAAGTTGAGCTCGCGAAATCAAGCGGGAGTAATCACGGAGAAAGACATTCCGATTATGATCAGAATTACTCACCCATAAAGACTTCGCCAGTTCGATCTTCTCCACGCGTGACTTCAAACCTCGCTCTTCGCGCTCGTTTTTTATCAGACTTAGTTTAGTCTTGATGCTCAATCCGTCCTCCATTTTGGAATATTTTGAACCACTTTAGCCTCACCTCACTTCGATTTATTTGTCCGCAGTCGGAGGCAAGATTGTTTCTGCTCTGTTTGCCTTTAAATGCAACGGACGAATAACAATATCACATGTGACAAAAGAGTGTTGAATCTGCTTAACGATATCGCTTGTTCATTTGAAATGGGGCGCTTCTCAACATTGTGTAATCAATTGAAGAATATCGCTTCCTGGACCCACTTCGTGTGTAGGGTGATTTTTGCCAACCGCTTCTCAATATGACTAACCTTTGTTGAATGACCACTTCTCGGTATGATGTGTTCTTAGCAATAATTTTGGCGATCGTTTCCTCTCCAACCAGAAATAATATATAGAACAGTTTTCAGTATGACCAATCATGAATAGTGATCATTTTCCTTCAAGCTTGTTCAGCTGCCTCGTATGTATACTGTCCTCCCAAGACCACGTTTGTCGTCTGCCTGGTCAGCCGTGTTCACTAACCATTCAGACCATTGTGTACCTGTCATATGTTCTCATGTCCACATATTTGTATACCTATTGGTCAAATGTACTTAGCTATATATACCCACCTGTATAGTTAGGGCGAAGGATTACAAGGCATTATGAAAACTGACGTTATATTCCTAAATCGTAGTAAGCTTTATGCAGATTACACCGGATATGATGTACTCCGTGTGTTTTCTAGTAGACTTGTTGATCTCTACATACGCGCAAAGTTGTGGAATAATAACAGCACACTGTGTTACTCATATTATAAACAGCTCATACGCCTAAGCTACTTTTACACCACTGAAGACTGAAGACTGAGTTATTGGCACAGACTGTTTCCAAGGATCAATTCACTGTGTCTCGGGCAGAACGTTTAAAGATAAGTGTACCGAGTAATTTGTTGTCCATGTGGTGCCAACTTCTTTAAAATGCCGTCGTCCATGGTACACAATCCTACAGTTATTGCATAATCCTTTTATATTTTATTCATAAATGATGGGCCGCACGTGGGAAAATCTGGCGTAACCTGCGGATGGTCGTGGGTTCCCCCCACCCCACCCTGGGGCTCTTCCTGGATTCCACCCACCATAATGCTGGCCGCTGTCGTATAAGTGAAATATTCTTGAGTACGGCATGAAACATGAATCAAATGCTGTCGCTGTGAGTTCAAGTCCAGCTCATACTGGTTTCCTCTAGGGTCGTACGTGGGAAGGTTTTCCAACAACCCATGGTCGTGGGTTTCCCCCGGCTTTCCTTCCACCATAATGCTGACTGCCGTCGTATAAGTGAAATATTCTTGAGTACCGCGTGAAACACCAATCAAATAAATAAAAATAAATCATATAAGATGGGTGAAGTTTTCTTGGTCAATACATGCTTATGATCCGAACAAAATCAAACGCCTACATTTAGAATTTATCATTTATCTGTATATGAGAGAAGTGTCTAGACGCTGTTTTTACATCGTTTGAACCAATCGAATGGGGCAAAACTTTTAATCTTTGGCACAACGGTTCTAGTCCTTTGATTCTTGTTTAAAGTGTGTGATCCAACCAATTTGATGTTCAGAAAGTACTGATGAGTTGCATGGTTAATTATTTATTTATTTATTTGATTGTTTTACGCCGTACTCCAAAATATTTCACTTATACGATGGCGGCCAGCATTATGGTGGGAGGAATCCGGGAAGAGCCCGGGGGAAAACCAACGACCAACCGCAGGTTGCTGTCAGACCTTCCCACTTACTGCCGAAGAGGAAGTCAGCATGAGCTGGACTTGAACTCACAGCGACCGCATTGGTGAGAGACTGCTGGGTCATTACGCTGTGCTAGCGCGCTAACCAATTGAGCCTATGGTTAATTACCGACAACCAACTTAAAGCTGCTTTAGATAGCTTCCCAATACTTCCAGTTTAGTTGACATTTATCGTTTGAAGTAAGCATTTGTCTGGGATTTTGTAGCTTGTTTTATAACAAAAATGCTCCATTAAAGCATAGTGCGGACTACATCGCCTTTCTGTCACTTAACATATTTGGATTTCTATCATAACAGAATATAAGCCATGTTCTGTCCATATACGGACATACACAAAAATAGGCAAATCTATTCAGGGACAAACATTATAACGTACAACGCAGATGACCAGCGCGAGGTAGATTCGAAAAACTGACCGGATGGGCTAAGGACAAGTGGTCAATGAAAAATAGTACACCGTGTTGTCTTATTCACCCAGAGGGCTGTACAAATGTCATCATACATTAAAGCTCATCTACCATGCTCAACTATCCTATATTGGTTGCCAATCTCGCTGCTTAAAGTTGCGTTTAAGCACTCAATTCTTAGACTCTGGTTTTACTCCTTTCGTTTGCTCGTCAATCCGTCGTATCTATGGAGTTGGGCCTAGTATACTGAAGATTTCCATGTTATTTCCATTATTATATATTTATTTCCATGAATAAGGACCACATCATGAGTTAATAAGCAGAAGATATTTTGCATTTGACAAACAGGTATATATCGTATACAGATAGCATATGACACAGTCTCGCCGAACTCAGATCGCTTAGTAGCCCCTCTCAATAATGACTGTAATGGAAGAAACAAGATTGTCGGGCGTTTGATACAAGCATCCACCATTCAATCAATGAAGAAACTGTTTAAAGGTGAAAATATATATTGTCAAAATGTAAAACGAATATTGTTTTTCATTTCAAAAGTCATTTTATTTCGGAATAATTTGTACAAAACAGAACATTAAAGTACGGGTGAAATTTCTGCACAGTGTAATGCGCGTGCGTGACTGATGTTATCGAATGAAACTTTGTGGGGTTATAAATTTTTGTAAAGTTGTGAGTTGTGAACATGTATTGATGGCATTTTGACACAGTCGTATGTCACCTCGAGCTCCCTGCCACCCCCCCCCCCCCCTTCCCCCCGCATATGAAAGTCGCAGATCGTGAATCGCCTCACGTGCACGCCTGGCGGTCTGATAGCTGGTGAAAATCATCCGGATTATCGGCGTTATGAATGTGTTCAGAAGATCTATTATTGTCAACTGGTAACATATTGCCCGGGGATCGATTCTTTATTGAGAGGCTGTATAGGAGCCTACCCAAACCCCATACCCCTCCAACCTGACACCCTCCACCAACACGCGCAAACTACAGGTAAAGCTATGACTGGAATGGAGTTAGAGACTTACCTGAGATGAAAACTTTCGTCTCGAGAGATGATAAAAAGTTACTTAAAGTAAAAAAATAAGTTCAGTTACAAATGAAAATGTCTGTCAGTGTGGGAGTAAACGTCCAAGTAATATCCAATGATATTCTATGGTATGCAATACGACAACAGCACCTGGCTTGCCCAGTGGAATGCTGAACCCCACGTCGAGCACCTCATTCATATCCGAGAAAGACATCAAGCTGGGACAGCATGATGTGGCCATGCATGCATACATGTCAATGAATATCTGTACATTATCTCTAGGGTGACGTACCTCAAACGATGCGGAGAGAAACTTTTTTCCAATGGTGTCGGCGCAAATAACATGAAAATGAATTTCCCAAGGTTGGGACTAGTTTCCTATCTTCTGCTAGGTTTTCTATTAGGTAATGTAGTCGTTCACGGAGATATTTTTACGTCTACGGACAGAATGGGAGCGTTGCTGGTTCTCGAGGAGAAATTACTCAAGGCTGTGGACACTTATATTAAGGTGCAGGCCAATGCTGAGAGAAATGTGGAACCTGAATGGGAAAAGTAAGTGTTACGATTTATTTATTTATTTATTGTAAAGAATAAATCTTCTGTTATAATCAACTAATACACTACCCATTTGTGATGTCATCATTGCCTAATTTGCATATGAAATAGTCATCTTTTGGAATAGCGGAACACTAAACTTTCTTATGTCCTCAGCAACACACCCAGCAAATGTGAAGTCGATCGAATATACGCCGGTTGAGGAAATAGAAAGGAGACATGCAGACAGACAGACAGACAGACAGACATGCATGCGTGCTTAAATACAGACATACAGGCAGACGTTTCTTCTGAATTCTGTATTAAAGATAATACTCATGGCATTTGGTCCAAATATTTGAATGAACTAACATTCGGTTTATTTGTTCCTCATGGGAAATGTTAATAGTACGTGGCTCAGGTATCATCTCTGGGGTTTGTGGTCCGTAACGATCATATTAAAAGTGGAGAAAACATAAAACTTATATAAATTTCAGATGAAAGAGTGCGAAAAGTTAGTTGTAAATACGGCCTTTAATATTATTTTAGATTTTTCTGTAAAGAGAAAAAGACATTTGAATAATTTTTGTATGGTGGGTATTGGGGACCACCTCTTGGTGGAAATAGTCTTTGTTTAATAATGTTACAAATAAGGATGTAGCATATGTTTGATAAATATGTTTCAATAATCATAAATATTAGCTTGCATAATTCAGATTAAAGGCAAGTGTTTGTATATAAACGACAAATTTACATTCAAGTAAATTTATTAGACATGCGTCACATCCTTATTTAGAACATTACCAAACAAAGACGATATATAGGCCTACCGAGTCTTGGTCCCAAATGCTCACCATACCAAAACATATTCAAATACCGTTTTTTGCCGAAAGAAAGAATTTTGAACATCATATTTGCAAATAAGATTTCATCCTTTTTCATCTGCTTTTGACATGGTTTTTATGTTTTCTTTAATATTTGTCACATTTTGTAACGGCGAAATCGCCATGTTTATGCGCTTTACTAGTTTTCACTTTATATATGGCAGTCATAGTTCTGGATATATCAGCCATATTCGACATCCAAATTGTATAGTATAATCTCCAAGTACAAGACAGTGCAATTTCCCCCAGAGACTGATATACACTCAAAAAATTAATCTGTTAATTTTAATAGAAAGTCTGTTGTCTGAGTGATGCTAGAATGTATTCTGTTATTATAACGCAATATTCTGTCATATTCAACATAATATAATCATCTTAGTCTAATAGAATCTTTATGTTGAATTAATAGAATGGGTGTGTTATATTTAACAGAACAATCTGCCGCAAAAGTACATTACATTCAGACGAAAGACTTTCTGTTAAAATTAACAGATTAATTTTTTTAGTGTAGCACTAACATTTTTTAACGCTTCATGTATTTTTAACTGGCAGATTGCATATACAATAAATGAATTCATTTTTGTTTTCAGCGTATATAAAGAACTGAAGGCTTTTCACGACAAGGATGTCAGTAGAGTTAATTTCTTAGAGAATCCCATTAATAGTTACCACCTGGCTAGGCGGATGACGTCTTCTTGGGTGGATCTGATAGATTACAATCATATGTGAAGAGTGCGAGGACTGGCAGACTGTGAATGCCGTCGGTGAGTGAGTGAGGCTTTAGTAACAACCTTGGTTCAACTGATGCGTAGTCTACCCTCATTGATGATTTTTCGACGCAATTCTTCATGGGTTCTGTTGCATTTATGCTGCTGTTTGCATTGATACTGCTGTTTGCATTGATACTGCTGTTTGCATTGGGGTTGCTTTATTGCGTTTTTACTGCATCGATGTCGTTTCGCTGTTGTGACTTTAGCGATGATGATTCTTCAGTGATCGATGTTGCGTCGGTGATTGGCTATGCCTCAGCTCATGGTGATGCTTCAGTGAATGATCATGTTTCACTGATTAAATGATGCTTTCATTAAACAACGTCAAATAATGAAAACGTACGGTGTCCACTCCTCGGTCTAAAGTTTTCTCTGTATGTTTTTTCCTTGACTCGCATATTTCTGTGTAGGTTTAAAAGCAACCAGTTAATGAACATGTATTTAAAGTCCTATTAACACAACGTGAATTGTTATTTTTTGAACGATGTTTTCAAGTTTATAGAATCAGATATAAATTTTACAACCAATCTAAAACATAATTTACATGGATCATTTGTAATCTATTTTAATCGTTGTAAGAAAACTCATGCACATTTTAATTGTAATGTGTTTCAGGGGTTAAAAAACTTTACACGCGAGCAAAGAAGAAAGGACAGTGGCCCTTGGACAATGACAGCAAGGGTACAGCGCTCTCACTGGTCCGTTTGTCTAACGTGTACTCGTTGAACCTGACGGAACTCCTCGAGGGACGAATCTACGACAGTCAGACAAACCCAATCACTGATGACGACCTCTTTCATATCGTGAAGACTTTAGATGAGAAAGGAATGTATTACGAATGTCTCAAGTGGCTGAACGCAGGCTTGTATAGAGCAATAAGTGGAGTTAACAAGAAAGATGCAATAAAGTTTTATCGGAACATGGCCAGTATTTACCACAGGGTAAGCGCAATTCAGCCTTGGAATTGGCATTGGGCTTGGAATTTTGAAACTAACTAAATCCTTAACACTCTACTTCACTTTTAATGTAATAAGCTGGACCCCAACATAAATTCCAACAGAAAACAATTTCTGGAATATTTCTATACATTTTGCTCAAAAATGTGTAATCTGAAACGTTTTAAAACTTATACTATAAAATTCGAAGTTTTTAGCAAGACAGATCAGGAAACGGCACACTATCACTATAGAAACACTGAATGTGAGAGATCATTTGATATCCAGCACAAAGAGTGTGGGTAATTAATTACTTAGTATTTCTCACTTATATTCTTCTAATTGCATAAAATCCTCACACTACCCAGTATTGCTTTCAAAGAGAGTTTGATATTGACAAAATCTTGCTCCTCACATCTGATTTATGTTCTACTGGTGGCTTTATCACTCACAAAGTATATTGATATATTCGTGAGTAGAATGAATGTCCTAATTGCCTTACGTCGACTGTATTTCACCTATTCTCTGGTGATGAAATGTCTAGGGTAAATGTGCTTCGTTGAGTGTAATGAATGCGCGTATGCCGCTGAACTGCATGGTGTAGTTATATATGTAAGGGATCTTTTTCAAATGACGCACGTAATTCGATAGTATGTCAATGCCGAAAACTTACAACAGTTACTTTTCGTAAAGTACTCTATTTACCTTACTTGTAATACGAAATATTGTGTATCTGTACAGAAATGTCGTGGAGTATATCTATTAGTAAATTAGTGGTTGATGGCTAACGGGTCACACGATTAAGTGTACTTGATCGTTGTCATGGAGACACCGATTGGCAATCTGTTGCGGTAACACCTTTTGCCTCGTCTCGACGGAGTCTGCTGTCAGATCCCAACCAGCTGTTGCTGTATATATGCCACTAGTATATAGTTACAACACAAGAGCCGTGGAAATAACCCTAATGTTCATTCAGTTTTATTCCCTTGACCTCAGTTTTGCTGACTCGGTCAATTTAACCTTTTGGTGTTACAGTATCACATCCCTACTGTATATGGCTGCTTCAGAAACACATGGGCTTTCCATAGTGTCAATTGTATTTATTGTAGCCTTGTAGGCCATTCTTAATTTAAGGCGAATTCCTGCATGACGGTAATTGGTCTTACATGGGTATCCAGCAGCGTTAAGTTCAGACGAGTCCCTTTCCCCTCGCCTAGCAGACGGCCACGAAGGGTCCCAAATCAGTAGGAACGCAAATGAAATAAGCGACCGGAAAATCCATGTGATTGAGCAAAGAGCTCTTTGAGAACGTTCTCAGTGGTTAGGCCCTACCTCCATCTTAATCCGACGGTCAACATATAGAAATTAAGCAATGATATATGAATTAAATAGGCTTCAGTGTGAACTCACTGATTAATTAGCTATTCTGACGTCATTACACATTTCATTATGAGAAAAAAAAAATGGTGTGGCGTCACTATGCTTGTCGAGTTTTGCTGTTATTTGCTGAACAATATACCCTTCTTTAACATAAGGTTACTGATATGCCCATTAATCTCTGGGCTCTGACACTGCTGATTTGCATCACAGGCGAATACAGCAGCTACGGAAAATGTCAAGTTCACCAAAAAGACGACAATTTTGAACCGAGATAAAACAGACGGAGCCGATTTTTCACTCCGTCACTTTATCATTCGTTTTATCTGCTATATATGTTGATTGTTTAACCAGGAATCAATGTCATGGAAAGCCTTGGAAATGACAAAGAAAGCCTTGAAACTGGGTAAGTGTGAAATTTGTATGGACGCAAAAACTCCTGTTGCCGTGCAGGCGTAAATACATGTACTTACTTATAATAATCGATCCCAGGCCGATGTCTCCGCTGGTAGCTCTATGGAGATTCGAACCAATGAATCTACAACATTCCATCCGACAAGACAATTGGAAGTACACGCAGAACTACCGTATACGTTAATGTAAGGCTCCTGAAAACGTCACCATTTCAGGGAAGGCATTACGCCCTGATTCGTTCTAATGCACGCAATGTGACGTGATCGATCTTCACTATGGTGTATGCTGTTGAGGATTACTATCTTGTTTTTAGCTGTTTTTTAAGCACAATTTCTTGTTAACGGTTGCAGAACTGACGAATGCAGAAAATTTAACCGAGCTAGTCACACTGACAATGACGTTCATTTGTTCTGTATCGACAAGGTGAAGATTACCATGCAAAGTTAATATGTTAGAGGCCATTAAAGCTGGCCCCTGTTAATTTAGAGCTTTTTTCTCTAATTGAATTACCGACGTAAATTAACTGTTTGTTTCAGCGCCTGACAACAAAGCCCTGAAGAGGGACATTGCCTTTTTCCAGACAAGAGCAGACAAAGTTCCCAAAAGCAAGAGAAAACATACAATTCGTCGAAAAAAACACTCCAAACTGATCCAAAAGTACGAGGCTCTTTGCAGCGGTAAAAAGGTACGGGAAGTGCTACGGAGTAATTAAGTACGAAATAACGGTTAATTTATCTACATTCAACCGTTAGAAGCAGCTTGAAGCCAAATGATTAAGATGCTTGCCCATCAGTCATTAGAGGTATTGGGTCAATCCTCGCCTTGGACATAGATTCTATAGATTCACTTGCTGTCACTCTTAATGGAGGCCTTGGCGACAATAAGCGATCGGCGGCGCTCGTGTGGCCGCTTGCGCAGTCTAAAGTACATTGAAGACCACATGCAACCATTGCGGGAATTTCACACCATCAGACAATTTGAAAACGTATACGTAACATATACAAATCAATCATCAAGTTAACAAGCAATACATCAGTGAATCGATCCCTTTCTATAAGATTGTATATGTATTAATCTACAGGGAACTCCGAAAAATGGTATATGTCAGTACAAGAAAACGAAGATACCAGTTTACGTCTCGAAAGAAGAGATTCTCTCCCTGGATCCAAGAATAAGCATGTTTTATGACGTCATATACGAGAGCGAAATGCAGCACATCAAGGATTTGGCACTGAAGATGGTAAGATCATTTCTGAAATCATAAAATTTTACAACAGTTTTTTTCAAAAACGTTTTGTATACGATGATGCAGGATCATCAGTACCTGTGTTTTTTGTTACAGCTGAGCCGGTCAGTAGTCATCGGGCAGGAGATCATGTCGGACATGCGCATAAGTCAGAGGTAGGAGAAACAACAGTTGTCTTTGCGTATAGTACATTTCTTATTGGAAAATAATATGTGTTATTCGTCAGCATTATATATCGTTTAACACATTCGAGAGTTTTAACCGTCGATTTTCACGTGTAAATCAGGTATATAGCAGCAATAACAAAATGTATTTAGTACACGTCTGCAATAGCCAGTGGAGTGATCTCCTATCTCCTGAGCTGGAGTTACCTTTTCTTATTAGTCAAAGGTGATTTACCAATAGTCTCTTACAATACGTCTGTAATACATTATCAATACAAAACAGGAATGAACAATGCAATATACAGCTCAGGCCGAATTACTATAAGAGGGAAAGATTCCCAGTTGTTCACCTGCCATTTCCAGTCTGGTGTAGCAAAATTTAGTGTTGTAATTATTCAACCAAATCGACCAGTACTCCGCAGATTCTCAATGTAATCTGAGCTTAGTGAAGTCCGTTATCTTCACAGTTATGTAATTTCAAGTCATTGTTATAATTCAGACATGTAATTATTATTACCAGTGTTATTCCAACCAGTTCATGCGTATTATTATTCGGCTTTTCTCATCACTATAGGATATAATTGAAGCATAAATAGGATTAACGTCATCTTGGAGATAACCAATTCTTCTTCTCGTTCTCGTTTCTTTAGTATTCCCACTCTCATTATTATCATATTTTCCCTTGTTTCCTCTTTCATTATTATCACACTTTTCCCCTTATTATTATCATATTTTCCCCTCTCATTATTATCATACTTTCCTCCCTCATTATTATCAAATTGGTTTCCTATCGTCTTCTGTGTACCTGCAGTGCTTGGCTGAAGGACAATGATGAGGTCATAAGCAGGGTCACGCATAGAGTGGAGTTAATTACAGGGATGTCTCTGGAGGAGAAAAAATACTCCAGCCATTCAGAAGAGCTACAGGTAAGACGAAAGGAATGTAAGTCTTAATTACGACAGTGAGGGATACTAAATAGCCTGAAGAGCGCTGAATAAGACGTAAAATTATGAAAGTGGGTCTGAAAATCGACGTTGTTGAAACCTGCATTATGAGGGGTGTGAACGTATGTCGTAAAATTCCGGTGGTTAAGCCTGAACAGGAAAGAAAAAAATGGCGGGATCAACAAGACCTTCCATGTAAAATTAATGGGTTTAACACAGATTTTTTTTATACACACGTAGCTTAACTGATCTGACGGCAATATGTTCGACCAGAATAATGACAGCAAAAATGGTTTCTTCTTAAATAGGTAAAAGTATAGTAACAAGATGTTTTAACTCGAATATAGCTGTTTGGCGTATGATTCGTGCTCTATATAGGATTCGACGAAAACGGTAACGGGTTAAATTATGACTGTGTCATATATTGTAACAGGAAGAATATTAACAGGTAGAAAGATCTTATTGTACCAATGATCTTGCATGATTCTCCATTCGACGAATTAAGTTGATTCAGAATTCTTAGAGATGATGTAAAGAAGAAAGAGTAAATAAAATCTTACTGTACAAATGTAGATCTTTCTATGCCACGAATGAATTAACCATGCTAGTTCTTAGATTTAATGTAAGCCTGATTTTAGCCACCAGTCCCTGTCCTTAAAGCACAAGGGATATGTTGTTTAGATGTTGTTGCGACAACAATGTTGTAACATGATGAAGTAGCTCAGAATTGGTAGCTATTCACTTTTCTCTGAAAGAAAGTCATGATATAATCACACCTCATCACACCTCCAATCTTTTCAGCAACATAACTACATGTGATGACTGCTTTCACTTCCAGGTGCTGAATTATGGAATAGGGGGAATGTACGAGCCGCATTATGACTTTTTTGTGAGTATTTTTACCTAGTACTTGTTATGCATCATTGCCATCGCGGAATTGCTTATCACGGCATGTTGCTAGGTTAGCATGTAACACTCGCAGAAACACTATAACAAAAGCTAAATTTGCCGTTTCAAAACATTGCATATAAGTTATTTGCTGTGCATCAAACTACATGTATCCTGTAGACAAGTTACTGTGTATCATGCCAAAACTTTTTATAGAATCATATCATGAAACGCACGGTTATTCTAAGGGATCTTGGTGACAATATGCGGTTAACATTGATCTTTCGTGTAGTCTTACATGTAGTTCGCTGAAGAGCGCCGGACTCCTACCAATATGATACGTCATGCACGGAAAAACTATCTTCAGTACCGGAAATTAACTTGCCAAAGGTCAGTGATTTACTCTCGGCACAGAGGTTTTCTCCATCTATAATATGCTGGACTTCATGTTATAAAGGAGAAACGCCATATGTGGGAAGGTCTGCCAGTAACCTGCGGATGGTCGTGTTTCTCCCCGCGGGCTTTGCCCGCTTTCCACCCACCATAATACTGGTCGCTGTCGTATAAGTGAAATATTCTTGAGTACGGCGTAAAACACCAAACAAATAAATAAATAAGTAAAGGAGAAACGACAATTAAAATGAACCATAAGGGTTGGTATAAAAACTTAAAAAAAAAATTACCGATTTCATCTGACGTTTTATTGATTTCAGAATAATTCTAACACCAAAATGAATGGAGAATCCATGGAACTTTACCATTCTGGTGACCGAGTGGCCACATTTCTGTTTTATGTGAGTTAAATTATATTCTCAGGATTATTTAGTTTTTTTTATCAGACGTTCTTCGCACTTCATAATAAATACTTTACCATGCAAAAACAGTAGAGGGTATTCCAGTTTGTTCTGATATGTCTCGAAAATATTGTTGTATAAATGTAAACTAATAAGGAACATAGCTAATTGTACTGTTTGCGAATTGTCATGACAATCCCCAAACTAACCAATAGCGTGCCGGCGTTTTGCTCGATGTACACGTGAATGAGCTTGGTGTAAATTTCGAAATTTGCATTCAAACCTGTCGATCGGTTACCATATTTCTAGGTAATGAATTTAAACTGAAACTTGTTCGTGTATCACTTATCTCGTGAAATTATCAGTGTTTTGATAAACAAAATATTTATCTAATTAAAGAGACTGATATTTAATTTAATAGCCGTGACTAATTTATACAGAATATCCATAACTTTTTGAATAGTATATTGACATATTATACCCTGTAAAAGGAATGAATGAACATTTACTGAAACAGCTACAAGCTTTGAAAGTGAACATCCAGTACACGGCTTCGATCCAAGAAGCTTTTATTTCATTCGCTGGGTCACACGAGGTGTGGGTTCAAACCCGGCCTAGGACAAACACTTTGTAGGTTCCCTCACTGTTTGTGTGGGGTTGGTAACAATAAGCTGTCGAGGATGCTCTTAGCGTTTGGGCAGTCTTATGTTCGTTGAAGTCCACTTGTCTTCCACCAAGACGGTGTGTATATCTGTACGTCAGAAGTGGGAATGTTTGTCAGCCAATATGGCGTCAAAACAGCAATCAAATGAAGTACGCAGTCAAATTGAGTCCGACTACTTTAATTGAATATCGTGATACAATGTGGTGGACATCTGGTATTAGTTGGGTTTCAGAGATTGGAGATTGTGTGTGTAAAACAAGCTTACATTCATGTGGGTATCATTTCAGCTGAACGACGTAAAAGCAGGGGGTGCCACTGTTTTCCCAGAAGTCAGTGTGAGAGTTCCTGTGAAAAAGGTACTATAAGCATATAAGGTGACTGTAAAACACCAAGGCCCTTCTCTAACCTCAAAAATTTAGAATTCCTTTTCTTTATACCTACATAAAATTTTACAGTTTTAGGCTCTTAACGCAACTTTTACCAGGACAGCACATTTGCGATTGAACATTTGGCTTTAGCTAAACAGGCGACAATCATAACATACTCTAATCAAAACGTGGTACCACTCACAGGCTTACAATACAAAGTAAGATTATGACAATAGGCCTTTTCTTTTCACTTATTAGTCAATCTGTCATAGTCTCTGCCGTACCAATGTTACCAATCGCTAGTGACAAATAACATCACACGCTCAACACATCGATATGTTGGATGTCCATATTATTGTAAAGAAAGTCCATGTTAGAACACTTTTTTAAAACTCGTAATGAGTACGGGTATTTTTTACATTAATATGGAAGTCCAAGATGACAATGTGTAGATTTTGTGATGTTACGTGTCCCCAACAAAAGGCAATTTTGATTTTACAGAGAGGCTGAATATGGGCGACAAGTTAAAAGGAAAAAAGACTATTGACATCATCTGACTTTGTATTATAGGCCTGTAATTTGACCATGCACAGCACCAGGCATACGGTGTCAGATCGAGTTAGCGCCATATGGCCTGTGTAACTCTGTCCCAAACTCTATGGCAAATAAGCTTTGATGCATATTTGGCCCAGACTGTGAGAAAGCAGCAAAAAATCTTGACATAGCTTGACCGTCAAAATCTTGACCTTTCTATACCAACCGAAGGGAGGGGTGCTTAGCAACGCCATGGGGATGTCACTCGTAGCCTCTTCACCACATGTTTCCTCGTGTCCTCTCGTCCCGAATGTCAAACGTTCATTAAAACTCATAACATAACTCATAAAAGTTTGGACAATTTCCATTATTTTTATTCCAAACATGCACCTGTTCATCAAACATTGTAGGCTGGCAGCGAAACATACACAGAATTACATGACCACAGCAGAAGTGCTAATAGGGCTGTAAATTTATATGCTTGTTCTATTTTGATGGCCACGTTGGTGAGATTTTCGACGATTTTAGTGTTTAAAAGAAGTATCGATCAGCACCAAAGCGAAACGTTTGACTCTAAAGTTATACCTTCAGCACCATAAAATTAAACCTTCATCACCATTGCGAGACCTTCAGGGCTGTCTGTGAAAAAGTAATCTTCAGTAATCTAGGAGTTCAAAACCTTTCAGCACCGGACTCGAAAAAGTGTTCCCAGCAATGGGGGCAAAAGCGCCTTTGTCCGTATACGAAGCGAAGACCAAACCTTCACCATCACACGCGAAAATAAAACCTTCACTGCTGCAATGCAAAAGGTAATCTTCCGCATTAGGCGCCAAACTTTACCTTCACCTCCAGAATGAAAGACAACGTTCATATATGTATATGTCAAAGGATTATACTACGGCTAGCATGAGACTGAATGATAACCGCCAGCGAGAGTTTCGAAAATGAAACCAAATGTTGGTTTGGAACAGACTAACCATGTCCCGTATATTTTGCAGGGAGCCGCGGCATTCTGGTATAACTTAAGGCGCCATACATGGGGAGACAACCGAACTCTTCACGCTGGCTGCCCTGTGCTGTTGGGCTCCAAATGGGGTAAGATCCATCAAATTAACATGGCTTATGTTTAGTTACCACAACGCCGTTATGGTTAGCTACCAAGGACGTCCGATGACAACGCTTACCGCCGAACTGGTAACTTTCTAGAGTGTTGGCATATTTGCAAAAGTTGTTACAGCCCCATTTAACTGGGGCCACATTCACGCTGTAAATTCCTGTTTCATGTACAACCTCAGATCTTTCAGCTAATTTCAAGTTGTTACTTTTTCCTGTCTTTTGGACCTTTATACACGTTCCAGAATCTTTAGTTTAAAATATAAAGTTGACATACAGCATGTTTACTAATGTGTTAGCAGAAATATACTTAGAACAATTCCATTCACTGTATTGTTACTAAATTTCCAACTGGATGATTCGTTTGTTAATTGCCTTAGAGATTACTTATTCACTGAATAGCTGAATAGCTGGAATTATTCGCTAAACTTTTGACTTTCTTCTTTATTGCAGTGTCTAACAAATGGATTCGGTTAAATGGAAACATGTTCAATGCAAAATGTGGCTTGACCTATGATGCAACGTATGAGCTGTAGAATAAAGATTCGTCACGCGACCACGTGCATAAAACGTCACAGTATCGTGTGTTTGTGACATCACATTTTTGAGGTGCATATGATGTATGAAATGAGATGAGAAACACGAGTATATAGTATATGTGGCGGGCAGTGTGAGTGTAATTTCTTCCAATCAAACGCTTTAGTATCAGACTGTATGGGCTTTATTCACAACGTCTTGCAGCAATGGAAGTATAGTCGTCAAAATTCTAATTTTTTTCACTCCCGTGCTTCCATATTAATAATACACAGGGGATATACAAGCGTGCATACAGAATGCATGTATACAGTCCAAATTATAGATCAAAACATTCATCCGGGGATTTAGCATATACGGTGATGAATAGAAAGAAAAGTTGTTTTATTTCAAGTGCCCAAGCGTGGATTCGTAACCTGTGTGTAATTTATATTCAGTTATGACTGCAAATTTTGATGATTAGAAAAAACACCGCTATGAAATTATACATGAAAAACATATTGATGGATGCGTTTTGTTGCTTTCATTGTGGTGGGAAATAAAGGAGATTTAGTACATGAGTGAGTTTTGTCATCATTTTTTTTATACATGAAATCAGCATGATGTATCACTTCAAATACATCCACGTTAATTTGAACTGCCGGGTTTCCTCACACTGTAAAGCTGACCTACGTCGTATCAGTGAAATATTCTTGAATACGCCACAAAACACCAATCAGATAAGTTAATTGGGACCGTCTCGCAAAAGTCTTATAGGAAATGTATTAAAATGCAAACTAAATGTTCAAGCTGTTGACATTTTAAAACTTATACATCTATTCAAAAATTTGAAGAATTTTAAAACCTGGAAAACCGTGGATGTGTTCGATGGGAGCGGAAAAATGTCGCGTTGGGTACAGTTTGTAACATGAGCTTACTCGGCTTAAATACTGTGAGATATGAAATTGACTTTTTCTGATGAAGATTATTTTTCATGTATTTGGAATGTGTTTTACTTCAAGGTTAAATAAACTGGATAACGGAAAACAGGAGTGAAAAGTGTTATAAAAAGAAGAAGTGGCGGTTTCATAAAAAGATTTTTGTTTGTTTAGATCTACTTTTAGTAAGTATAGATAATGGTTTACGTCTGTGTGCCCATGAAAAATCAATTATGAAACTTATGTCAGATACCGAGCCGTAAAAGTGGTCAGAACGGTCAGAAAAAAATTAAATAGAAAAAAAAACACACACACACACTCACACAACATTGTTCACGAGATAACTGACCAATAGACGACTGAATAAAAATCTCGTGCACACTACTGAATAAAGATCTCGTGCACACGACATAATTGTGCATTTCTGTTGGTCAGTTATTTGGGGATTTTTATCCTAGGTTGTGCGCACGAGATTTTGACTAAGTCGTGTGAACGACTTATTAAACAAAAACATAACCGAAACTTTAACCGAAACATAACCGAAACTTTACCGAAACCGAAGTTAATAGTTAGTATTCTATCTTTTAGAAAAAGTTATTTTTTCTGTTTACAGTTTTCTAACCATGTCCCTTTTACGATTCCGTAGGCAGAAGACTAATTTTCAATGCATTGATGCATGATTGAAGATGTGGTCATAGCGAAAGGGGGAGTTAACTCTAACATACAAAAGACACCATTCCTTCATAATGTAGTCATCGGGCCGCGGAGTCATTGATGAAAGCCTATGTATGCTACACCTATAACACAGAAGAATGAGCATGGCCTGACGCCCTATGGGCAGCATTATAGCTATACCATGTCTAACCCCAAACAGTGAAGCTACCCTACCACATATATAATCCTGCATCAGTCTTCGTTATGTTCTGGGGGCCTCCATGGCTCAGTCGGTTAGCACAGCATAATGACGCAGGAGTCTCTCACCAATGCGGGCGCTGTGAGTTCAAGTCCAGCTCATGCTGGCTTCCTCTCCGCCCGTACGTGGGAAGGTCTGACAGCAGAAGGTTTCCTTAGGGCTCTGCCCGGCTTCCATCCACCATACTGCTGGCCGCCGTGGTATAAGTGAAATATTCTTCAGTACGGTGTAAAACATAAATCAATCAATCATTATCTTCCGAATCCAATTCTGAATGCATGGTCTTTCTTTCCAACTCATTATACCTGTCAAAAGTTGTTAATGTAACCAAGGGCACTCCGATTTCCTCCGAGTGCTCTGGTTCCCTCTCAGCAATCCGGTTTCCTTCACTCTTAAAACCTGGTTTCCTCCGAACTCTCCGGTTCCATCCGGGCGCTCTGGTTTCCTCTTAGCAATCCGGCTTCCTTCACTCTTAAAACCTGACCGCCGTGGTAAAAATGAAAAGTTGCAGAGCACGGCTGTAAACACAAATCAATTAATCAATCAGTCCGTCCAACTCTTTAAAGAAAACACTCCATGCATGCAATCATACACGGCAATCACTTATTATTCATGCACACAAACGTGTCTCTGGCATATATTCTGTTGCTTTTCTACTAAAAACCTCTCGTGATTATAATTCAGATAAACATGATAGCTTGCACGTAATGTGCCACTCCACGCAGATTGTCTTCCTTTGTTTACTGGCAGGTGATATTTTCTGAATACATCCATAATATACCTGATCACATGATACTGTTTATTTCTTTGTAATAACTTTGTACGTATTCCTCATTGACAATGTTTGCCTTTCATAACGATATGCTTCCTTACTTAATATGTTAAAAAAAGACACATTTTAATTTGATATTCTTCCTCTAGGCAGCCAGACATACGGAAGCACACCAACCATGCTTTTTTATGCTTTTGCTTAGTCACGTTTTCAAAAGGAGTGTAGAACAAGGTGGATACAAAATCTTGTGATAATTTATAACTGAGTAAATTGTAAATAGCTTTCTTCATATCTCAGTGATCTACTTCACTCTAACTCAGATATATATTGTAACTAACCGTTGGAGCAGAGCCGAACTTTCTGAACAAGATTTGCCCTTTGTCTGATAAAAGGAAACAAGTTGAAAACCATTTAAACTAAAAATGGCAACATATTTCTTCAAAAAAAAAAAACACTATAATTTTTGGGGATTGTGGTTATTGTCTCCGTATCTGTTTGAGAGGATAAATAGTGAGAATTTGTCATTTTTTCGTCTTTTTTACGTCCGCCTATCGGCAAATGTTTGTATTACTCCATAGTAGGTTGGATCAATGTGTAATCAAAATCAGTGTTGGAAATTCATTTCTAACATTTAGTTGCTGAATTGCTATCGCAAGAAGCGAAAACGATTCATGAGAGTTACACTGGTACTTTTGCTGTTGTGGCAAAACTAAAAATTGTCGATGTGGCATGAGTGTTCATTTATATTAAGTATATGTGTAGATTATCCCTCGAAGATGTCTTCTGACCTATGTAAGTACGAAGTGCATTGCGCGCATAGTGGTACACGCAGGCGTTAATTAGGCCAATGTGCCTGAAACCAAACCTAATGATACGGATAAAAGGGTAATTATTTTTTTTTCTTCTTTTTTCCCTGAACTCCAGTTTTCGGCATTAGCTCCTCACTGATAGCTTTCGTGGCCTAATGGTTGTAGCATCCTCAGTCATACCAAAGACATCAAAAATAGTACATGCTGCTGCCTCACTTGTTGCTCAGCCCTGAGAGGTTAGAACAACGGAATATGGCTGATTGACACGCTGTCAGTATATTGTGACTGTGTGGGGTGTCATGTCTGGTGTCTTCGGCATGATACTTCAGCAGCGGCAGCATTTTGGTGGCATGGACTCGCCTTGCCACATGAAAACACAATATTTACACACACACTGAATGACCACATGACTGTACATACGTATACGTTTAATTCCATACTCCTCACAGTGCAGGCTTTCAGACAAGCTCCTTCTAAATTCAGTGGGGAGCTGTTTACATGATTGGCGAGTGTCTTAGTCTCCTAGTTTCATGATCTCCTGTGAACAGTCTGGACGTGAAACCTTCACAAGAAACGTGACACCACGTTGCATGGCTAGATATGAATTTTCCTTACATGTTTGTTTACACTTAGGGAGTTACACACAGGTGAATTTCTATCTCATCACTGACGACTCATTCACGAAAATTTTATTTTAGCGCACTGAACAGCGACTTGCAGAAATCCGCATTCAAAGTTAGAAACTGTCGTCCTTATTTCCTTTGGTATGCTGTCATTACTGCTGAACCCAGAAATAAAATTGACATTGTGCGAATCAAATTTCGAATTTTGTATCAATAGCCTTTCTACATAGGTACCCCCGTCTTACCACGGCCATACGTTCTATCCAGTATCAAGACGCCGCGATGTTTTCTCTCAATTTAGCAAATAAAACAGTTTACAACAAACTACAAAATATACATGGTTTATTTGCAGAATTACACCAGAATATCACATGCAGTGCAACCTTCAAATATGGAACTATGTACGCCACATTCTCCACCAAGAATTGAAGTAGAAAATGTGTGGCCTGAACATATTTCCATACTTTGTATTCTTCCAACGTGACTTGATGAGAATGTCTTCAGGCATTGACCAGATATGTCATGATCGAAGCCTTGTCATGAAGTCTCCACACTTATGTACAGTTCACTTAATTCCCATTATCAACAAAATAAAACAGAATAAAAAATGAAGTTTCCTCTCAAAAGAATAAAATAACACATCTGCTGTCTTTTTTTGTTTGCTTTCCCCTACTTTTATAATGTTCATTTTTCTTTGTTTGAAATCCCCTAGAATTAAGAAAACTAAGTGTGTCAGTTAAAGTAAAATTGTGGAATATACTGATATAATTTACGGGTATGAAATGATATTCAGGTTTACATTCACGTTAATTTCGACTCTGATCTCTTCAGAATTCCCGAAAATAGCTTCCCCCCACCCCACCCCCACCCCCAACAAAAAAGGCTGGCTCTAGGTCAAGTTAGCCTGACAGAAGGCTTGAAAAGCGAAAAAGATTGATTGCCCATGTATGTGTGTGTTTGTCATGTCTAATGAGCTGTACTGCTATAGCTTTGTGACTCTATAAGCGATTTCCTCTCCATAGAGTTACGATTAGGCCCGATTAATATTTATCGTGTGACGTCATACAATCACTGGACACGTGCTGGGCCTTCCCGTGACTAATCGTGCACATTTTTGATTCATATTTAGAACACATTTGCGAGGGTGACACGATTATACTAATAAGGACACACACTGCTGTCCATGCATGATTTCTCAATGAGCAGTTCCTTTAATGAAGACTATATTAATTTCTAACAAACATGCCGTAACATTTTGTGCCAGTGTACATATATCACACAATGTGTCATACGGATATGGTGTTTAATCTAACATTGACAACGTCAGCGTTCATGAATGACAAAATCAGCAAAAAACGAAGGCAAGTAATAGTATCTTGACGGTGTGATACGTCTAGGTATAATTAAGCTCAATTGTTGTAAATCGCTTGTGCCGTGACCTTTATACTCTTATACATCTTTAATTCGAAAGGGTCTATCTCTTTTGGTTTGTTATGATGACGCTCGACAAGTTTTCGCTGGGACAGGAGTTTGTTTTTTTTTCTCCTGAATAAAAAAGTACAAAGAAATGAGAGCAACTGAAAAGAATAATGTCTCTGTAATTGTATTTTTCAAACGTTGACTGTTTCAGCGATGTGCTCTAACGATTCTACATTTTTAACCCACTTTAACGAACGTCTCCCCGGGCTTTATCTCCACTTGTCGACTTGGTTTACTTGATAATTCATCACAGAATGGCCATAGGTTTACTAAGAGCTTATACACTTGAGAATTAAAGTCAGGCGAGGATAGAAAAACACGACGCTGTAACCACCGCTTCCTCGTACAAATATGCGTGACCCAAACAATGCCCGCCTTATCAGCCAATGAGATCCGGTCGTGCGTCAACCTATCAGGTTTCACCTGGTTCACTAAAAACACGGCGATTGGTGGAATTGTAAACGAGAAGGTCATAATATAACCCAAATTCAAGTATTTTTTCTGTATATCCTTTTCATCTTTTCTTGTGGTTAAAACTCATGTGAATCAATCTGTTTTACCATACATTACTGGTAAGGCCCACAGCACTGTATGTCAATAGAACAACATTTTCAAAAGGCTTTATGATCACCTTCAAGGTTAAAGGAAATACATTAACATAAATTTTTCAAATAAATTAGGGCCTCCGTGGCTCAGCTGGTTAGCGCGCTAGCGCAGCGTGATGACCCAGAAGCCTCTCACAAATGCGGTCGCTGTGAGTTCAAGTCCAGCTCATGCTGGTTTCCTCTCCGGCCGTAAGTGGCAAGGTTTGACAGCAACGTGCGGATGGTCGTGGGTTTCCCCCGGGCTGTGCCCGGATTCCTCCCACCATAATGCTGGCTGCCGTCGTATAAGTGAAATATTTTTGTGTACGGCGTAAAACACCAATCAAATAAACAAATAAATAAATCAAATACATTATATTGGGTTTACGTAAAAAATACGCAAATAGCTTGTTTTGTATATTTTTTTGGGTTCATATTTTCTTGTGGTTAAAATTCATGTGAATCAGAGTGATTTACAGCATTGTCTGGGAATAGAAGAATGTTTTCATGGAAGAATTTAAAGAAGGCTTCATTGAGCAATATGCTAAGATATAAGAAGCGTCTAAATATAACTATATTCTATATTCTGTATAGCTCTCAGTAACACTTCTATGTATATGTAGGGCTAAAGAGTGTTTGAGTATAGGAAATGTGACGTAACAAGTAAATGTGACCAGGCGTAACGCTGAGCATTAATACACATAGCCATGCACTTAAACAATATACAAGAGTCTGGAACAAGTCAGGCATGACGGTCAGGCACGGCAACTTGCTACTAACGTAGGACCGCATATGAGTTGCAAGAAACTATGCACCTCAAGAAGCGAAACATATTATAGCTGTGAGTGACAGTTGCTGGCACAAGACCAGTTCTTTTTTCAGTCGAGGACGGTAGATCCAGGGTCAATCCTATGTCGGGTAACACCTAATATACCTTAAAAGAGGAAGTTGTAGCTTCCTCGCTTGGCGTTCAGCATTAAGGGGATAGTTATTGACTGGTTCACCAGATATCAGTATAATGGCTTGGGTGAGACGCTTACTTGCCTTCGATAAGTCGTCTCAGTGAAGCAGGACTAGATAAAAGAGCGGTGGTCCTGCAACAAGGAGGCACATCACATGCACTCTAAGGAGTCCTTCCTCGTCATATGACTGAAAAATTGTTGAGTACGACGTTAAACCCGAAGCACTCACTCACTAACTCAAGAAGTATGTTGCCAAAGAAAAAAATAACCAAAAAGATTCGAACTCTTCCTCAAGGTGCTAGCTATTCTCAACAGTGACTGCGTTAGTTCGCTGTACTATGAAGAATACCTGCGGCGTTTAACGCCGTACTTAACAATTTTTCAGTCATATGACGACGAAGGAATCCCTAGAGTGCATGTAATGTGCCTCCTCGTTGCATGACGGATTTCCACCCTCTTTTGTCTAGTGCTGTTTCACTGAGACGCCTTACTGAAGGCAAGTAAGCCGTCCCGCCCCAGCCATTATGCTGATACGGGTCAACCAGTCGTTGCACTATCCCCTTCATGCTGAACGCCAAGCGAGGAAGTTACAACTTCCTCTTTTAAGGTCTTAGGTGTGACTCGATCCAGGATTGACCATGGATCTACCGCTCTTTTTACATATGAAGACAAACGTTAACCAAAACGAAACTTTGACAGAACGTAGAAATACACACATGAAAGATAAAAGATAGATGTTTTTCTTGTTAACGTTGATCTTCATAATGTAAGTTAAAGGCACCATGCCTCATTTGAAGGGGAAAAATGACATTTCTGATCGAGAGTGCATTTTCGGTGGGTTATTACTAAGCAACCATCTCTTTATGACCATATAACTTTTATGGGTGATTCGACAAAGTTTTAGACTTCTGATTTGGAAATTTACAGAATTGTGCTGGGATTTTGAAATTTGCACATTCTTATTGTAACTCTCTGGGGGACGATTGTCCGCCTCATTGTACCTCTCTAAGGTCGATTGTCCGCCTTATCGTACCTCTCTGAGGTCGATTGCCTGTCTTACCGTACATCTCTGAGGCCGATTGCCTGCCTTACCGTACCAGACCCTTTTGGTACAACGCGTCCTACAAATAATGAGGCGACCAAACATTAAAGGATGGAAATGACCAGACATCTAAGAGTCAGATTTTCTAAACGACCAATACAATTTTGTTTATAATTTTTGTTATGACCCTATTTTTATAACCAAAATGTTAGTTTTGGTGACTTCTACCAAAAGTAATTGTTACTCTGACCCTGTTCTGGCGACCATTAAAATGTAACCATAATGGTTCTGGGCGTTTTGACCCATCTTTTAATGATTATGCTTTGATCCTGTTCTGGCGACCAAAGAAAACCTGTCCCTAAGATATTTGGTCATTACGACGCTGCAGTGTTTGATCGCCCCATTATTTGTTCGGACGCGTCTGCACCAAAATTTGTTTGGTCGAATTGACCAACTCTATCTAACGGTGTACTGCCAGTCATTTCTTCTCGATGTCACGTCTAATGTCCGCCCATTTGGGCCCTATTCTCTGCACTGTTGTCCCACGTGACATCTCATTGAGTTATTGCGTCACGCCGATGAGCTAACTGAATGATTCATTCATTACTTCTTCAAAGCATTATAATGAATCAGTTCTGTAATTTATACCTTCAATACTAAATCTCTGTGTGATAAATATTGCGAATTACTGCTGAACTGGCGCCACGACTTCATGCGATAAACAATACCCGCGGGATGGACATGCACCGCAGAAAAATTTGGATGTAACTAGTAAAATCTAGTACAATGCAGTCCAGTCACCTCAGAACTCTATCGGCAGAATGGGTTTTCTGGTACATGAGCTGAACAGAGTTGCAACAGGAAACTGACACAAACTTGTGTCTATTTTGCATTCACACTGGTCAAAATGCCCTTGGCAAAAATGCAAGTGTTTAAAATTCTCAACTAAGCTTCAAGGACGTACCGATATTAATTACGGGTACATTTCGTAGTTTATTCTCTACGTACATACAACTCTACATGAGTTATTTGCTTGAGCGACAGATACACGGGCGATAACAAGGTTATAAAGCCGTTAACTGGTGGAGACTGAATGCACCGGTACGGCCTGGTACATGGCCAGGAATCAAACTTGCTCGCAAAATCACTGGAATAAAACAATACCTTTTTTCGACGTATTTGGGGATACCCTGTTGATACGCCCACATGGCGTCATCCTCTGAATGCTGGCCCCTGCCTCTCGCCGATCGCCTCCCGCCAACTGTATAATCTATTTTTGCTTCCCACCCTGTCTCCCGGGGCAATGTGTCACACTCCAGTAGCTTGAACCATACCGTCCTACACAACCCACATTTTTTTTTGTTACTGTCGGGTAGAAAATGTTCATATTATATAGATTAACGCAAATGTAGCTTGTTTATTAGCCTTATTTGTAAGAAAGTCTGTCAGGCACAGTGTATACACAGGCAAATAGCAACAAAGGCGATGTTACCCATCTTAAATTCGTGGACGGGCCTATACCAATAAATCTATGGACGGAAAATGTTCTGCATCGTTAATATACTGTGTATGTAATTTTGAAATATACCATTGTATTCAGTTTAAGTTGTTTAAAGTTTGGTTATGGGAAAAGTATCAGGTTAACATTCGTCCATTTTCTCACAAATGAATTAAGCGATAACTTCCCCTCCAAAAAGTACCAGTTAGGCATTCAAGGTATATGCCGACCTTGGTTTTACGTCTGATAATTAGGCCTACTAGCCAGTGTTAGTTGCCGACTTTTCTTCTTAAAGGACGTTATGTATCCATGTGAAACACTACACTTCAAAAATCATATCGTTGCATATTTCAGACAGTTTGTCGGCAAAAATATATAGATAACGTGTCCATGTTCTATTTAATATGTGAACAACCTTATGTCTGGATTTATTGTACTGACTATGAAATAAATACGAATAGTTTTAGGACTATAAAGTTACCTGTACTACTGACTCGATTAGCCCTGCGTAGACTGGTCCACATGACAGAAATTGTCAGCGTGGCATAGAATGCATGTGTGAATGTCTATGTGACAGAAGTTGTTCATTCAGCATAGATTGCAGGGGTGAATGTCTATATTGTCAGAAATTGTCCGTGCGGCATACATTGCATGAGTGAGGGCGTATCAACAGGGTCCATATGACAGAAATTATGCGTGTGGCATAGATTGTAGAAGTGAATGTCCATATGACAGAAAGTGTGCGTATGACATGGATTGCAGAAGTGAATGTCCATATGACAGAAAATGAGCGTGTGGCATAGATTGCATGAGCGAATTTCCATATGACAGAAATTGTGCGTGTGGCATAGATTGTTTGATTGAATGTCTAAATGACAGAACTTTACCGTGCTGCATACATTGCAGAAACGAATGTCTATATGACAGAAATTATGTGTGTGGCATAGATTGCAGAAATGAATGCCCATATGACAGAAAATGAGCGTGTGGCATAGATTGCAGAAGTTAATGTCTATATGACAGAAATTGAGCGTGTAGCATAGATTGCATGAGTGAATGTCCATATGTCAGAAATTGAGCGTGTGGCATAGATTGCATGAGTGAATGCCTATATGACAAAAATTGTGCGTGTGCCAGTGATTGCAGACGTGAATGTCCATTTGACAGAATTTGTCCGTGTGGCATAGATTGCAGAAATGAATGCCCATATGACAGAAATTGAGCGTGTGGCATAGATTGCAGAAGTGAATGTCTAAACGACAGAACTTGTCAGTGGGGCATAGATTGCCTATATGACAGAAATTATGTGTGTGGCATAGATTGCATGACTGAATGTCCATATGACAGAAATTGAACGTGTGGCATAGATTGCTTGAGTGAATGTCCATAAGACAGAAATTGTGCATGTGGCATAGATTGCAGAAGAGAATGTCCATATGACAGAACTTTACCGTGCGGCATAGATTGCATGAATGCATGTCTATATGACAAAAATTGTGCGTATGGCATAGATTGCATGAGTGAACGTACATATGACAAAAATTGCGCGTGTGGCATAGATTGCATGAGTGAATGTCTATATGACAGAAATTGTGTTTGTGGCATAGATTTCATGAGTAAATGTCTGTATGACAGAAAGTGGCGTGTGGCGTAGATTGCAGAAGTGAATATCCATATGACAAAACTTGTCCGTGTGGAATAGATTGCATGAGTGAACGTGCATATGACAGAAATTGTCCGCGTGGCATAGATAATGCGAATGTTGACAGAAATTGCCGATGCCTTATAGAATGTGCAAATGTCAATATAAGAGAAATTGTCCAAGCAGTATAAACAAAAATTGGCCATGCTGGATATACTGTTCGAATGTCCATATGACAAAAAATGTCTATGTTGTATATTGGTTGTGCACATGACAGAAATTACCCCGCCTGGATATACTGTTAAGTTTATTACATCACGAGACCATCTAAGCTGCACCACAGAGTAGTCAAGGAGAATGAAGCTTGAGGATTTCCTCCCCGAGGGTGGGGTTGAACCAACACGTTGTGTGTGCTACAATTGAGGTACAATTGAGGTAGGATAGACATCTACTTCGACTTTTCAATGACCCTATTGAAATTGACGCGTCTTCAACCCAAAAACACCATCACACCCACCCCAATCCTATTATTAATTATAACACACATCTACGTAAGGAAAACAATAGAGAAAGGCAAAAAAAAAAAAGAGAAGCCAAAAGAAGAAGTCTGTGGTTAAATACACACGTAGGCTATAACTGAACCGAAGACGACGGTTTATTCATTGGTTCATATGAAGTACGCATTATGTCCACGAGATCAAATCAAATTTTGTTAATGTTTGATGGCACACACGATTTAACAAGAATTTTCCCGGTTTTGACCACGCAGGCATACTTAGATTCCACGCCCCGCCCCCACCCCCCACCCTTATAATCATGTTCAGTCAGATAGATAAGAAATGGATTGAAATCCATTAAGTGACTGAGTGCTTGGGGTTCTACGTTGTACTTAACAATTTTTCAGTCATTTGACGACGAAGGAATCCTTAGGTTGCATTGAATGTGCCTCCTTGTTGCAGGATTGATTTCCACCGCTCTTTTATCTAGTGCTGCTTCACTGAGACGCCTTACCGAAGGCAAGTAAGCCGTCCCGCCCCAGCCATTGTACTGATACGGGTCAACCAGTCGTTGCACTATCCCCTTCATGTTGAACGCCAAACGAGGAAGTTACAACTTCCTCTTTAAGGTCTTAGGTGTGACTCGACCCAGGATTGACCGTCGGACCTACCACTCCCGAAATGGACGCTCTATCAACTTTCAATAAGTTGCTTAATAAATAAGAATCATATAAGTGAAATACTTTGAGTAGGATAGCTGTGGCTTTATGCGCGGAGTCCAGTGATAATTTGTAAATTCTCAAAAGATTGAACAAAACGCACTTCTGTGAAGTCAAACAAATTCGTTTATTGTCATAAAACCATCACATCCTTCCACACCAAGGAACAAAATATACATACATCTGAGATTTCCGGGCAGTACAAAGGGTAGATACACAGTGCTCTCTCTTTTGCTTATTATCCCGTATACTCTCAATAAATATAAATACTAAGTAGATACACACCTGAGAACATGAACAATTTGAAAGGCCAACTTGCTTCATTTGACAATCAAGTTTTCTGCAGCACAAAACTTTGACGTAACTTGGTGATGGCCTACATGGGACAGCCTGTAGTTTCAATATTTTAATTTTGTAATCCCATACGTCAAGAACAGATTTTTTTTACACCTTTTACAATGTAGTTCAGGCCTGCAACACTGGACATTTCCCTTCATCATTGTGTTAGAAAATAAATTTATGTCCACGAATATTGAAGAAAAAGAAAGCTGTGTATACGTTTTCGCGTGAGGCCAATAGTTGTTACTGGCGGTCATTTGTTTTTCTTTCAGATAGTTAGATATTTATTTCAACTAATGCCGTTTGGCAAATACAATTATATTACACACACATAACTGTGTGAAATTAAGCATAAGTTTAGCAATATTTTAACGGAGGCATTCTCGTGAACTTCCTGAAACACTCCTGCACATATCAAGAGGAGCTGATTATTTGCATAAATTCACAGAATGTCATTCTTTATAACTGGGTATTGTTAACTTCACCTCTAAACGTAAGTAAGGTGTAAAAAATACATAACAGACAGCACATGTACATTCTATCCTTAAGAAAAAATAGCCAAATGTCACTGAGTGTATTGCTGCCGCATGTATCACCGCCTTATTGGGGAGACTTGAATTTACTGATGGGATTTGGTAACAGTGTAAACCACTTTCCTGTTGCTTTTGGTATGAAAAATTCGTGAGGTGATAATAATATTGCACAACATCTCACGGAAGGGTGTATACAGTGATGACCTAGCCGCAGTACGCCAGGTAAATGTTTTGTACGACGTTGCCTTGTGCGTCAACTCTTGGCGGTTTTCCTCGATGCAGTACGGGCCCTCTGGAAACTATCTAAGGACACATCTCCGTAGCTGCGGGAGGAGGCAGAATTTCTCCTCATCAGTACACGAATAACTAGGTCTTCACGCAGGTTCCCCAGTGGTGGAGGGGTTCATGGTCGTTGCTTCGGAGGTTTCATTCTTTACAGTTTGCTTCTCTCCTTTCGCGGTGTCAAAGTACACCATCGTGTCGCAGAATCTACCGGAATAGCCATATTTACAGTTACAATACTGCACGCCCGATAGCACCACACATCTCCCGCCATTGCTACACTGCAAAGTGCATTCCTGATGACAAAACGCGCCCACGAAACCATCGTCGCATACACACCGCGGCCTCCATGGGTCACTGTTGTCACACACGCCGTGAACACAAATGAAATTCATGGAACACTTCTTTGGGTCATATCGACTCGATCTCGGCGCTTTAGATAGGCGGAGGCGCCGAGATAAGGTTTTGAAGGCTATAGACGCTGTCGTCCGTTCGCACTTCTCTTCTCCTGCGGACAGAACACAGCGATGATCTGTAGGGCAGAGCTTCGTGCAGTCCGTCTGAGAGGTGACTGAACGCTTAGTCGCCAGCCCGTTTTCGGAGCCAAGGAATTTCCTGGTACGGTTCCTATCGTAGGTAGTTATCTGTTTCAGTTCGGGAATTTTTTTCTCCGCACAGAACTCACCGACATACGACCCGGGGCACAGGCAAACCTCCTTCCCGCTGGCCATTCTTGTGCATTTGCCATCGTTTTTACAGAGTTTTGTACATTTAATATGACAGAAATAGCCCGTGTAACCATCGTCACACACGCATCGAAACAGAGACGCGGCGGATTTCTTACACACGCCGTGATAACACTTAAAGTTTTTAGCACAGGAGTGGTCTCCAGGCTCTCCTTCTTTGGCACTTGCTTCGGGAGGGGCAATCGACGCATTGACCACTTTCTCACAAAGCTCTCCCCAGAGATTTGCTGGGCAATGACAGCTTTCTATTTCATTATTCACACGACACTCACCTCCATTTTGACATAGCTTGGAGCAGGGTATGTCACAGGAAGCGCCCGTAAAGCCTTCGTGACATCGACACTGGTGCTTTCCAGGGTCGGATTTGTCACATTCGCCATGAATACACTTTAGTTTGTCTGAGCAGACAGTATCACCAGGGGTTTTTGGATTGGGGAGATTTGAATTCAGGCTGTCGTCTATCAACTTAGTTTCGTTGCAAAACTCACCTGTGAATTTCGATGTGCATGCGCATCGTTCGACGTCATCATGAACAATGCAGACTCCACCATTGTGACAATCCTTAGAGCACATTATGTTACAAAAATCTCCAACGTATCCTCTTTCACATATACAGATGGGGTGGTCGGGGTCTGTTTTATTACAGATACCATGTATGCATTTGAAATTAATATAGCAGTCACCTTCGTCCTGCTGAACCGTGTTATTAGAATTGACAACAGGGCTGACAACGGATCCCGCGCGGGTTGTGTTAACTGCATTTATCACCGGCACCTGTCCATCGAGTGTTTCGTTCTTGTCACAGTTTTTACCAACGTATCCCGAATCACACACGCACTTGCTTTTCTCACACTGTCCCTTCTGACAACCTGGGCATTTGTTACGCTGTTGATCAAGCGCTTTTCTCAAAACCAAGGTCAGGTTAAATCGATATCTCTTTGCCATGTTCGTTGTGCTGTTGTGGGCAGCTGAGGTAGTAGTAACGTCATCTCTGTTCGGAGGTACAATGGCTGATATATTATCCTGGGTAGAGGTAGACGCTACCGACGTTGTCTCAGGTTGTGAACTGGAACTATTAGCGTGGAAGACGTCACTGGCGTTCTGAGGATCTATGAAATCCACGGTCCTTTCTGTCGTCGAAGACGTTAAGGTGACATTTCGTTGAGAGAGGATTTCACCTACTGTTCTAACATCGCAGTAGATACCCTCGAAGCCTCTCGTACACACGCATTTGTAGCTTTCTCGGGCACACAACGAGTCGACTTTCCGACAAGTCGCACCGTTTTTACATCCACAGTTGTCTCTCAGTAAGTCGTCGTACTTACAGATAGCTACGATTTGATCGCACTGCTTTCCTTCATACCCGTTCGGACAGTCACATATGTAACTGGAAGAGCTGCACGTGTTCTTAACTTTCACACAGACACCTCCGTTCTTACAAAAACCTTCTTTGGTCGTGCAGTCGTAAGAGCAGGGCGCGAAATCGTCTTTGCTGGAATCTTGAATCGAGTTCAAGGGCGATAAATGGACGACTTGGATCACGATGAGTGTCAGAATAATAGTCAAGTACCAAATGTTCTTTCCTAATTCCATCTTTGGTTTTTCACAAGACCCGCGTCCAAGTGGTTACTGGAGACCTCTCTGCAGACGGATCTAATTCGCACGCGTTTTATGGGGCTCTATGGGACTCACGTCTTTTTTTTTTTTACGAAGCCCCGAATCCACACACACAATACACTGGCATTTAAGTGACACAGTTAATGTTCTTTGATGCGGTTTTGATAGCATTAGTGTTCCTTTCCGTGCGTTTTCCTAGCATTAACACAGGATCCAGATGACAAAACAGAATGTTAATCCCATGTAAACATTCGCTAAAGTTCCGAGAAAGTAAACCTTTGTCCTATAGTACGGACGATGCGTTCTCGCCCCCGTGGGGTACTATATATATATAAGACCACCTGTAGAAATATAACTGTGTGGGAGTAGGTTCTCTCACGACACCGTTAAACAATTGGATCCAAACAGGGCCCAGCTCTTGTAAAGTCTTTCTTTAATAGCGATTGTCCCCTGTTCGGCTTCCCGATTCGTTGCGGTGAAAACAAAAGCGTCTCAGTGGTTGGTCACCTGAAGGTCTGTTAGTCAGCGTGTTGACAGAAGAAGTGTGATGACTGAGCTAGTCCTGTCTTTTCTCTTAGTGTGTCACGGGCATTCAGACACCTAACATCCGCCTCGGCAGGTCCTCCACTTTATCCAGGAGATGATGTGCAATGCTGGTTTTCCGAACTATACATGTTGTCCGTCAAACTCTATACCTTTCTACACGGGGTAGAATCTCAGCTCGATCTGACTAGCTTCTGCCTGAGAAACCCCGTTTTAAAACAAACTGAAATAAGTCACGCTATACCGTGATACGGTTGAGTTATAAGGACCGCGTGTGGCTGGCTAACAGTTGACGTCACGCAGGACTGCTCATTGCTTGGGGCTCTATACATTAATGCATACGCACATCTATCTACTAGTCAGTGTTACTATTACTCTCACAAAAATAACACAATAACCGAAAGTTCAAAATGTGTCAAGCCCGAGAAAAACTTAATCACTGCCTCCCTGTCCTCGTATGCTCTGTATGAGACAAATATTTACAGTTAAGAAACTTTTTTCAAGTTTTTGTTCCAGTAAGCCCTCTTGAATAATGACGTTTTATGCACAAAAGTCGTTTATCCTGAGTTCAAAATGCACACTTGTCAATGTAATTTTCTCAGAATTCTCAAACTGTATGTGCAAATTAAATTGTACACACACAGTGCATCGTGCATTTTGTGTACTTTAAATAATAATATTATATACAAATCCATATACGGTTAGGCCTGGGTGGTATTCAAGGCTATGCTCAGGTTTACGTGTAGCTAGAACACTGTGATTTGTCACAGCTCTAGTGAGGCGACGCGTGGCACACGGAATTCACTGCCCAGAAACACGTAATGTAGATTTAATTCACTGCCCAGAAACACGTAATGTAGATTGAATTCACTGCCCAGAAACACGTAATGTAGATTGAATTCACTGCCCAGAAACACGTAATGTAGAATATGTCTTGCAACATGAATGCCATTGATTACCGCCTATGTCTTATGCATACATAACGCCAGAAGTGTATGTTGCATATGTTTCTGTTCGCTTGCACGCACTCAAAAAGTTAATTTGTTAACTTTAACAGAAAGTCTGTTGTCGGAGTGATACTAGAATATATTGCTGCATAATTTTCTCCTAAATACAACACACATGTTCTCTTAATTCGACACAAAGATTGTATTAGATTAACAAGGTTTTATATTGAAAATGACGGAATATTGTGTTATAATAATAGAATACATTCCGGCATCATCCAGACAACAAACTTTGTTTAGAGTGTGCCTCGTTTGGAATTGATACCTACTGCTGTTGTAAGAATGTTTCTTGCCTATGTATGGCTGGAGGTGTAATTCTATGTTGATATACGAGGGAAGAAAACATCGTCTCGGCGTTTTATACTGTAACATTACAACTGAATTTATGAAATTCCCTTCATTTTTGCCCAAAGCGAGTCTCACTTTGCAAGTCTCAGTTAACTCAAACACTGAATATGACATTTTGCTGGCCTGTTTGTTTTACCTTATTTGATTGGCAGTTCAAGCCTTTTGTGACAATGGCGTGACGTTTGCATAGCAATTTGGGCAATTGCTGTATTGTGAGCTTTATTTTACCCTGCTTTTCGCCACATTTACTTCTGCGAAAGAGTTGTATATGATATACTCTGTTGAATAAGTCTTTACACCCCACCGAGTGTGTATACCCTCGCTGTGAGTCTCCAACCTGCGGATGGTAGTGAGTTTCCTCTGGAGTCTGCCCGGTTTCCTCCCACGCTCCTCGCCTCTTTCGCTATGGTATAAGTGAAATATCCTTGAGAACGGCGTAAAACACTTTTCTAATTATCTAATTAAATACGAATGATTAACCAGATAGATGTGGAATATACTTCTGGGAACTTGATCCCATTCTAAATCACGATAACTTGATTGCCCTGCTTGAGTTTCACGACGTATACTCAAAATGTACAATATAAAGGTACAAACCATGTTTTTTTTTCGGAGAAAATTTACGCGTTTTCCACCATAGTGTAAGTGTTTAAACGCCACTATAGATTATCAGTTGTACAGATATACCTTAGTCCGTGGTATCGAACGATGAAACCATGAATTTCTGTCTATAATTCGCACAAGGATGTCCATTAAATGTAGTGTCTGAGGTGAAGATTATTAAGAAAAATAGGCGTTACAAAAAAAAACCGCCTGAGGGCGTATCTATAGCCCGGCCTTTGTGAACTCATATAGGTTTGTGTGTTTGTTTACTCGTGGTTTTACGTGGCTTTACTTTTATGACATTCAGAAGGATTCTCTTTGTAGCATCTCGGTTCGAGTGCCAACATATCTATAGTGCTGCCTCACTGGAATGAGCTCTATGCTGAAGACACCAGGCATGACACTTCACTCAGTGACATTGTAATGACATCGGACCAACCAATACTTGTCCTATTCCTCGCCGACCGTTACTGAGTGTGTACATGTATACCTATAAAATACACATTGTGATTTTGTGTAACATGTGTATGCACCGTGACTGACGGTGTATACATAACACACACTGTGTGTCTGTGTGTGTGCGTGTGTGTGTGTGTGCGTGCGTGCGTGTGCGTGCGCGTGCGCGTGCGTGTGTGTGCGTGTGTGTGTGCGTGTGTGTGCGTGTGTGCGTGTGCGTGTGCGTGTGCGTGCGTGTGTGTGTGTGTGTGTGTGTGTGTGTGTGTGTGTGTGTGTGTGTGTGTGTGTGAGTGTGTGTGTGTGTGTGTGTGTGTGTGTGTGTGTGTGTGTGTGTGTGTGTGTGTGTGTGTGTGTGTGTATTGTTACCTATAGTTTAACTTTAAACACCATTACCTCACATAGTGACATAGTGTAACATTATCTTAAAAGTCCAGCTCATGCTTTCTTCCTCTCTGGCCGTACGTGGGAAGGTCTTTCTTCCTCTCTGGCCATACGTGGGAAGGTCTTCCAGTAACCTGCGGATGGTCGTGGGTTTCCCCCGGGCTCTGCCCGGTTTCCTTCCACCATAATGCTGGCCGCCGTCGTATAAGTGAAATATTCATGAGTACGGCGTAAAGCACCAATCAAATAAATAAATAAACAAATAAATTATCTTAAACTAGCGTAACTTACGGTTAACATGACAGATATATACTAATAGTAATTTTGGATGAATAATTCAGCATCTATACCCACACCAAAGCAGCATATGTTGCTAAATTGTGCGAGTTAATTAGGCTATACATATCTCCGGGAAATGAGCCCCTGGGCCAATGGGGCTTCGGATAATTAGTCTTAATTACTTCTCTTATCTATTTCTAACCAGCAAATATGCTTTAGACTTGAGGCAAGATAACATAAAAACCATTAGGTCTACAAAATCACAGCAGCTTCAACGTGAAGTGTTTGAAATTTTAGGGTTCTGAATATATAATATATATGTAATAAATGGTGTAATTGAAAAGCTGTGTAATATCTGGAACTGAAAGGTCCTAAAGGTAGATTTTGACATTTTTACCGACCGAAAGAACTCGTACTTCTATTAGTAATCAAGATACATAGAACGATTATGTGAAAGCTTTGCAATATACTCTTCCCCAAAATAGGGGATATTTCAAATAAATGAGCCACAACGATTAATTAATTAGATAGATAAATAGTTAGATAAATAGTTAATTAGATAAATAGTTTATCAATAACATAGACAAAATCCGACGAAGGAAACGGTTTACGGCTAAGTTTTGGTCGTGATTTAATTAGTTAAATATATGGAAACTGAGTGACTGAGAAGTTGGTGTGTAATTTTCAAACTGCACCCCCAGCCAAACTTACGTGCATGCCATGTAAAACGTCTGCACGGTGTTTGGTGATGAAATGTGTTTTGGCAATTATCATGACAGGTCGTGAACAACCTAACCCTATTCCTTATTCACTGAGACACATTTATAGAGTCGTATTTCCGAGAACTGGAATATCCTATACTTTTATAGTTTTAACAATACTGAAATGTATGGAAAAAATTTCCTCATTTGAAAATGAGTTTATGCAGTAAAAATACATAGCAAAGATAATTCAAAATGGGAATCTTTGCTAACTGACCGGAGTACCGGAGTATTTCCTACATTAAAAAAGAATAATCTGTTAAAATTGTATAGAAAGTCCGTTATGTGAGTGATGTTTGAATGTATTCTATTATTATAATACAATAAGGTGTCATATTCATACTATTCTGTTGATCTATGCTCTTTATTTTGCACTTATAGGATATGTGAGCAGAATTTAACAGAATAATCTACTGCAATAACAAATTACCTTCTAGCAGCACTCAGACGAGAGAATTTCTGAATTTGTTAAGTTTAACAGATTATTTTTTTTTTAGAGTATATTTAAGATTCTAGGCACGTTGTATCTAACCTCAGTTTGATTAAGACTCTGTTTTAATGATTTCCAAGTATTACAAAACGTTAATTTGTATGATGTAAAACTGAAACCAAACTTGATACAATCCACACCGAGGTCTAAATTGCTGTAAAATCATTTTCCGTGGTAGCCCTGGATCTGTTTGTGTTCTATACCTAAGTACTTTAAAAGCACACATACACCGAAAGTGTGACGTACAAGAACTTTGGAACGCTTTGTTAAAGCCGAAAAATTAGGGAGATTGGCCGTGAAGAGTTTCCGACCACACTGGCCCATGTCAAACCACAGAACATAATAAATAACACGGTCTCCCAAGGTGTGAACCGGTTAAGACCCGCTTTCCGTTATATTTAATTCGAGCGTTGTGGATCGATGGGTGTAGGTCTTATATATGACGTTATAAAGTTAATAAGAGACTCGTGACTTGCAGAATGTGTAATTGGTTACACTGTGAAGGATGCGGATTGAAAATACATTACCTGCAGGCTATCACTTTTAGTGTTTGACAACTCCCTAAAACACTCCCACAGATATGAAATATGTGTTTACGTTTGCCACTGTTCAGTATTAAAGGGGAGTGTCAACAAATTTTTAATTTCGTATTATTCAACACTTCAATGCATTATTTTGAGCTACAAAAGTGCACGTGCAAACGGATTGATTGGTCGAATGGAAATTGAGGAATGTTCTTGTCAGTGTCACTCTTTTTAGTGTTTGTATCCTTATTGTTCAAAATACCGTTTTTAATTTCATTTTGATTGGTTCCCAACACTGTCATGTGATTAAGTCCGCCACTGCGCACTCCTGGGTAGAATATCACAAGTGCTTGCTATAAGAGTGCAACCGCAGCTGTATGTGTATGGGGAAAACGCAAGCGCTTCTCTCTTCACGTGTGCCTGGTGAATATTTTTGAGGTTTGATATAAATGGAATATGTATCCACAAAATCTATTTTAAAAAAAGGGGCCTCCGTGGCTCAGTCGGTTAGCGCGCTAGCGCAGCCTAATGACCCAGGAGCCTCTCACCAATGCGGTCGCTGTGAGTTCAAGTCCAGCTCATGCTGGCTTCCTCTCCGGCCGTAAGTGGAAAGGTCTGCTAGCAACCTGTGGATGGTCGTGGGTTTCCCCCGGACTGTGCCCGGTTTCCACCCACCATAATGCTGGCCGCCGTCGTATAAGTGAAATATTCTTGAGTACGGCGTAAAGCACCAATCAAATAAATAAATAAATAAATAAACAATTGTCAATAAATACAATTTTATTAAGATATTGTCCGCGTGAATAGTGTATAGGTATAGAATAATATATGTGATCTATATGCATCTATAGGGTATCCCCTGCACATAAAGTTTAAAATGCATACATTTCTATTTTTGTGATTTCTATTTTATTTTCATTCAAATGAAGAAATCGCACACATTTAGGAAATCGAAAGCGATTGTTATCAGTTTCAACCGCTGAATCATGTATTTAATACGCATATATAAGCGTGGGATGCGAATGATGCAAAACTTGATTTATACAGTTACAAGCACATCAGAACAAAACAATTTTGACATGTAATCAAGGTTAAATTATTTGTTGGTTTTTTTTTTCTCGCTAAAAAAGCAGCATAAATGGCTTGTCAATGATAAGTCCCAAAACTTTTCTATAAAGTCCAAAAAGAGAATGTTTACGCCTATACTTATAGATTTTTATATATATAAGCTGTACTTTGAAGCCTATAAGTATAGGTGTAAACTCTGTGTTTTTGGTCTTTATAGAAAAGTTTTGGGGCTATGAGAAAAAATGTTATCGGTGACATGTCATTTATGCTGTTTTTATGCTATGTATATGAAGAATTCATACACATAGGATTGAATACATGCATGCTACCTTGAAAAAAGACATTGAGTATTTCTGGCTGTAATATAGTTTTACTAATTGTTTTTTTTTTCAGGAAAGAAAGCAGTGATCAGGCTATTTAAAGAAGTGACCTCAGCGACAAGTTCAATTGGGTTGAAACACTTAAGTCACTATTCTGGTTGTAAAAATATAGTTATTTCTATAATCGCTGACTTGTCTAAGCGTCGCGCCAACGCATCGGGTAACAAGCTAGTTGTTTTTTTTTTTTTGTGCCTTGGTTCCACTTGATTTTTAACATTTACTGCTTATACCTTGTTCTGGTTCGTAGATTTTAATGAGTTATATATGATTGCAAACTAAGTGTTATTCATTGGCTACAACTTATTCCATAAGTGCAGTTTTATAGGATGCTTGGTTCGCACAAACTATGAACTTTTCGTTTGATTGGATAACATCTTTGATTGACTATTGGCTTAACAGACCAATCAGGATAAAGGACAACATTACCGACTGTGGCAAACTTCGGGTTTAGCGGAAGACCGAAACAGGACGTTCAAAATCTAAATGCGGATACATTCACAGTATACGTGATAACACGCTTTTTATATATACTGCAGTTAACGCAGCACAGTGACCCAGGCTCCGGGATCAATAAGCGATCTTGGACTTAAGTCAAAACATCCATCATTAAACTCAATATGTTGTTTTCCGTTATTTTGGCTGAAATTTGTTGTACGATGACTTACTCAGAATTTACGTTTTCAAACAAAATCTTTACCTTGTAATATAGGAAATAACAGTTTTAAAGTCAGTTGAAATTTTGACTTATGTCTAAAACTGCTTTCTGATCCCGGGGCCTGGGGTCTGGCAAATGTGATCGTTTTAAGTTCTAGTTCATGCAGCTCACGTTGGCTTCCTCTCCAATCGTACATTGGAAGATGCCTCATCAACCTGCGGATGATTTTCTCCGGTTTCCTCCACCATAATGCTGGCCGTCGTCGTATTAGTGAAATATTCTTGAGTATACAGCGTAAAACTTTAATCGTAGAAGTAAATAAATGAATAAATAAATTTAATTAATTAATATATAAATTAATAAATAGATATACTTTATGGAGCCAAATATAGAAATGTTTTTTGTGAGCTATAATTATCGGCTGGAAATCCCTATTGCAGTGTGAGTTGAACATATTAAATATAAAATTATACTGTAATTTTTTTTCTATTTCCTGACTTCGTAAATAGGAATTCAGACAGGAAGGTCCGGTCCGTTGACCATTGACTTCTGGATCGACCTTGCTTTTCTTAAAGTAGTATTTCATGTTTATGCATTGAGTTACAGGTGCGGGTTTGGATTCGCCATGCTTGACCAATCAAGTCATGGTCGCACGGGGATTTCCCAAACGTGCATACACAAAACACCTCATCCCTAACTACGTCGTATAGTCGGTTTATCGCCCTGTAAACAATATCTTTGAAAAAAATCGCGCTGTAAGTGTCTTGTTTTCGTCCATATGCTTCAGCAGACTAAACCGGGTGTAAATGTGTGTACAGTATGAGCAACTAAGTAGCGTTGAGGAGAGGCGCGGAGAACCGGTCGTGGCATAGTGTTTAAGGAACTGTCTTTCACTATAGGAGTCAAGAGGTTCAATCCCCGCCTTGCGCACTAAAGTTTGTTTCACTCATAAAACTGACCGCCATCATTCTTGAGTGTGGCGTAAAACAACAATTCGGCGGGTCCCGTGATTTTATTTCCATACTTCGGGAGCTGTGGTTTCGCTCGGTCAAGGTCCAGTTCGCCCGTAAATCTCACGACGCCTTTAGTGAATTATTTTTGTCAAAAATACCAATCAAAGCGAATAACCTAAATAAATAACCCTAATTTTTACTCTAAATTCGGCTCCTCCTATACTGATGTGCTACGCTTTGAAAACCAGTTGGCGCTTCACTATAACGTACAAGGAAAATAAACAATTACATGCATGAATGTAGAGGCTGCAGATACCATGACAACAATCGAGCAATCACGGATGTCGTCGGGTACCACTTCTGGCAGGAAATTTACTGACAAAGTATTATTGTACAGGAATACCCCTGAGTTCAAAGATTCGTCATCGCATATTGCAGTTACAGGATAGCACATCGCTGTAACAGACACTATGCAGGTAAACATCCAGTGTCTCTTAGAGCATTTACTCTCATATGACGTCATATTTCACATTAGTTACGTATATAAGCAGGATATCTGTATAAAGTGGCAATAAACAACAAATAAATAAATCAAAAGAATGACAAGAAAGTTTAAATCAATATACCGGTGAGAAATATTAGTTGTTAATGAGTGTTTTAATTTTGAACAGGCAATGGCAGTATGCCCTAAAGGTTTACATAATGAATGCATTTGGGTATTTCCCGTCCCAGGTTCATTTCATTCTGGGCAATGACATGTTCAATTTGAAAAGATCAAATGGCCTCACTATCCCCAAATATAGTGCCAATTAATTCTGATGCGCAACACGTGTTCACAAAACCGAATAAAGCTCTATAGTGCAGAATGAAAAGTGTTGTCTGCAATACTTACATATCTATATACAAGTGTTATATGTAACAGTTGTAAGCGTTGTATCTGGCAGTCGTAAGTGTTACATGTAACAGTTGTAAGCGTTGTATCTAGCGGTCCTAAGTGTTACATGTAACAATTGTAAGTGTTCTGCGTAATACTTTAAAAGTGTGATCAATCCTCCAGGCCTTTTATTGTTAAATGCAGGACTTCAGTTTCAAGAATGCACCCTCGCCTTTATCAGTGCAACATATGTTCCGTTTGCTTGCGATATGTACATGTTTTTAGCTCATGTGATACATCGATAAGTCATTTAAAAAGAAGGATAAGTCTTTTAAACCTCTTGACTCTTCTTACAGCCACCTTTTGTGTACTTAAGCTTTGTGTTGGGTTTTCAGTATAGATGTCTTGGAAAATGGGAAATGAGACCCCTTTAACCGTGTTCACAAAATGAGATTTGTTGTGTCAACTCATCGAAAGCTACCAGTTGAATGAAAATAAGAGAAACATATACATAGCTTGAACTTACACTATAAATCGATTAACATTTCACATACACATGTCGATTTTGTTGAATGAAGTTCCGTTCACACATAACTATTTATAGTCGAACTCAACTATATAGTCTAGGGAAAATGGCACAAGTGCTGTTTCATAACCACATTTACATTCCGATTTATCTGTATTTCCCTCACCTTGTAAAATTCGACCAGTCGATATAGGAAATCGCGCCGTGTGAACAAAGCTTTAGCCTACACAACCAATCACATCGCGGGATCGCGAAATTGCACCATATGATCGCGACGTTATACGGTTCATCTCAAATCCAGTCGTATAAAGCCGACTTTACGAGTGCAACACGAATGTTGGATTTAACGCATACATCAGAAATTGTGATTATGCTTAAAGAGAAAGTCATAATAGGCCTATGTGTTTGTTAATATACGGCATACTAGTATAGCAGGATAACCCACAGAGCTCGAGGAGCTCGAAGTAAACGAATTTTTTTTTATTCTCATTTAATAAATTTGATATTAAATTTAAAGTAGAGTAATGTTTTAATCCTGTAAATGGTAATGTTTATCCTGTAAATGGAAAGTCATAAACAGTACAAAATTATGTCTAAAATTAGCGAGATAATTTCGTCGTGTTTCTCCGCACGTGCGTGCAGAAGTGCGGAGGAATTTAAGCGTGAGACATCAGTTTTTCGTCTCCAAACCAAAGCGCAACATGTACTCATAAGATGAAAGGCACGCTACACCATAGAGTTCAACATCAGAACTGCCTTTACTGACCAAAATTTGACAGGATTTATCAACCGTATAATTAAGACTAAGTAGCAGATAATCGTTTCCAAACAGTTTACGAATATGTTTGTTAGGCAAAAAAGCTCTGGGAGTCAGAGCGAAAATCAGTGTTCACGGCACGAGTGCGTACAGTGTATCCAGCACGTCAACGTGTGGGAGAACACAGCAGAAATGTGCCTTCATATATCCTGACAAGAGCATCTAAAAACTTCAACGGCAAAATGACCCTCATGTAGCAAGAGATGAAGCTGATAAAAGAATTTCAAAAGTAGCGAGCATATGTATACAGTTAACATATCTTCGCGCGTTTGCATTAATTGCTGACGACAATGTTACGAAGTAAAAACAATAAAGTTCTAGGCGTGTGTAACTTTTGATTGGCTGATTTTTTATCAGTGAACTGCCATGAAGCAATTAAATAGCTCTCAACATTGTTGAGTAAAGAGAGTAATAATGTCGCGTAAATAATCATGCAATGTAAGAGTGATGTAAGTCCTCAGGGGTTCAGTCACATATATACATATATATATATATCATATCATGAACAATAAGCGTGGAATATTCAACAGAAATGAATTTCACGATGCTCACAAAATGATGAACAAGATAAAAAAAAATACTGGAATTGTAGATACTGCACGTGTAACATTAAAACATTCAAGACATACAGACAGATATATATATAAATATATATATATATATATATATATATATATATATATATATATATATATATATATATATATATATATATATATATATATATATATATATATATATATATATTCAGAACTATATCTGTACGGACATTGAAGTTGGTTTATTAACATCCAAAAGCACAAAACTTATTCAAATTATCCAACTACTCATATACATACAAAATATAAAATATTGTGGATGGATATATTTTCTATTTAAATGACGTCACTGAGTCATTCAACCAATCAAATGGCCTGAAAGCAACTGTTATACAGCTGACTCCAACATAAGTGAAAAAACACACTTCACTTTATCGTACCCAGATTTGGTCTAAAAAGCCAAAAATCCATTGATAAAAATAATGATGACTTTACATCGATAATGGGTGTGGCGGTAATGAAAACAATTATGCACATTTTTTTCGTGTACCAATGCGCGTACGCATAAACATGTCGCTTGTTCGGCTGCATGCTTTAAGTCAGGAGATATGTTAGGCGTTGTGCTTTTCTCGAACCATAAACTAAACAGCATTAATTGTCAAACTTAAATGAATTCTTCTGTATGACGATGATACACACAGAACACACTTGTGTTGCATGCACACAAACTTGTGTTCTTTCCAAGAATAGTCTTGTGTCATATTTGAACAACTCTATCTTGTGCTAAATTAACACAAAGTCTTTATGCTTTATTATTTCAGCAACATGTGTACTTCACATTTGTTTAACACATTTTTATGCTGGGATAACACATGTCTGTGTTGGGAAATCACGTGCTTGTGTAGGGGCAACACATATATGTGTTGAATGAAACAGAAAAAGTTGTGGTGTTAGATTTCAACACGTGTTTTTTTGTGAGTAATCGCTCAAGTAGATAAATAAATGCTGACATTCCCTTCTCTAAAAGAATGTGCGAATGGTGTATATCCGTTCGCTGTCTTACCGTGCAAGTATGCTTGCTATCTCAGCATTATGGTACAATAAGTTATAATAAAATTGCATAAAGGTTATTTTAAAAGAATCCTGATGTAATTGGAACTAACGAATGATATTACTTTTGTTAGAAATGAGAGGTGTATGTCCAGTAAGATACACACGCAGGGTGGACACATTGTATGATGGTTCTGTGATAATCAAACGTCCATTGTCCATTATGGATGTGTGAACACTATGCCCCGAGGGGGGGGGGGGGAGTAGGGTCAGAGCAAACTACGGCCTGACCCCTCCCCAGGCAGATTCTAAGCAGGTTTATTAAACGTGCCAAATATCCAGCATGCCAGCAACATTTATGTCAGCAAAAACATCATCATAAAACCCGATAAGACTATATACTGTATACGCCGACACTAAAAGTAATACGAATATATATCTAAGTGGAACTGTGCCTGGCAGTGTGTGAAGCACGCCCGCGCGCACAAGCATTCATTCACTCATTAAATGATTCATTGCGATAATTATTTTCGTGTCTCATTAATTTGACAATTAATTTCCTTTTAGATCATTCCCATTGTGTATATTTTTGTTTAACTGAATCATTTCCTTTTTTTTCATCAACCATAGCTCCATTTGTTTCCCATAGGACACCTCCAATTTTAAGTGAATCTATAAAAATAGTATTATATTTTCTATGTCTTTTTAAATTTAATAATTTACATATCGTTTATAATATGGAAACTAAGGTTGAAATTTGATTATGCATGCAGAAGTGGAAAGATTAAGAGATTATCTGAATGTTGCTTTATATATACATATAGCTTTATTGTGCACTGTAGGCTTGTATACCTTTTAATTAAGCAATATTTTAAATAATCTTCAAAGTAATAACTCTATTTTGGGAAAACGGGGAAGTTTTCTAACAAAAGATGATCTGAAAACACGCTAAGAAAATCAAATACTTGTCCAGGCTCTTTTATTTACTTAATCAAGAACACATCGTCCTCATCTTCTTCCTCTGCGATTTGATACATAAAAATGAACATATGTAAGAGATGTGACATTCACATTTACATGCCATGCAAGTACACTTATCTTACAGGATTACCAGCAAAGGTGACATGGAATAACGTAGCGTGCCATTACGCTGACATGTAGTACGCGGACTGGCCTATATCAAATTAACGCATTTTATTTTTGCAACGAAAGCTAAAAGAGTTACGTGTATTGCACACTATAAGTGCTATACATTTGTGAAACAGCGTCATGGGTCAGTTATGTTGTCATTAGGTTAATATGTTCTTTCCCACAGGTAACGATGATCAAGATAAGTTTACTTTGAAAAAAAGTATTTCTTATCCATAGTCGTGTCACAATGGCAACCCTGTTAACATCTGTTAATTTGTTCATTCGCTCGCCCGCTGGGTTGGTGCTTGTTAACTGGTTTGTACAATATTTCAGACGTTTTCATTTTTACGACAGTGGCTCAACGAATAATCATCAAGTTATGAAACTTCTGCTTTAAAAAGTCACAATCTCATTTCAGCCGATCATATTTTAACCAGTGAGTTCGTTTGCTCAAATTCGCCATCAGCTCGATTGTTTTTGTTTGGGCTTTCATTCAGGAAATAAATTTGTCAAATATCTGCCGGAGGGTGGTGGATTATCCCCTCAGGGTCTGTTCGGTTTCATCCAGTCATAAACCTGACTGCTATATCTAATAATTAAGTGAATCTTTTTTTTTTTTTTTGGGGGGGGGGGGGACAGTTTAAATGAATAAACAAAACTCTGAAGTCATTGCAACTAGAGGTCTTTACTGAGACACTGAGCACAACTGAGATGCATATTTTGTTATCAACCACTGATATTCTCGCATGGTACACGATTTGATTACTGATTTCACACAGTCGCCTAGAACATACCTTGCGTCTTTCCAACATCATTGAAAACTGTTGACTGCTTCTCTTTGCATGATTCCGTCCTATTTTCGTACTTATATACTCTTTCGTGCTTGGTGGTTTGTGTTATACGTGGTTTTTGGGAATTGTCCTTGCGATTATTGACCTGGAGCGTCCTTATGGTTGACGGCCGGTATACGAATGTCTTTTTCGACGTATAGATTTAAACTCGTATTTTAATGTTCACCAAAATATTTAATATGGCTTGATCGATAACTTCATCGGTGAGGAAGTTTGTTCACTCCGCACTCTCTCCGGGTACTCCGGATTCCCCCACTCATAAAACTGGCCTCCATTGTTTCGAGAAGGTTTCAGGATTTAGTGTCTATAACTCATCGATACTGCAAGGGTTTCCAAGCTCTTTGAAGCGAATTACCCAGGAGCCTCTCACCAATACGGTCGCGGTGAGTTCAAGTCCAGCTCATGCTGGCTTCCTCTCCAGCCGTAAGTGGGAAGGTTTGCCAGCAACTCAACATAATACTGGCTGCCATCGTATTAGTGAAACATTCTTGAATACGGCATAAAACACCAATCAAATAAATAAATAAATAAATAAATAAATAAAACTATACATGACAGTGAAGTTTGTGTTCATTTAGAATAACCTTACTATTTCTAACCTTCCAATAAAAATATTATGAGCTGACTGACAAGGAGTTGTCATCTCTACCGTTACTAAGAGTGAAATGCTCTTTTCTTCAATAGCTATAGCTTATGTAGTTGACTTTGAAAGTCTAAGTCAATTTAAAAGTCTAAACCAATTTTCAGAAGTGCAAAGTTTGTATACTTGCTCAGACCCAAAACGTATATTAAAGGAAAAGACCTCCAAAATCGAATTAGCCATCACTAAATAGATCAATTAAAACTATACATAAATTATTACTTTCATTTATGTTTTTTTAGACTTTTAAAGGCGCTCAAACATTTTAATTCTATGGTGGACTTAATGGACCATACTAGCTGAGGATAGGAAGTTTTTTCAACTCTAACCACGACACTGAATGTTGGGATAACTTTGTTTCACCCACGAGTGAAAGATTACTGAAATAAAGTTACCACAATTCCTTCCTTGTGGTGAACATCAGGAAAAAATCCCACCACTATTTTTCAAATATTTGAAAGCCTTTCAAAAATCTTTAAAAATCTGAAAAAAAATAAATAAAAGTATTTTTAGGCATAGTTTTCAGTTGTCTGTAAAATGAACCTTACTTCATAGTTTAGCTTTCTTATACTTTAGCGAGAATCGACAATATACTTCGATCAATACGTAACGCGAATCCCCAGAGATATCAGGGTGCTTCGGTGAAGTTCGACGACCTGACATGGCCCAACATCTGGTATGTTAGTATAACCCAAAGTCTCAGAAGTCCGTATATCCGACTGTCTGATATGTAAGTGTTCTCCAACATCCTCAAAAGAGAATCTGATGGTGAGCTGAAGAGATTTCTCGTGGAAAAGAATGGATAAATGACTGAGCTGCTTCTCAAAGCGCGAATAACGCTACACGTTCGGTCCAGTTTCCATAACAAAGGTATCACAACACTCTTAAAGACAACTCCACTGGATTTTGCTTAATTTGACGCTTTCTGAGTGATGCTAGAATAGAACATATTATGCACCGTATTTTTATGTTCTCGACAACAGAGAATCTCGCTGCATCAACAAAAGTATTCTGTTGGAATAACAGAGCATGTCTATCATTTATAACGCAATAGTTTGTATTATTAATATAATCAAATCTGCCATCGCTCAGAAAAACATAGTATTCTGTCAGTGTAGAAGACTTTACAGTGTTTGATTTTTAGACGATGTCGTAACTCCAAACCAAAGGCTTGAATGGGTCACCCAAAGAAGTTGGTGGTCGTGGGTATCTCTCCGGTTATCTGGTATCTCTGTCCGGTTTCCTCCCATCATAATGCTGGCCGCCGTCGTATAAGTGAAATATTCTTGAGTACGACGTAAAACAGCACTCAAATAAATAAATAAATCAAACAGCCTCAGATTTAGGAGTTATATCTGTAAAGTATAAAGTACAAAAAAAAAAACCGCGCAAGTACAAAGACATAATATTTACATACAAATGATTATCTGAAATCCTAACGATTTTTTTATTGTAATTTATTGACCAGAATTACAGAGGAACAAATGCATATTAATGACAAGCTGATTTAAACTGTTATTTGTAAAGGGATATAACTTAAAATATTAACATGAAATAGCACATGTATGTCTATAATTGGCGGGGAAAAGGTAGATGAAAAAATTCAATAAAATGCCAAACATGGTTTTGGCTGTGACGGGTTGACAGACAAGACATACAATGAACCTGATCACTATATCATTATCTAAGACATATGTAGTTCACAGTGTTGTTTATCGTATTTAATTTGAATTGTAATGGGGCCTCCGTGGCTCAGTTGATTAGCGCGCTAGCGCAGCGTGATGATCCAGCAGTCTTTCACCAATGCGGTCACTGTGAGTTCAAGTCCAGGTCATGCTGACTTCCTCTCCGGCCGTACGTGGGAAGGTCTGGCAGCAAACTGCGGATGGTCGTGGGTTTCCTCTGGGCTCTGCCCGGTTTCCACCCGCCATAATGCTGGCCGCCGTCGTATAAGTGAAATATTCTTGAGTGTGGCATAAAACACCAATCAAATAAATAAATAAATAAAATTGTAACAGTTTACAATATAAAACCTTTACAGCATGGCGTCGGTTTTACGGCGTTTATCAATAACTCTGAATTCATGTTGACGCGATTCAAGAAATGCCTGGTGTCGAGAAACGGAAGGTTTTCATGGGAACCACCCCATGAAACTGGCTTGTTGTTCCAGAGTTTCCTAGTACGAGAATGGCTATTTGAGTTGGCGAAAAAGTTCCGGCAAGTTTTTAACAAATGTGGCACATTATAAATGAAATACAATTTCCGCTCTGGAACATACAGGTTGAGTGTGCAGTATGTGCAGTCTGTGTCGTGCATGGAAAAGAATTTGCGATGCAGGGGAGCTCCATCTCAAGTCACAAACATAACACTGAGCTCAACATGAGCCTCCAACGCACGAAAACATTCGTATATAAGCGGATAAAGTGTTTTCGACTGGATTGTTTCTTTTGGATATGATATTTTAAGCCTGAAGCTATGCCCCGCACCATTACCACCAGCACATGTTTATGCACAACTGCCATTGAGTTGATTTTCGAGATCAGTAAACCGACTGCTGTTCTTGTCTAAGTCAGCGAAACCTATCAACTCACCAGTACACTTCACGTATACCAAATCGTCCTTCCCTTTGATATCATCCGGCAGTAAGCCAACGTAAGCTTTCCACTCATTTTCAAAGATGCTCTTTGTTTTACATTCTGAAGTCAGATGATTCACAACATCACTGGTGATGTCGCATTTGTTTTCAAAGAAATTTTTGTAATTGTATCATCGTCTGTCACTGGGCAATTTGATGATACCAATGTCTCTTAATGGTTCACATGCTTTGACTGCCCGACCTTGCACTTTGCAAGCACCATTTTATTATCAATGAGCGCCACTTCATGTAGGATGGAGATTTCAAATCTCAAATCTACACCCCCGTAACTTTTAATTATCGTGACTTGTCATTAATGAGAACTCTCACAACTTGTCACCACCCCCTCCACGGACCAGGCCAAGCTGCTGAACGCAAAGTAACTACAGTCTGGGATTAAGAGGCGTCTATCTTAATCCCTGCTACAATGTAAAATGTTCCAGGGACACCATTCATTACGAGATACATTGCGTGAAAGATATCTCCCATATATAAATGTGCTTATACTTATTATCTGTGCAATGAAGTCATAGCAATTTGTTTTGACATCAGATTGACATCAGAAAATGTTTGTGCATGAAATAAGCATGACAGCTTACACATAACCGATGTTTCAGAACATGACTGTGACGTCAGCATTAGTCGTACTCGTTTTCTATACGGTGGAAATGTTATCCCTGAATAATACATAAATGGAATCCTTTAGATGTATTTTCCTTTAGCGCGTACAAATGGTTAATATTTTGCAAATGGCGTAGTTTTAGTTTATAGCGCAACTTTTACATCCCCTTTACTTCATTTCTCAGAAATGTAATTTCGCTGGACTAGGAATTTAAACTCGCCGTAAAGTGAACAATTACCATCGCTCAAGTTGAACGCACATTAATCGCACTTTATATAGACCTTTTATCTGAATCTGGTTATAAAGATGGAAACTAGATCATTCATTCAGATACCATGATTGTGTATTTTGTTTTCTTTCGCACAGAGAACTGTGTGCTGTTCTCAAATGTCGGAAACGCACTCCAGAACTCTATTAAAGGGACAGAAAGGTTGGACCTTTCCCGCCTATAAAGTAATTCAAACCGGCGTTCTGAACTCCATTAGTCATCTCTATCTTGTATCTTTACAATTACGGTTTGTGTGCAAACGTAATAACGTATTAGTCGGTCATCATGAAGGAACATAGGTAATTTCAGCTTGTATTCGTCGCCATCGCACCACGGGAAATTAAGGTATTCCAACACTGCGAACAGCTTTCGATACGGTCCGCGCTCGGTCCTTACACACACATTGCTCGAATTTTTACGAATGTTTAGTAGTTACAAACAAGAAACATCAGCATATCAGGACAAACTTGTTATGTCACATTTTGAAACAATGACATGTGTTATTACAAGTTTCTTTTTGCATGTCTTGGCTCACTACCATTTTACCTACTAAATCGTTGTTCATTAAATCATTGTTCTTCAGTGATGAAGACGTCTTTAATGTACAGTATTAAAATCAGTGTTAACCAGAAAATACCTCTACTGAAATTTTCTTGTATTTCTCGGTGTTGTCAAAGTTTCAGTTTGGTTAACATTGGTCTTCTTATGTAAAACATAAACTTTATAATGTGATCAGGGTTGCCATAGTTTGGGAAATCTAAAATCCGTATTTCTGCCGTAGTTTCATCCTTCATAGTACAGTGAGCTAACGAAGTCACAGTTGACAGCAGTTTGCACCTGAGGGAAGAGTTCGAATCTTGGTGATTCCCTTTTCTTTGTTGGAACATATTTTTGTGTAAGTAAAGATATAGGCCGTCTTGTATTAAAAAAGTGTTATAATGAATTATAATAAATAATTGCTAAGATATGGTATTATGTGACGAGTGGTAACTGTAGCGAACTCATACACGAATCCCATACATTAACAGTGGAAGAAGTGGAAGTATACGGCTGAAAGTTACATTTGTTATATCTTTATGTACCGGTAATTGACTGGTGCATAACTGTGTGCTAAAGAATTTTTAAGAAAGCTAAATTTCTGGTGCTGTGTTTTTCCCCTGACTACCATGCCTCATGCTAGAAAGAGAATAAAAAAAGGAGATATTTCAGTGAGACTGGAGCAGGCCACCATTTTTCGATTTTATGGCCTACAGATCGCTACAGTGCTTGTTTGGAGTTTCATAAGTCGCATACTTGCCATATAACGGGGAAACGGGGATAGTCGTGGGTTTCCCCCGGGCTCTGCCCGATTTCCTCCTACCATAATGCTAGTCGTCGTCGTATAAATGAAATATCCTTGAGTACTGGGAAAAACACCAAACAAATAAATGAATAAATATAACAGGAAAAGAAGAATAAAACGGAACTGAGCTATACTCAGTTTTGCTTCTTGAGGTGCACAAGTTCTTGCACTGAGGTCTTTTCCCCATTTTAACACACCAAAGCAATATTTCAAGAGATAACTTGAAAATCAACAACTGAGCCACAGTCACACTATAGTTAGATCACAATCAAATAAGTTAAACACAAGACACAGGAGGTGATGTGCAGGATAGCTAATCATTCGAGATCAAGCGCCTTTCTTACGTGATCTTACGGTATTGATATAAGGCTCGTGTATAGATCAGCGCCATCAGCGCAGTGCTTTTCGTCGAGAACACAGTGAAGAACCCGAGATAAGTATTCTTATATCCCCTCTGAATTCTGTTTTATTCTTATATCCCCTCTGAAGTATGGCGCCCCAGTAAATTAGATATGTAATCTCAACGGAGTCAGTAGGTACATTTCTATTTTAGAATGGATAGGTGATAGGAGAACGTACAAAGGGAGGTAATCACGCTGTGGCAATATCATACTCATTGTCAAAGTCCACAAAGGCCCCTCGGTGATCACCGTTGGAGAGTTTTCTAACTGTCTTTCGAGTATAATATTGCTGGATTTTATCTTCAGCTGTGTATATTTGCTGGGAAGCAGGACATACTTGACGGCTAGTGTACGCCCAGCTGTGGTTGGATCTGCGAGACTGTCAAATGTGCAGGCCCAACCCGCCAAGTAAGTGTGAAACCACACAAATAGTATCCAAATGTACCTCGATGCAGCGTCTCGCATATCACATAGGTTAGTACTAATGCCTGTAATGCACCAGAATGTTCGAATGTGTTTGAATTCTGTCATCTCTATTCACAGATTTATTCAGTCCCATGCTCACTAATCTACAAGCATTTAGCAACATTAAAGACGCTTATGTAAAAAAAAAAAAAATGTTACCCAGAATTTTCAGTTTCGTTTTGTATCTCTGGTTTCTCTGAGAGGTTTCAATTAGTTACATTTCTGGTAAAATGATAGATATGTGAAAGATATTAACAGCGTAGGGCCTGTAGGCCTACATTTATGTAGGTGTCATAGGCCTATTTGAAAATAGAACTTAAAAACACAGAAAAGTAGCCCACTATATATCAAAAAGGCTAATCTAACGTCAGATTAATCTCGATTTACCGTCCACTCCCTATTATTCGACTCTGCAGTCTTTAGGTTCTGTGATTACTTAAGGTTTATTTTATCTTTTTTTATCTATTTTATATAAAATTGTACTATTGCTAAATTTTAAATGTGTACCTTATGGGCGTGTTTGGTAGGCATATATATGTGTATATATAATATTTGAAATAATAATATTCTTGAGTACGGCCTAAAACACCATTCATATAAATTAATAAATAAATGTTTGAAATATTTTTCTATTTGCCAGAAATGCTTGATAAGTACGAAGGTCAACAGAAGTGAAAAATAATCAAAAAAAAAAAAAAACTTTGGCCTCTCAAGAAAATGTTCGGCGCTCAGTATAAAGAACAGCTGGGGAAAGCCCTCGAGGAATTTTACGAAACTTTTGCTAAACCGAGGGTCCTACCAGAAGTAGACGATTTCAAGAGTACAGTAACAGAGATCCTCCAGAGAGTGATAACTAGAGAGCCGAGGCTGAAATTTAAGGCTCACGATGTCGGCAGCGTCGCCTCTGGAGATGCAGCCATCGTAGCCTGTGACCTTGACATTTTGCTATGTCTTGACATCGAGGGATCTGTCGAAGAATCGTTTCTCTCTCCTGGTTATGCCAAGTTCAAACTGTCAGCCGCTAGCGCGAAGGAATGGGCGGACGTGGCCTCTGATGAGTATTTACACCCTACAAAATAACTGGTTTATTTCGTCGCCATGTTCATGACATCGTCGCAGAAATAAATCTACAAACACAGTTTTGTGTCGGAGGAGAGGGATCTGCGGCCGTAGCTGTCAAAATGCTTTGTGAAAACCATTTGATCAAGGCAGATTTAGTGCTGGCAGTGAAACGCACAGGTTGGCCAGCTTCCGCAAACCCAGACTGGTTACAAAGGTTCAAAAACGAATCAGGTTCATTGGGCATGCTGAAGTACCTGGGTCTATTTCGTGGACAGAACGAGGAATGGCCAAGCACAGAAACAGTTTCCAAGATAAAAGAAAATGGCTATGATCTGGTATGTACGTTCATCTCGGAGGATTTTTTCTGGATTGGGGACAAAGGGCCTGATGTAAAACTTTTGTGGCGCCTTTCGATGTCAAGGGCTGAAACACTTCTACTGCGATCTTTTCCAGAATGCCGTGAAAACGAAAAGAAATGTCTCGTGATCTTCAAAGCTCTCCGACTCCATGATCTGGCAAGAGATGAAAAACCTGAGCGTCGAGGGTTGAAGGCACCCGTAAGCTATGTGTTAACATCTTATCACTTGAAAACCGTGTTTTTCTATGAAGCATTATCCAACTCGAGCCGGCGCGAGTTGGTAGATTGTTTTCTTTCCTACTTACAACTGTGTTATGGAATGTGTGTTGGTACCGTGGCGATATTTGGACTGCCGTCCTTTTTTTTCCCAAAGACAAATTTGATGAAACACGGTATTCAGCCCATTTCACTTCTTAATGCTTTACACGCTGATCCACTGGCCTATTTCCATTCTATTCTGCCGGTTGACCCGTCATTAGTGTTTTCAATTTGCTATTTTTGACTCCAAGCACTAAATTGGTGGCAAATAAAGGCATCATTCCAGTTTCGTGCGTATACAAGAGAATGGGACAAGATATTTTTTAATACATTTCATAGTAACACAGACATAACACAGATTCTAGGATTGAAAGGGGCTGGGGATTTACTATATTCAGTTTGCTATTTTTGACTCCAAGCAAAAGACTGGTGACAAAAAGGCATCAATCGGGTTTTATATGAATAAAAGAATGAGAGCACGGTATTGTTTTTACACGTTTAATAGTTGTTTGGACTTAAATGTTCGACATACCTCAGATTCTAGGGCTGAAAGAGGCCGAAAACTTAGTATTTTCAGTTTGCTATTTATGACTCCAAGCAATAAATGTGTGGCAAAGCCGCAAAGAAAGGCACCATTCGAGTTCCAAACGTTCAAAAGAATGAAGCACGGCATTTACACATTTTATATACCCCGTTCACACGGGAAAAAGAGTTTGAGTTGGTTTAAATCGGGTTTAAATCGAAGCCAGTTGAAAAACTACGTGCGTTCACACGACCATGTAGCCAAGCCGGTTTTAAGCTAGTTCAGAGATTTGCCAGTTTACACGGTCACATTGAACCCGATTTGGTAATTCCAACGTCATGCTCCGTCAATACGTAGCTTCACTCGCCTGCGTCTTGTGCGAGATGATGTCCCACACCTTCTTGTTTCTTACAGCACCATTCAGTTGTTATCGCCCCAAACAGCGATTCGTACCGACGTTTCTTCGTCGCCCCAATTATCCCTCAACTGTCCATCTTTGAATGGCGAGCTTGTCTACCATGCCATGTCCACAAGCGCGTCAAAAATGAATATACGGGGTATTTTATCCAGTTACAGTTCACACGGCACAGATAAACCGGGTCAAACCCTGAAACTGGCTTCAAGCAACTTCGCAAGTTGGGGGGAATAAACCGGATTATATGTCCCACTTTGCGTTCACACATGCGACGTCAAACTGGCTTAAAAGCCACTTTCGCAAGTTAAACCAGCTTAACTTTGCCCTTGTGAACGGGTTAATAGATGTTTGGAATAAAATATACGGACATAACACAGATACTTGGACTGAAAGGGGCCAAGAGCCCTGCATGTGGGAACCAGAAAATAAATTCCATCGAAAGCCAATTTTTCGAGGTTGGATCGAGGAAATTTTTTAATCATGGCCTTATACACTAGGTAAACACACCGAGCTGTGTGTACAAATAAACTGTATACGTATGAACTGGAAAGGGAGCTAAACTGTATAGAAGAAAATAAACTATATATATAAATTACATTGATTGTCTTGATTGTCTCGTATTGATTATGCTGTTCTCAAGTGTATGCATGTTTGCTTCAATTGGGTGGGGATCATTTTGATAATTTATAGTCCGAGAGTGCACCCTTGTTTCATTTAAAGATTTAATACTTGAGGAAATGTTTGGTCTATATTGGAGAACAAGAGCATTACAAATAAATTTGTTAACGAACACCTTCAAAGAGAGAAATACTACATGTAAATTGACGTAATCATATATAAGGGGAGAATACTCTGCATCTGGAGCGTTCATATTTCTGCAAGTCCGATCAGATCTAGACTCTGAGCGGGCTGTTCCACCGATCAAATGCCTGCAGGCTGAGTATTTGGAATGGTGCATATAGGGAAGGATCAAAAGAAATATGGATGGACCAGAATTTACTGAGAACAGTTCCTTGGCCTGTGTATGACCTCGTGTCGAACATGGGACACTGAGACTCTGATGTGGCTTTTTCTTATGGAACGTAATAGTGAGTTGGAGGAAATTAAGAGATTCCCATCAATATAGCGTTCTTAGACTGAAGTCAAAATTGTCACCATTAAAGGACCTGGTATGGTAGGGCGAATAGGAATAGGCCCCGATAAGTACGATAAGAAAGTACAAATTTCAAAATTCCGGCACAATTGTGTAAATTTCCAAATCGGAAGTATACCACTTGGTCAAAGCAGCCTTACAATTTTTTTGACTAAAAAAGAGATGGTTGCTCAGTAATAACCCGGCTAAAATGCACTCTCCATCAAAAACGCCAATTTTTCATTCAAACGAGGCACTGTGTTTTTAATTTACAGTATGAAGATCAACGTTAATCAGAAACATATCTTGTCTGAAACTTTCAGGTGTGTGTTTCTAGGTGCTGTCAAAGTTTCGTTTTGATTAACGTGTGTTTTTCATATGTAAAACATAATCTTTGTAAACTGATCAATTTGTTATATTTTGGCAAGTTTAAAATCCGTATTTCTGCCATTGTCTGTGAGGTATCCTTCAGTACAGTATAGTGAACTAACGAAGTCACAAAGAAGTCACTGTCGAAAACAGGTTGCACTTCAAGGAAGAGTTCGAATGTTATGTTGGCCTTTTTTGTTTGGAAACATACTTTTGTGTGAATAAATATGTAGGCCGTCATGCATTAAACCGGGCAGAGCCCGGGGGAAACCCACGACCATCCGCAGGTTGCTAGAGGACCTTCCCACGTACGGCCGGAGAGGAAGCCAGCATGAGCTGGACTTACAGCGACCGCATTGGTGAGAGACTCCAGGGTCATTGCGCTGCGCTAGCGCGCTAACCGACTGAGCCACGGAGGCCCCCGCAACTATAAAGAAATCATACGTGAATCCTAGTTGAGAGCACAAGTGGTCGTCTAGCTATCACAAACATTACGACGTTATGCGTAGCACAAGTATAAGGCGGTAAGCTACGTTGGTTATATATTTATTTAATTGATTGGTGCATAACTCAGGAATTTGTCAGAGAGTTACAATTGTAGTAAGGTGATTTCCATTACACAGTGTTTAATTTAAAAAAAAAAAAGATAGTTCATCAAAACAACTTTGGCCTCTCAAGAAAATGTTCGGCGCTCAGTATAAAGAACAGCTGGGGAAAGCCCTCGAGGAATTTTACGAAACTTTTGCTAAACCGAGGGTCCTACCAGAAGTAGGGCATAGGGCATATACATCTCTTCAGTGCATGTTTGGAGCTTTATAAGTCTCGTGTTTGCTAAATAAATAAATAAATAAATAACAGAAAAAGAAGAGTAAAACAGAACTTAAAAAAGAAGTGGCCCTTACGAGTCTGTAGCTGTCACTCACAGCTATAGTCAATTTTGCTCTTTGAGGAGCACAATTTCTTGCACTGGGGCCAATTCCCCGCCTTACCATACCAGGTCCTTTGAAATGTTCCTTTCCCTTATTTTTAATGGAATTTGTTCTACAGTCTAATATTGCTCAATGTTCCCGTGGCTTGACAAAAGACCTTTAAAAGACCATAAAAGGGGAAGGCGTAAAAGTACGCTGCGTGATATAGTAGGACAGGTCATGTCGGTTAGTAAACGATCGCGAGAGCACGGTATAACTGCATTTCTATTGGTCACTTGTATTTACATTGTCAATATACTTAAGAAACTTTGTGTGTGGCTGGGTTAATATTATATATTATATATTTTATTGTTCCGCCTGTATTAATTAAGTGAGAGTATTAACAAAGGTGACAGTATTGATGATGAAAAGTGACATAAATAATTTGGATATTGCTGCTCCGGAAGTTTGGTGCTGGATATCTGTTGAGCACTGAATTTCCCTCCTTGGCTGAAGAGTGGAGATTGGCACCGGAAGGCTGACGAGTTCATTGGCACTCTAAGGAGAAACGAAAGGTACCTTTATACCATGTGTGTACTTTAATGGGGATCAGAGTAGCCTTTAGAATGTCCCTTGTAGACAAAATCAAAATAAAAATTCATAAAAGCCACAGAGCAGGGAACTTTTAAAATTTCCCTGCCTTCACCGTCCTTGGTTCTTTGTGATATTAAGAAAAGTAGATGGCGTTCCTATATAAGGCCCGTTAAATAGTCTCATATGTTATATATATATAATAATGGCATGCCAGTCATTACCATGTAGTATTGGGGTCCATTCCTACACTGGGCCTGGAAGCCGGGGGTCCCTGTCCGCGTGGTGTACATCTGGAATTCCCGTCGTGTATCCTCACCTCGCCAGTCCACGCGGAAGATGAGCCGGGATACCCAATTTGTCCCATGACTGTAAAATCAGTTCAGATATAGGTCAAAGAGTCATTATTACTGTTGTGTGTTCTCAGTCACAAAACTTTGTAAACTAATATTTCTGATACTTACCACATGCATCGCCTTAATATTTATGCACTTAAGTCACGCTTAACTCCATAGTGAAAAGTTTTTCACTTAAACGACGCAGTTAGTTTTAAGGGTTGAGGAAACCGGAGTAGCTTTGGCAAGTTACTGGCTATCTTTCCAAGGCGTGAGATACAGACATGCACATTCGTTAGAAGGTAAGTGGTGTTTAACCAAAGTTAGCGCAAACGGACGCCTATGAGCCGTCGACTAGTGACTGTCCAAAGGCGATGCGTCGCTCTCATTGCTTACGGCACCTTGTGGTATTGTCCATTGTAATCTAGACAATATCAACAACAAAATCAGTATAGCATCCAAACTCTTTAGCGTGAAGCGATTTCTAAAAAAATGATAATATAAGTCGTCCACAAAATCAACACTGCCCAACTTCTTAATTCGAACTCGAAACTCGGAGTGTTTTTACTTTTATCGACAAAGGTGTTCGAACTTGACCCCCACCCCCACCCCACCCCACCCCCCGGCCCCATGTATTAATATCTTACTTCCCTTTGCATGACAAACTGGCCGGTCAATTAAGCTTATAGTGTCCAAACGTTACAGCAAACTTTAAGTGAAGTTAATATGCACTGTAACTAATTGACTAAGTCCATTTCTCGTTCCGAGCTTGTGCAAGGGTTAAATGATACATTTCACCTTGGCAAGTTGCTAAAGCCTTGATTACTTTTAACTAAATGGCCGTTCCCTGTCTGATGCTAATATAGGAGGGAGAACAATGCGTCTAGTCAAGAGTTGGACTGTCAGAATAACACTGTGTCATTCGGCAATAGCGTCTTCGTTTCATGGTTTATGATAAGTTCCAGTCGCAAACTTATCTTGTTTATTCTCACCTAGAATCATCACCTTAATCCGACGTTATATTTATTTATTTATTTATTTGATTGGTGTTTTACGCCGTACTCAAGAATATTTCACTTATACGACGGCGGTCAGCATTATGACCACGACCATCCGCAGGTTGCTGCCAGACCTTCCCACTTACGGCCGGAGAGGAAGCCAGCATGAGCTAGACTTGAACTCACAGCGACCGCTGTGACATGGGTTATTACGCTGCGCCAGCACGCTAACCGATTGAGCCACGGAGGCCCCACGTTATATTTCTTCTGTCTAGTCTACATCTAGTACATGTACCCACCGCTGCAATGGATTCCGGAAGTTGTTCAGGTAATCTTGACTGGGAATGGTGGAACACTCGGTCAAGTTAATTCGCGGGTAATACAAAACAAAAGACAGACACATCTCCTGAACCGTGCGTAGTCCCCCCTGAAAGAAAGAGGAACATTATAGTGCATTTTGTTCTATGAAGTTACCGTTATATACATGTTATAAAATATCATCAACCACATTCTGAATGTATCCTTTATGTAAGCAACTCTTTCCATTAGAGTAGGGCTTAAGCACATAAAGCCTATGAAACTCACACAATTTGTGGTAGACACTTTGTCCAATTTGTGCTCCAAATAATTTGTTTGTTTTTTTTTTATTGTCCCCTTGTTTGAAAGGATGGTGGGGTTTAGGAATGATGGTCGTCCGTACAACCGTCCCACACTGAGTATATTTTTTATGTACACAAAAAGCCCTTGTGTTAAAATGTAAGACAACCAATTTTCATTTAACACGGAAATGTGTTACCCCAACACCCCAACATATATTAAATAAATGTGAAGCGTTACAGAATAATAAAACACAAACCTGTGTTAAACCAAAATGGGGTAATGTGTGCATGTCATGTACAATTGTGATGGTACATCAAACACTTGTTTATTTTGCAAATAAAGATAATGCAAAGTGTTTTGAATAACATCCATTTCTGTGAACACAAGACCTGATGTTAATTCAACACAAGATAGAGTTGTTCAAGGATGACACAAGATTTTGTTGGAAAGAATGTAAGTTTGTGTTCATTTTACACAGGTGTTTTTTTTGTGTGTGTGTAATTAATGCCTAAACAAGTGAAGAAAGCTTATGTAACGCCTAGGTTCAGTAGTGGACAATTTCAAGATGTATATAGTATCTTCAATTCACACTCCAAATCATTTTTTTTCTTATATTGTTGTTGGTGCTGGGCATATTTTTTTTTGGGGGGGGGGGAATATATGTTTTCCATCCCCTTTCTAACAATGTTCCGTTTAAGTAAATTGTTCTTTGTTTTGAGAGTCCTGCAGCCTATAGCATGGCCAAGTCATGAGGTTGTATAGCATGCCCAAGTCATGAGGTTGTATAGCATGCTCAAGTCATGAGGTTGTATAGCATGCCCAAGTCATGAGGTTGTATAGCTGCCCCATAGGAATCTCCTTATTCAAGAGTGAACATTTGGGTATTCTTACAAATGTCACTGTGGCTATCTGGGAAGAATTGTAAACGCATTCCGTTATCAAACCGTCTCCCTGAAACACACAAACACACGGTATGATTAGCCAAACTAGCTAAAATTACTAACGTTAAATAAAGTTTTACACTTGCCCTTGTTTTCTGGTCAAGTGGTTTTGGACAGTGTATATATATATGTATATATATATATATACCTGATTGAGGTTTTAAGTCGTACTTCACTCATATTTCACTCATACGACTGCGGACAACATTATGGTAGGAAGAAACCGGCAAGCCTGTATGGGCGGAGAGCCACAACCAAGCAATATATACACAGGAAAAACACTTGTGTTCTTTCCAACAAAAGTCTTGGGTTATATTTGAACACCTCCATCTTGTTGCATTAATACAAGGCCTTGTCTGCGTTCAATTATTTTATAACACAAACACGTGTACTTCACATTTATTTAACACATGTTTGTGTTGGGGTAACACATTTTTGTGTTAAATGAAACAACCCAAATTGTTGTGTTAGAATTCAACACAAGTGTTTTTTCTGTGTATAAGTGCTACCAGAAGTCCATTACCTAGAAGTATGCAACTTCCCTATAGCTAGTCTCTACGGCACTTAACACCTTTCTTCGACACATTATGTGACGTATCAGTGCAGCTATGCATTTTTCTTTCTCTTTATTGCGCAGGAAACCTTTGAGAAACGCCTGATGCATGATGGGTTCCAAACGCGGTTGTGTTGAAATAGACTTAAAAAATTACGACAAAAATGATAGTCATTGTTTTATAGTTGCATGGAAATATAAAAATATAATCAATAGGTTGTTAACTGGGTAGCAACAATGATCAAGGAAATCGTAGTTTTTAAATACGGAATTTCGGTTTCAAGGTATGGCCAGTTCTTGGAGCAGCCGTTTACAATTAGATTTCTCATGATTCAGTTCACAATTTCCACCAAGAGGTTGAAATAATTCTCCACCAGGTGCGAGCCTCTACAGATGTGTACTGTGTCGTGGAGACTAGCTATAGGGAAGTTGCATACTTCTAGGTAATGGACTTCCGGTACTACCCAACACGTTTGCCGACAAAACAGCACAAAGGCTGGAAAAAACAACGCACTACACAATTGAATTATTTTAGGTGGGAAAACTTACCAATTAACATTTTGGAGATGCTAGAATTGGCAACTCGTATAGCTCCCACAGCAGGTATGCAAGACTTTGTATACACACTTAAGCTTTATTTATGTTCTGCAATAAAACTTACTGGAAGAACCAGCCTTTCTTCCTTCAGATATCGTAGTACTTGCAAATTGAAATCGTATGTTTTGTCTTCGGCAATTAATTCGAGCTCCCGCCCATTCCGGAAGTGCCGTAAGCGGATTCCGCGGCCCAGTAGATGGGAATGAAAGATGACGCCAATGGAATGGATGCCTTCTGTGCGATTCACCATGGACTACGGAAAGATAAAGAGATTAGCTGTTAATGTATAGTAATAGAAAAGACACGGTCCGCATTTTTCTTAGGTGATATATAACCAAAACCATATAATACGAATTGATTTCCACCAACCATATAATACGAATTGATTTCCACGAAGGCCTTTATCAGGTACCGGGATTCGGTACAACTTACAACTGAGTGTTGTGACCTCTGCTATCGTAACTTGACGTATTGCAGTCCATGATCATGAAACGGCAGGCCTTTATATTATACCACGATACAGGAAGATTAAGAACCTTTTCAGTACATTCCGGAAGGCAATGACCAGTCGTGGTGAACTTTTCTGAATAAGGCGGGATAACCTGTCGACCACTGACAACTGTTCCCGTCTGAAATACGCCTGCGTCATACTGTCTGAGTTCTGGTGTCAAAATGAGCCTCAAACCAGATGAATCTCGAATGCCTATGAACAAATCGTTTTCGCTGGTGACAGATTTATTAGTGGTTAAATAATTCAATGAAAAGGATAAAATTTTAACAGTTTGGAAAACAATATCAGAGTTTCAACATGACAAATAAACAGTGCTTTTTGAATACAGACGAAATATACTTCTTAGAGTGTCGGGTTGAATAAAAAGTGCTAAGAGCTTTGGTTAAGCTGCTTAAAACCATATGATTTCGGGTAATAAGGAAGCTTAGTAAAATTCTAATTAAACATTTAAGAAACAGCAGATGGGACTGCAATGAACATTTACCAGCGTGATTTGAGGGGTTGTCGTAGTGGGTTTCCATGACAATCAGCGTGGGATCATCTGGTACTCCGAAAGGAATCCCTACGTGAGATGGTAGCTCGTGTACCTGTTGCGAACAATTACGAACAATAACTTTTTCTATGACGTAACGTAAACTGGGGAAGTTGTCGTTCAGGTTAGTCTTGTGTCTTGTGTATTTCACGACAAATTCTCAAATATCTATGTGGTTTATAAGCTCATTTTCACGTCTTCAGTATTTTAATGGGAACTGCATCCTTTAAACATGTATAGGATGGAGACATTTGGCGAATTGCGCTAAACAAGATTAGTTTAAGTTTTAATTCCCGAGATACAACGTTGCCCTTCTCCTTAAGAGGTGGACATTGTAATCTCCAGCTTGGACCCGAACCAACGTTAGGTATGAATACGTTCCTTCTGTCTCAGTGGTGTTCGTGAGTCACATTCCACATTCTGGGACTAAGATCTTTTCAAATTTATTTCAGTTCACGATTCAATGCTTTACTCACCCCACCTCCGATGCTCCAGGCCAAGAGCACGGCGTTACAATGCCACCAGTCTGCCGGCATGGCCCGATGGTAACAAGGGTGGCCAAAGTTGACGGCAGCCCTAGATACCGGGCGAAGACAGCCATAGACGACAATGTGGTGAACCAAGAACTCATGCCCGGGCTGAATAACAGGTTCGACCTGAATAGAAAAGATTTGCCCATGATTTGCCTCTGCCGATGAAGTAACTCAGAGCCACCCTCTGCTCACTCAGATTGCGAATGAGTACAATCTCATATACCAAGAAGCAACTTATACTGACAAACGTTAACGTAGCGTAGCAAACGTTACCTACATGTAGTTCCACACGAAAGAGTGAAGAAGAGTGGTAACAATGCGATGCGCACTGGCAGTACATTCATGGTAAATATTTTATTAAATGGAAAATCATACCAGACGAAACATTTCCCATTCTACAAAGTAAAGTTTTTGTTTTCAAAATAATAGGAAAAATATTTCTTAGCACCGTTTCTAACGGTGGCTGAGATTAAATGGTTACTTCTGACGCACCCTGATTAGATGATGTTTTCTGTTCAGTTTCGGGAGCTCAAACGATTGACACCAGTAGAGGGTTCTCCTGTTAGGAATAGGAACCTGGAAGCAGATGAAGTCAAAGTTACAATTATATCGTGGAATCTCGACCGTCCGTCTCTCCTTACTGGAAGGACAGAGGACAGGGTCCTATTATCAGTTCCACTACAGAAAGTGCTGTGCCAGTGAGTCAACCATAGGTAGTGTCCTTGTAGCATCCGGAACTTCTTCACAGTGTACGGACTGTACGATGGACATAGATAGTACATAGAAGTATCACTAAAATGGTGAACTGACAAGAGGCCGTATTTCACTTGTTACGTGTGACCATTTGCCAGCTATCAGACTTTGGTCGCGGCATTGGTTTCACTTTATATGCTGTACTTCTTTAATTGCATTGTTTAGAATACTTAAAATGTTCTTAACAGATTTGTTCATCGTTTAACCCCAGATATGCAAAACATTATATACAATGTTTTTACCAGACATAAAGAGTTAAGCTTGTATTCACCGTTTGGAATATTTTGATATTTTTCACTTGCAAGTGAAGATGTAAGAGAATATAGAAAGACATTTGTGCCATGAATCCAGGCTGTTGTTGTTGCCGTAAACAATGACTTAATGCATATATTAAACTCTCCCTAACCTTATAACATTTGCACAGCCAATTAGCACCAGACAGGCCCGCTCCACACAAGATGCATCATCAAACAGGAAGTAACCATAGTTACATTGTATGGACTTTTGGCACTGAAATCAGTACACGAGAAACGGCGATTGAAACGAATTGTTAGGGAAAAATGCACACGTACCTGTGAATTAATTAAGTTCATATCCTTAATGACGTCTGGTGACTCGATGATTGGTCTACTAGCAACCAGTAAAAGCACACTTCTAGTACCACGTGATTCAGCGTGGTATCCCATCAGGCCATTCTCGTCGGGGTCGTTTTCGTGGTAAGCCCAAATTAGTCGAACGGTTCCCGGCTGCAAATCATGTAATCTGTTTTGAATCCAACTCTTGCTGGTTCCTTTACGCCGCAGATTTGCCAAGTACAATCAGAGTATATCCGATTGAGAAGAACCAATGACAGATAACTTTCTTAACAAATTTGGATTCAAGGTTTCCGGAATATTTCCAGGTGATTTCCATTATTAAAACACGAGAAAGGGGCGCTCGCTGCATGGTACAAACAGGTAAAGCCCTTTCTCGCATAGAATGTCTGGTCAATGAGGCTGGGTGTTTGAATCCAGCTCTTTCTGGTGCGACTGCGGATTTAATTCAGCGAGTTTGTGAGGTAGTTAGCGGAGGGCGATGGTTTATGAAAAATTCTTCAATACCAATCAAATATTAATAACTGTGGGTGTCCCATGCAGATGGTGACAATTGCCAAAAGTAGAGTTAAAGGTCATTCAGTTAAAATGAAGCAAAGAAAGATCATTTTGTTGTCTTTTGTTTATTTTAGGATAATTTATTTGCAGATTTCCAGTGTACTTGCAAGAAAATGTATATTATGCCTTACCGCCAGTGCAGTGTCATTGCGGTCGCACGTCTGAAGGGAACGAATGAAACGAATGGTCGTGTGAGAGGAATTCTGAGACCCGTAAATGACCTTCACATTCTGGATTGTATCTACTTCCGGTTGTTGATTTCCAAGTGCGTGACAGTCCTGAGAATGCAAATCTCTAATATATATATTTTTAAGCAAGTTGAATTCATAGATATGATGTATATCTGATGCATGTCACACAAATACATGCTAGAAGATATTTATTTCCAGAACTCTGTTGTCCTGTAAGCGGGATTTGGCTCAGTAAGTAATGTGCGCGACTCCTCACCAACAGGTGCACGAAGTTTGGGTTGAATCCTGCGTTGTGGGGTACTATTCGGGGAATTTAAGGTTTGAATTATTTTGCCGTTAAAGGTAAAAACAGTTCTAGCTCCTGTATCATGTGGCTGAAAAATGTTATGCAATCTTTGTAGACATTAATTTACCTATCACATATTTTCACTGTGTTCCAAAGGTACAAATGACACCTACTTTCTCTAGAAACCTTTAAAGTTCACAAACGTTCTGCTCCTCAATTTTCTCCATTGTTTATCTAATCTGAATAATTTATGCGAAACTTTTTGCAGATGCTCATGTTATAGTAAGTGTGATCCTGTCATAGTTGCCTAACATTTTTGACAGGTCACATGATAAAGTAGGAATTTTTTTACCTTTAGCGAGTTCGAATTCCAAACTACTGTATAGGTGATAATAAGCGGCCGTCGACACTCTGATGGGACCCCGCGTTTGTGTGTAAAGTCTTACGTACGTTGAAGATCGTTTGTCTTCCACCAATATACCCAGGAGCCTCTCACCAATGCGGTCGCTGTGAGTTCAAGTCCAGCTCATGCTGGATTCCTCTCCGGCCGTACGTGGGAAGGTCTGTCAGCAGCCTGCAAATGGCGTGGGTTTCCCCTGGGCTTTATCCGGTTTCCTCCCACCATATTGCTGGCCGCCGTCGTACAAGTGAAATATCCTTGAGTACGGCGTAAAACACACTCAAATCAATCAAATCAAAATCAAATCCACCAATATATATGGCTTGAAAGACTGTGCATCATTCTTTTAAAGCCGAAATCTTATATATGAGAAGAACACCGTTATATCATACTTTTTGGCAATTATGGATGCATGTGTAATGTGTATGAATAAAATATTCTTGAGTATGGCGTAAAATTCATATCAGATAAATGTATAAGTATATAGCTACTCCGTAACATGAGGGAAATCATTCATTCCAAGTTTCCTTTGAAAATGAATAGATAGTCAGTTATGAGTACATCTAAGTATATACATGTATCCAGTTATCTCTAATCCAATACTTTGTCGCCACAAATGGTGAGATATTGAGGAAAATATCGATTAAAATTATTAATCATCTAGGCATGCAGGTTTCCGCACAAGCCTTCCATGTGCAGGGCTATTCGAAAAATGCATGGTCTCGTTTCGAAATGTCCGCTTTGTAAGCCGTTGTGTACGTTTTTTTTTTCTTTCTTCTTCTTTCTTTCATTATGTCACATGTCAGCGACGTGTTCGGGGGTCAGATTTTACGTCATGGAATTAAAAGAGAAAATACAACACTGTATAGATATTTGGAAAGTAGTTTCTGTGAAAAGAAAAACCTGATTCACGTGACATACATGTATACACATTTCTTGACACTCCCTGCACTTACAAATATTGTACATGGTGCAATCAATGGAGGGGACCGCTTCAGTGGCCTAATATGGTTAGAGCGTCCGTATCGAAGTCGGGTCAGACCAAAGATTTTAAAGATGGTACTTGTTGCTGCCTCCCTTGGTGCCAAGCACTGAGATGTTAGAGCAAGGAAACATGACTGGTCGATCTGGTGTCAGTATAATGTGACCGGGTGGCGTGTCATGTTTGGTGTCTTCAGCATTATACGTAAGTGGTCGTAGCACTTTAGCCCTGCCACAAGAACACACAGTACATTTACACACACATGACTCCTCGTCGTCATATGACTGAAAAATTGTTAAGTAGGACGTAAAGTCCCAAGCATATATTGATTCATCCATTCAATCAATGGAGATGTCTTTATTTATTTAATTATTTATTTCATTGGTGTTTTACGCCGTACTCAAGAATATTTCACTCATATGACGTTGCCAGCATTATCGTGCTACGCCCTAGGAAAACAAACGACCATGTTGATGGAAAACCTTCCGACGTACAGCCGGAAAGGAAGCCAGCATGAGCTGAACTTGAACTCACAGCACCTAGTTCATTACTGGCGTGCTGGCGTGCTAACAACATTGCCGATAGAGGCGGAGATATCTTTAAAACCAACAAGATAAGAAGGCATATTGAAATAACATTTATCTTATATAAATGATTTACAGCACAGAGAGGGGCCTCCGTGGCTCAGTCGGTTAGCGCGCTAGCGCAGCGCAATGACCCAGGAGCCTCTCACCAATGCGGTCGCTGTGAGTTCAAGTCCAGCTCATGTTGGCTTCCTCTCCGGCCGTACGTGGGAAGGTTTTGCAGCAACCTGCGGATGGTCGTGGGGCTGTGCCCGGTTTCTACCCACCATAATGCTGGTCGCCGTCGTATAAGTGAAATATTCTTGAGTGCGGCGTAAAACCGCAATCAAATAAATAAATAAATAAATACAGCACAGAGACCAAAACCAGAGCTATGACGACGATGTGATAAATAGTCAAATAGTCACACCTAACAGGTGAAATATGACCTCTTAAAATGGAATTTTAATCTTACCCAAACATGGACTTTCCCTTTACCGTCCACCCATCCAATGATGATGTCCGAACCAGCCATGCCACCATTTGTGGAAAAACCAAGCCCGACATAGCCTAAAGTCTGCACACTGACTTCAAAGGTGATGTTTTTGTCGTCAAACTCCCAATACAGATGGTACCGATTTTCCGCGTCAAGCTCGACGGAATGAGTGAAATTTTGGGCATCGAGAATGGTAACATTGCAGTAAACGAATAAAAGAGTGTATCCCAACAATATTATAACGTGAGTTATCGTCAGAAGGGCCGACATTATGGCTATTGGATTGCCAGCAAGTGTCCAGCAAAACAAAGGAAAACCCGTTGTCTTCCAGGAAGGCATAAGCCTATATGCAAGATAAATGTGTGTTCTCGAGGCTGTTATATATGAACAGATTGCTACATAGTTAACTCAAACAGCAACTAATGCAGCGAGTAGAATAAGGAGGCGTGAATAGGTGTATTGCATGTACAAGGAAGTTGGCATGGACGTACAACCAAACTTTGTGACGTTCTCGCGCGATGTTCTCTGTTCGCCTTGGAACAGACCACACTATTTTCTGATCAAGGCCTCAGTGCAATGGTCCAGTTTGTTCACAAAACTGTAAAACACTGCCTGTGTTCGAAAAGTCTTTCTTTTGATGGTCTCGTGTGCATGGCGATTGGAGAGACACTCGCGAATATACAGCCTACACTATTTTTACCGTCGCCGTGGCTTCCTGAATAAAATATATTGGTGACATGGAAAGAATCATCAACATCTCTCGTCTAGTCTCGTTACTTCAAGACTCACGTAAACATGAGAAGCGTTGTATAACTTGTATAAGCTCTTAAGTAAGGCATTAAGCAGCCTATAAAGGAATAAACAATCAGTGAATCAGTCAGCCAGACAGTCAGTCATTCCATATTATAAAACCGCATTCATCCTAAATATCAGGAAAGGACGAGAGCTGGATGCACGTTTTTGCAATGAAGAATGTAGAGTCAATGAACTGTCCATTATCAACGACCCCGGTAGTCATGCAGTAATTCAGCAATCAGGAATTAACAAAAACAAAGCAAAGAACAAGTCAAGGAGCGAGCAAACCGGGAAAGCTGACAATCTGGTCTCCCAGAAAAAATTCAAATTGATCAGATCACTCTACCCAATCAGGATATTTAAAATACTTTGTCTCTGGCTGTTGCACGCTCGTAACATGCCATCATCTGAGAGTTCCATACAACACCTACTGGCTTATTGATTTATTCGTGTTTTACGTCAAAGAACGCCCACAGACCCTGCGGTCTGTATTGCCGTCCGCAAGGTTTGCGGCCTTTTCATAACGGGCATCTATGTGGTATGCCTTGTAAAATATAATTAAAGAGGTGTACACAGCATAGAAAGTAAAACCAGAGCAGTGACGACAGTTTAATAGCTGGCAAATGACCGGTGAAATACTCTGGTCAGTTTATCTTAGTTAGGGTTTTATTCTGACTGTTGATGTAAATGCATACATAGTAGAATCAGAATTAAATAAGAAAGAAATGCAGTTCGTTAGACGTCAGAGGTCTAGAATTATTCAAAATGCTGTATTGTCATCATATCCTTTCATTCATTGCATCATCCTTTCATTTCCCTTAGAGTTCTACATATACCAGGAGCTGGGAATTGTAGGTGTCGCAAAGCTAACTGACAAACTGAAGTATTTGTTGGAGCAAGTAGTCATCTCATTTTAAAGCCACAAAAAGTTTTCAGTCAGTTGCTTTCGCTTTGCATGCCCAATTATTTACATATGTACCCTGAAACATGTCACTCGATGATATGTAAACATGTAGCGTAACTATTCCGCTACTATTAAATGAAGGAAGAAATAATACAAAGAGCGAAAATATGATAATGAAACACAACAAAGATAGGTCCGTAAAAGTAACTGAACTCTTTTACTAATTCACGGCAAGTCAACGTGTGTGTGTGTGTGTGTGTGTGTGTGTGTGAGGCGTCACGACTATAGTTTGTTTCAAACACAAAGGTTGCATATTGGCGCATATAACACCGTTATATGACAAAGATGAAACATGCAAAACCCCCACTGTACGGCTTTCACAAGAACACTGATTTGTCACTTTGTAAGCTTTAGATTTTATGCCGCTTCCAATGTTGTTTTTATCACACGATCTCAATGCCCCAGCAGTTAACACTAAATCCCCATGCCCAATGGACACTCAAAACGACATCTCACCAAATTATGGGTGCTTCATGCAATGTATTATGCACCACCAGCTAACACTAACCCTTTTCGCCCAGCCCCCACATTTCGAATGGACATTGAAAATGACACCCCACCATGGACATGACATGTCTCCTTAGAGCTGTATTAAGGATCTGACACTAATTGCTAAGGACCTACAATTACTATTGTTAGACTCTTGTTTAACTAAATGGGACAGACGGATTCAATACGACCTGGGGCTATCATATAAACATGTTTCTCTGAACAGATTCTTGTGATGTCAGATCTCGTCCATTTGACGTTTAGCCAAGCCCCGGAAGCTTTCTGTCATATTCTGAAGAAACAATGTGTTCTCCATGCTGTAATAGCAGATAATATTTTATTTATTTATTTATTTCATTGGTGTTTTACGCCGTACTCAAAAATATTTCACTTATACGACGGCGGCCAGCATTATGGTGGGAGGAAACCAAGCAGAGCACGCTTATAATTACCTGGTTCTGTATTTCAGCCTATCACCTTTGGCGAGCCATTTGAGCAATCATGTTAACTTATATAGCGCTACAGTATTTTTAAAGTACTTGTTTATGTTCACAGAGGTTGAACATTACCTTTCTGAATGTATTCAATTTGCTATCTCCAGTTCCGATTTTAATAACTTCGACAGTTTCGGTTTTTCCGGGGTTCTACAATAGTCCTGAGAGCCGAGTTTCAAGTCCAGACCACAGCAAATACGTCCGCTATAGGCCTACAAATGAAATGTAGTTAATCTGTGATCATATATTGCAGTGAAACTATTCCTTGACTTCGTAGCGGTAGTTGAATAAGACAATTTTTAATTACACAAATCACTTATTATAGCTAAAGTTTGGAACGGCTTTCGAAAAGGCAGTTCCTTGGTGTACTGCTTCAATGATATCTATAACTACCACACAACGATGGGTGTACTGGTTCAATGATATATATAACTACCACACAACGATGGGTGTACTGGTTTAGTGATATCTATAACTACCACACAACGATGGGTGTACTGGTTTAGTGATATCTATAACTACCACACAACGATAGGTGTACTGGTTCAATGATATATATAACTACCACACAACAATGTGTGTATTGGTTTAATGATATCTATAACTACCAAACAACGATGGGTGTACTGGCTTAGTGATATCTATAACTACCACACAATGATGGGTGTACTGGTTTAGTGATATCTATAACTACCACACAACGATGGGTGTACTGGCTTAGTGATATCTATAACTACCACACAACGATGGGTGTACTGGTTCAATGATATATATAACTACCACACAACAATGTGTGTATTGGTTTAATGATATCTAGAACTACCACACAACGATGGGTGTACTGGCTTAATGATATATATAACTACCACACAACGATGGGTGTACTGGTTAGGTGATATCTATAACTACCACACAACGATGGGTGTACTGGTTAGGTGATATCTATAACTACCACACAACGATGGGTGTACTGGTTATGTGATATATATAACTACCACACAACGATGGGTGTACTGGTTATGTGATATATATAACTACCACACAACGATGGGTGTACTGGTTATGTGATATCTATAACTACCACACAACGATGGGTGTACTGGTTCAATGATATATATAACTACCACACAACAATGTGTGTACTGGCTTAATGATATCTATAACTACCACACAACGATGGGTGTACTGGTTAGGTGATATCTCTAACTACCACACAACGATGGGTGTACTGGTTATGTGATATATATAACTACCACACAACGATGGGTGTACTGGTTATGTGATATCTATAACTACCAAACAACGATGGGTGTACTGGCTTAATGATATCTATAACTACCACACAACGATGGGTGTACTGGTTAGGTGATATCTATAACTACCACACAACGATGGGTGTACTGGTTATGTGATATATATAACTACCACACAACGATGGGTGTACTGGTTATGTGATATCTATAACTACCAAACAACGATGGGTGTACTGGCTTAATGATATCTATAACTACCACACAACGATGGGTGTACTGGTTAGGTGATATCTATAACTACCACACAACGATGGGTGTACTGGTTCAATGATATCTATAACTACCACACAACGATGGGTGTACTGGTTCAATGATATCTATAACTACCACACAACGATGGGTGTACTGGTTTAGTGATATCTATAACTACCACACAACGATGGGTGTACTGGCTTAATGAGTGTTCTGGAATTTGCTCACTAGCACATCGAGCTCAATGACGGCATTATTCCATCTCAGCAAATCACAGAGGCAACTCTTTTCAAAATCAAAATTTACGACAATAATAAAAATGGAAATGACAACGCACATGTGTTTAACTAAATGGAGAATCAATAAATGTGATAAAACTCTTTTATTGTGCTGTCTGAGTTAATAGGCTGTTTACGTTTACTATCAACATAGGCCCATATACGAAGGCCTTCGTGGCGAATAAGCGAATTAGTCTAGTCCATATACATGTACTTGGGTGTAGTTTTCAAAAGGGCTTCACGTGCAATAAAATGGGGGGGGGGGGGGGGGGAAGAACATTCATGATGTTTTACATGCTTTACCTAACAGATCGTGATACAACATAAAAATTGACATTTATTTCTTGATAAGACTGTAGACTTCCGTAAACCTGTATGCGTAGATAGGTCACTATGTGCAAGTACCGGTATTATGTATTACACATTATCAGTTGCGATGGGTGTATATTGCAAGCAGATCTTTAGAGCAGGGCAATGAATACTGGTTGTCTGAATTTACTGGATCTTCGGTTCGATCAGACCAGGTTTATCTTAAATAAAAAACAATATTAGTCACTTCAGAGCGTTTGTAGGATTGCTCCTAAGTTTCTCCCTTGTGTGCTTCGCAACATGACAACAATCGCGTTACGTCATTACGCTGTCGTCTTCGTGCTTACGACACTGACGTAACCCATATTAAACCTGGTGCTCATTTTACTGACATCATTGATTTTATTTATTTTATTTGATTGGTACTCAAGAATATTTCACTTATACGACGGCGGCCAGCATTATGGTGGGTGGAAACCGGGCACAGCCCGGGGGAAACCCACGACCATCCGCAGGTTGCTGCAAAACCTTCCCACGTACGGCCGGAGAGGAAGCCAGCATGAGCCGGACTTGATCTCACAGCGACCGTATTGGTAAGAGGCTCCTGTGTCATAACGCTGCGCTAGCGCGCTAACCAACTGAGCCACCTGACATCATTGAGGTCCGATTCTTTTTTTTGTATGGACCTAAATGATGCTGAACCAGACAAATACCTGTAGCGGTCAGCACGATTTTTGCGAATATATATGTATATACGGTATATGGGCCTATATGTGTGTGTGTGTGTTCAATTAAAGACAGTTTTCCGCAATTATGACAGATTTCTCGCACGCACCAGTAGTGTTTGCAGACCGATATTAGCAGATGTGAATCTAAAGGGAATTAGTACGGGAACTTAGTCGGGGCAGGAAGATTTGATTGTTGCTTAACGCCGTGTTTAAGAAATTTCCATTTACACGACGGTAGCCAGGATGTAGTTTAGGTGTGGGCCTATATATCCGATATTCATGACATACTTTGAGGGCCTAGTATTACCGGTAATGCTCAAAAACCATTTTCTCGAACACATAAAATGTACTCAATAAGTTAGGCCTAATAAAACAGAGATTTTGGCTACTCCTTTTTTACTTGAAACAATTATCCTTGCTGATCATTATGTTGTTTTTCGAACGTTATATAGTGGCTACATACAGGCTTACATATCTTTCAGTATCTTGTCTAATGGGGGAAACTGATCCAACTAATCACACTTTAGGGGAACTTCATGTTAGGGGACACAAGAGAGCGCCCTTGACAACTTCTTGGCACCAAGAACGGAGAACAAAGGAATAGACCTTATCTTGTGTGTATATATATATATAGCTTGTTAAATGACAAAACTATTGATTCGTTACAGATGTCAAATGACCGGAGACCACAACAATGTATATAAACCATATGTGGAGTAACAATCAGACAAATTATCGATCGCAAGTTTCGCCAGATGAGCCTATCATAGCGACGAGAGTGGGCTGCCAGCTCGATGATAGCATAGGCAGACATTCCGTCAGCACTCATCACACTCCGTGCCTCCAACTCTCCGGGCAGTCTGGATTTTTATTCAACCATGCGCCGAGTTATGCAAACCGGAAATGACGATAACCTCGTACTTTAGAAGTTTTGATGAAAGTTTCTGAAAATTGACAAAGTTTTGGAACTGACTTGCCTTATCTTCTGCTTCTTCTATTTAGGTAAGTTGTCACGTTTCATTTGTGAAAACCTGCTGAAGGCAGTTCTGGAGAAATTTAAAGTAGGTAATGACGACTTTGTGCTCGTGTAACAACGGCAGCCTTAGTGATCACTTGAAAAGTCGAATCTATCGTTGTTAGAGCTATGTTAACATCTTAGTGTGAATCTGTTGATATTTCTTTACCGATACATTAATGTCGCCGACAATGGTTTCTTGATAAATACCCAAGGAATCTGTAATGGCTTGGTGGCCACTTCTTACTTCATACATACACTATTTTCATTGTGACAGTAGTCCAAGATTGCCCTGTCGACTGTCGTTAGCTCAAAACCAACGTCAGTTGCCATAACAGTGTGCCCCGGCGTTTGAGACAAAATTATATATCCAATATATCTCCAAAGCCATAATTTTGCAAGACACTTATCTTTTCGTCTGTCAGTTTATCGTAAGCACAACGCCGATATGTTATTTCCTATTTTGCATGGGTCTGGGATTCCCTGTGGACGCTTTAAGTGAAGGGCTGTACTGACAGCCTCGACATATTTGACAAGAGCAGGTAACTGCGTCACGTTTCTGAATGGAGCGTGCTATGAAGTTGGTTTTTGGCAGTCCTTGGCCGAACAGTATTTTGCCAAACCTAACGCCAGAGCAATCTCAGACTAAGAGAATCAATCAGTGGTTGTGACTTGGTAAAGTAAAGCCAAAGAGTCTCCCTTTCACAATGAAAATAAAAGTGAGTCATTGACTAACATAGAAGCACCTGAATCTTGACAACTCGCATAATTTTATGTATTATTTGATACTCTGCGCATGTAAGTCAAGAACATTTTATGATAAGCAGTCCAGCTCAGGGTGGAGGAACGGGAGTGTGCAAACTGGTACTGTTCGGTCTTGAATCAGAGGAAGTCAGTTTTGAACCTATGACTAGTCAGGCTTAAGGCATGTCATTAGTTTGGTGTGAATGAATTGAGTGAAATGCTGCTGTCTCGAAAAGAGTGCCTCAGTATTAGTGGTGTCAGGGGATGTGAATGCCAGTACTTTAATAGTACTATTGTTATGCAGTATTTTTATAGGTCCATATTTACACATGTATAGTATACTAGACCAAACGTCTAAACATCGGATAATAACTTATGCTAATTCTATTCTTTGAATAAGGGTAATGTAGACAAGAACAAATAAAACTGATATGTTGAAATGTTTTCGTCATTATGTGTTAACCGTTTGTTTACATATATGGTTATTTGTCATTCAAGGCCTATTTATAAATGCATATTGAATGTGACTTCATCTATTCACCAGGATGCATTTGATGTTATGAGCTGTATTATCTGATAATTTTCTCCCCTGCTTTGCAGTGTCAACTAATGTTAAAAATATATACATTGTGATAGTACTATGCCCTACATATGAGGTAATTTATAATATTGCATGTGTACTGTTACCCACTCCAGGTCTTAGCCATTATGACAGGGCCTTGTTTTTACAGAATGACATAGACTACCTCTGTAGTAGTAAAGTTAAACTGCCTCTCCCTAATTGAAAAAAGCAGGCAGCAAAATATTAGACTTGTGCAAATTGCCAGATTAGGTTAAAGGAAATAGAACATTAATTAATATAGAAGGCAGTTTCAGCACAAGGAGTAATGTCGCCTTTGAGCTATTGTTAGCTTTTCCTGTTGTGAAAGTAACAGTGCAATATACTCCTGGCATTTGGTTAGTCTGGACTGTTTTGCTGGCCTAATGGCTAGAGCATCTGTCTCGAAGTTGGGTGGTCTTGGATCAAATCCAGGCTGAGTCATACCAAAGACTTCAAAAATGGTACCTGTTGCTGTCTTACGTGGCGCTCAGCACTAAGAGGTTGGAGCAAGAAAACAGGACTAGTGAACCCAGTGTCAGTATAATGTGACTGGTGTGACTAGGGTGAGGTGTCAAGTCTGGTGGGGGCCTCCATGGCTCAGTTGGTTAGCGTGCTAGTGCAGCGTAATGACCCAGGAGCCTCTCACCAATACGGTGGCTGAGATTTCGAGTCCAGCACATGCTGGCTTCCTCTCCGGCTGTAAGTGGGAAGGTCTGCCAGCAACCTGCGGATGGTCGTGGGTTTCCCCCGGGATCTGTCCGGTTTCCTCCCACCATAATGCTGGCCGCTCTTCGTATAAGTGAAATACTTTTGCGTAAATATCGGAGTAAATCACCAATCAAATAAATAAATAAATCTTGTCTTGTGACACTTCAGTGGTGACAACACTTTGGCAGCATGAACTCGCCCTGCTACAGGAAGACACGGTGTATGTACAAGCACCTAAGGATTCCTCGTCATATGACTGAAACTAAAGATTGTTAGGTACAATGTAAAACCCCAAGCATACATACATACTTGAACATTCTCTTAAGTACCATCTGTATCTGCTGTTACAGTAATTCTTCAGCCTTTTTGCTTGTTTGGAAGGTGTTTATTCAAGCATATTCTCAGCTGCATTATTCTGGGTTGGCTTATAAAATTATACTTTTTGTGAAGCCTTGAAATTGGCTTAACCCAATCAGTGTAGTTTTGCCTCCAAAATCAATGTTAAAATGTGCATAAATCTCACTTGATATGTTAAAAAGTTGAGGAATTCCAGCACTGTTTTATCTATTATTGTGATGTAGCTGTGTATATAAAGTTCCATCCTTTCACTTACATTTAACATACGTGCACAGTTCTAGAAGATGCAGTATTGAGACCTTTGACATGCTGTACACAGGGCTGAATTTGGAAAACACATCATCATGATGGCAGTCAGTCAGTCAGTGGGAGTCCTGTGAATGTACAATGGTAATGTGCAAAAAGCTATGACATATACATGCATTGTGAATAAATGGTTTGCATTTTCATGACCTAAAGCTAGGGGAGCCTGTTGGAATATGCTACTGAATCAGCCAGGTTTATTTTCCCAGTGTTTTTGTCATGAAGCAAAGGAAAGCTTTACTTCTGTTTGTACTGTTTACCTACATGTACATTGGTACTTTTCTTTTTATAGTGAACAGTTACTAGATTACAAATAATATTCAGGAGAACATGGATACACAAACAGAAACATTCAAAATTTAGATCTTTTTTTTGTTCCAAAATTACTGTTACCACGGTTTCGAAAAATGAATTTAAGACACTCCATATTCATATATTACATGTTGTACTGGAGACTACATGACTACACTACTGTTTTTCTCTTTTTTTTTTTTTCTAATCTTTTGTGTTTTGCGTGTTTTTTGACTTTTTTATTACCTTTATTGATACATATAAACAGATCTACAAACCAGTCATTCTGTCTCTCTGTTTCTCTAAAATTGTTCACATCCTGTCTTTTAACATGGACCTCTCATCTTCTATTATTTACCTTTCAATTAATGAGAGGCCTATGTCACAGGTGTTGTTAATGTGGACTTGTTTTGGTCTGAAATGGTTATGTGTACACAACAGGTGAAATTTCCTGTTTTCATGTGTGACATTTTGGTTGGTAATATTCTTTATATTTGCGAAGTGGAGAACATGTTAAGCTAGCTGGACATAACGTTACTGTAGATTAGAACAAATTTTTCATGATTTTTGACACCCAGTCGTAACATTTAATATAGTACTGTCTACAACATGGTTTGTACCAATCCATGACTATAATATGCCTTGGTAACTTGTTTTGAAAAGAAACAAATATTTAAATATTGATAGCCTTAAATTGATTTTCTTATGTGTACAGTGCATGTGAAGTTTATGGGTATAGGTACATGTATATATAGTTACCCTCATATGCATTATGAATATATACATTGTAGATGCATATCAGACTGTATTTCAGAGGCAGTTGCAGTCAGTGTAGGCTGACCTGGCCTTGGTGACAGCTGGCGTTTTACCCACAGACAAGGTCTTATAACATTTATATGTTATATATAAATATGCATAATGAAATCTGGCAATGTGCTATTTCTCTTTCACCACCATTTACTGTCTTCCCATTTTACAAGTTACCTCATGAAAACCAAGCTTTGAAGGATGTGAAAGAAATTCTATTTATTGAAAAATACACACCTGTGTTAAATGGAAATCAGTGTCCCTAATTCATATTTAACATATGAAACGGCATATTAGATGTATCTTAACCTGTTTGTCAGGCTTAACAGCTGTCTTTGTAGTGTATTGTACCAGAATTATCCTATTTGATCTCTCAATTGTGTTAAGCATAAAGTGTTCAATTCAAGTCAGTATGGGCTGCTTCTGGTTTCATGATGACTTGACACTGCTAACACTCGGTATCCCTGATAAGAACCCAAGTTCGAAACTGCAGTTGGAATACAACGATGAGTAGGTTTCCTTTGTTTTTCTTATACCTATTCTCCGCATCAGAACAATCAACTTCTGTCTTATATGTACATATATATATATTTATTTATTTATTTATTTATTTATTTGATCGGTTTTTAACACCGTACTCAAGAACATTTATGTACATATATACTCTCACATGTCTGTTTATAGTATGATCGTGGGGGGGGGGGGGGGACTTCCGAAGGCTGTGATTGAACCCACAGGCATTTTAGCACTATTAAAGATGGAGAAAACATAAAAAATGACACAAAGTTCAGATGAAAGAGTGCAAAAAGTTATTCTTTAATGTGATCTTCAGTATTTTTTCTGATTTTTCCGTAAGGAGAAATTGACACTTGAAAATAATTTTTGTATTGTGGGTATTTGGGACTAGCTTTTGGTATTTATAGTCTTTGTTTAATAATGTCATAAATGAGGATGTAACACAGGTTTAATAAATATTTTTGCACTTTTCACCTAACAAATGTATTTAACCTCAATTTGAATCATATTTATATATTTAATATGTTCATAAATATTATCATAATTTAGGTTAAATGCATATGTTTCAATATAAACACGAAATTAACATTCAGATCAATTTATTATACAAGCATCACATCTTTATTTAGAACATTATTCTGCAACAACGATAAATACCAAAAGTTGGTCCCAAATGCCCACCATACGAAAATATTTTCAAATACCTTTTTTCTCCTGAAAAAAAAAATCTAAAAAAATATTAAAGATCACATTTGCAAATAAGTTTTGACGCCCTTTCATCCGATTTAGGCATCATGTTTTATGTTTTCTTCTCCTTTAACCATATGGCCATGATGCACCTCCCCATCTGATTTTGAGTACTTTTAGGTTTGTTTGTTTTTAGGTTTGTTGTCCAGGTGTACAGTTTAAAAATGCCTTTTCTAGGTCTTGAAGCTTTGCTGTGATGAACTTGCTTAATATTAAGTTATCAAGTTACTTTAGAATATGTTATTGGTGCAAGATCACAGCCTGTCATTATTAGCCTTGATATCCATATACGAACAGGTACTGATAACATTATGAGAAGCCCAGGGCTTGATAAACAACAGGTAAGCATTTATTTGATTCTTGTGGTTACCCATGCAAATCAGCGAACAAGAATCAAGTACGTGTATTTAATATTGTGTGAAAGCAAGTAGGGCTTAATAAAGTAAGCAGAAAGAGCTAAGCGAACAAAAAGAAAAAATAGATGTCATTCACTTTTATTATACTGTTTTACTAAAAAGAAAAGAATTATTGATAAGATTTGTGGGGGGGGGGGGGGGGTGGGGGTGGCAGGGAATGAATTATTGTTGTGTACTTCCCTTATTAAGTTCATTCTGGCCAGAATCTCTGTTCTGGGAAATATTACTCTTGGAAGCATGGTGAATAGCAAATTTTTTGAGTCCTGTTCAATTACTTTTGTCAGTACATATGCTTGTGCTGGCTTTGGTATTTCATTTGTAGACCATACACTGCATAGAATAAAGCCCTGCCACATCACATCATATGATATCCCTGTGTACATACCCCCTCTATTGATTCCCATGCTGTACATATCTCTGCTTGTGTTTGTGGTAATACTAGCCTGCTAGCAGCCTATCATCAGTCCGCCAGCTGCACCTTGCAGCCAAATGTATCAGCGGTCTTGATTACAGGTATGCTATGTTGACTGATTAACACACCTGATGTAAAGGTTTTGTGCTGGTTAGATGAGCTCTTAGCCGGCTTCATACCATGTTTGATTTCAGCCAGAAGGTACGACTGGGAATTATCTGTCCTGCTATTTATCATTTTATATGGCTTGGGGATGAAGCATTGAACAATTAGCACCACTTTTTCATGGGTGCTTGAAAGGCTTATCAATGCATGGTTCAGAAGCGAACGATCGACAGACTCAAATTATCACTTTGATATTTGTTTACAGCTTTGTAAGCAAGAACAGAAATTCAGGTTTTCACAGAAGGCTGAATTAACTACATGTACATGAAGCTATATGTACATACTCACATATTTGTAGATCTTGATCCTAAAATGGTATTGTAAATTTTATAGATGGGCCAATCAACCTTGCTTTGCAGGCTCTCGCCAATGGGGTTATGACCTATGATCTAGCCAGGGCCCCTGCTTAGCTGAGGGGGCTAGCACGCCAGCACGGCTCAATGACCCAGAAGCCGCCTATCAATGCAGTTGTTGTGAGTTCAAGTCCAATTCATGCTGGCTTTCTCTCCGACCATGTGTGGGAAGGTCTGACAGCAACCTGCGAATGGTCGTGGGTTTTCCCTTAATTCTTCCCTTAACTTAAATGCTCTTGAGTTAAACACCAATCAAATAAATAAATAAGATCGAGCTAGTGTCATCAGATTTTATATGTTATTCTTTTTTTTTTTCACATCTGAAATAATTGTGTTTGTAGATATAGAAATCTTTGGATGACATATTTTAGATCGATAATGGCATTGCTATATTCTTGTTGTTACATTTATAATGATTTTACATTGTATATATGTGTGACGTTTGACCTTGCTTACCTTGACTTATGGGAATAGGGAGCCAAAACAAGTGACATAGTCTGTATTACAGAGTAAAAATTTGGAGGGGGGTACGATATTGAATATTTTTCTCAAGCTGTTGAAATATTATGACATTTATATACAAGATTGACAAGAGTTTTAATTTGTGCAATTTTGACAAGAGGAAAGCTGCTCTCCTTGCAAACTCTGTGTGTACATGTTGGGCATTGTGAAATAATGATGCATATGGATGCCAGTGTTATATTAGTGGATTTCTTTGTTTACAGGTTTGTTCCTGTGTCTGATACGGAGAGAGAGAGAGAGTATCTCATTGGAAGAGGATCCTACACCTTTCCATCTTTATAGACAGAGCAGCAGTGATACAAACATCTTATTGAAGTTGTTGAAAGTTTGGTGACAGGGAAATGAAGTGTGACCCTGGCATGTACATGTATATATTCTATGTACATATGACTAGACTCCAGTAGACTCATGTATACTGTAGTGTGACAGGAGCAGTGTAACTAGTCATGCTAGCTTCAAGATGAGCCAATAGACATCAGGTAACTCACAAGTACTTGTGTATATATAGCGCAGCACAATGAAACTATGCAAGCTCACATCGTCACGACAACGAGTGATGGAAGGGCGAGTTGGCTGGCCCGTATCGTCGGTCTTCCTCAGCCTCTTTCTGAAGTGGTTGTTTGTCGTTCTGACAGTTGATATTGCAACTTCAGCCAGACTTCTTCAAGTGCCTCTACAATACAGACATATCCAGCATGATGCAGACCTCCTCGATGACACATTCCAGGTACGGGACAGGAGAGAGACTGGGGATTCCCCCACACCCACATCCGGATCCCCCCCCTCAGGGAACCTCAAGGGGCGGCCTGGTCAGGGATACTACATCACTGTCTACATTGGTACACCGCCACAAGAGGTTGGTACTGCCTTAGTGTAGTGTTTCCCACTCTGTTGTGAGCCTGTAATTACTGCACACATGGCTATTTTCTGTAATTGCATGTAAAATACATGTGAAAGGATATTTTTAGAATTAGCTTGTGCATCTTTTATTCTTAGTGCTGAAAATAAACCTACACCGACAAGCAAGATAAGCCAAGTTATGGTATTTCACAGATATTGTTACATTTTTGCTTTATAGTGTACTAACTACATACATGTAAATTTCTGTCTTAAGGTTGCTAGACTAAATAGCTTCTTGCACCAGTTAATATTAGCCTCTTGTCTATATAATGCATGAGAGATTACACTAGTATTAGGACATAGTAAGAATAGTAAGAATTGCAATTATTAGTTTATTATTTAATTTTGGAAACGGCCCTAGGTGGGAGAGTTTACTGTAGTCCTAGACCATCTGTAACATCAAGTATACATTTTTGGAAATGGTCCTGCAGTCCAAGTCCTACAGTTAATATGAATATTAATGTACATGTGTATTAATGTCCAGAGTGTAATCTGACAAGAAATGTTCCAGATACACTGCTTTTTTTTGAAACATTCCACATTGAATCATCTGGAATTGATGTGAGATAAAACATGATCAGAAAGAACCTGACAGCCAAATTCCTGGCAGGCGTTCGTAAAAGTGCCAAGCTTTTAACTTTTATTGCCCTCTAATTTTCTGCATGCGAATAAAGCCACTTAAGTCTAATATGGCTGTTAACAAGTTATCAAAGGAAATTTTATTTTGTGACAGCAGTCGGGTATGTGTGCCCCACATTTAGACTCTCAGTGCTTTTTGTTTTGAGCAAGCCTGTTATGTGATAATGAAAACACTTTTGAGTTCTAAAAGTTTCCTACCCTTCTGTGAATCATTTCAAAGTATGGAAGGTGAAAAAAACCAAAACGCTTTTACAGAGTAATTATCAATTATGCGTCTTTTTGTGTCTAAAAATGTATTTTCTTAACTAACCTGCACGTAATGCTTTCCAGAACATGTTTTTAGTGTCTTGTTTTTTATTTTTTTATTTTTAATACAATAGCTGGTAGAAGAAAGCAAGCCATGTTGTTGTACATGTACCAGACATGAGGAAATAATCTTACTCTTAACAGTTCTGAAACTTGCCCGTTTAAAGCAAAGACTTCACCAAATGTTCACCGAGCTACATATACATTGTCATTTTTGGGAATCAAAATTTTGGGGGGAAACAAAAAGGCTTTTCTGAAATTAACATTTTATCATATGTAATCAGGTTGTGATATGAAATATAGACATTATAGCACAAATTCGCAGTACAGGCAACATCTCCTGTAAAGGGTTTTGTGTTGTCTTACACACAGGCCCCTTGTCAAGGGAATGCCCCATGTTAAAAGATGGGAGGCCTACGTTGAAGTACTAAATGTGTGGGTATATGATGTCAAAACTTTACCGACCAACAGAATGGTAGACTTATAGAGCTTGTAGTCACAGCTGAAATTTAGTAAGACAGGTACCCACTTTACGTGAATTATGACATACCCTAAAAGACCCTAAATTTCGTCCATGATTAACTTGCCCATTTTTCCTGATTCTGAGGGTTCTATTGATTTTAAAAGGTGTTTTGGGGTTTGCTGGGAACATGGGATGATTTTCTACTGGAAAGTTGTAAGTTTGTGGGCTAAAAATAATATTTTGTGACATTTACTTGGGTATAAAAATGCACTTTGTGGGTGAAATTTGAGATCATTTAGGGTATATATAAAGACCTGTTAGAGTATAAAATGAAAGGTTCATGACTATTATGGGAGAGTACGAGCGTATACACATGTACATGACTCTCTTTGATGTTTGCTATTGTGGCTCTAATGCTGTACGCAAAGAACTGTTATGCAATACAAATGACAATGCTAGCCTTAGATGGTCGTGGTCGTGACAATGCCATGCTCATCTTTCATCAGACAGCCAAGTTGGCTAATAAACACTTCCGTCAGTAAGGCAGTGCTAATCACTACCCTGCTCGCTAATGAGATGGACGTTCATCCTACTATGCCCAGAAGCTGAGCATACAAGGCATCATTGTAATTTGAACTGTGGTCTATCTGGAAAGTTGTTTATACATGTTTAGCTGGGCTGGTGTGTTGTAGGATGGAGCACTTTTTAACACTAGATGGCATTTTGATTTGCACTTGTCCATGGGTATGTAGGTGGATGATTCAAGTATTTCAAAAACTACCGTAAATGTCCACAAAACTGCAATTTTAGAGGCAAATAAATGTCACAAAATATTATTTTTGATGCAAAAACTTACAATTTTCCAGTAGAGTATCATCCCATGTTCTAAGCACACCTGAAAACACCTTTCTAAAATCAATAAAACTCTCAAAATCAGGAAAAAAAATGGGCAAGTTTATAAACATGGACAAAATTTGGGTAAATATATGACACTGTTCTGATGTGGTACACATTGATTGTCATGATCTGATTAATTTGTGGAGAACATTGCTTTATTCACTTGACAGGTTTTGAACTTGGGTTTGAGCCTTCCATTGTCAGCCAGTCAGAATTGCCCAGTATACATGTGTGTATGTTTTGATAATCCCCCATTATGCTGTTGGCAACCTGCATATGGTCATGGGATTCCCCCAGTAAATGGTATGCCCCATACCTTCAAAAGGAGAGAGGTGTGAAAGAAGAAAACTTTTTGCAACATTTTTTTTTATTATTTTCCTTCGCTTATTCTTACTAAGTTACCACAACCAGTGAGAACAATCAAATCTAGAAACTTCCTGTCCAAGCCCGGGTTTGAACCCGTGACCTAATGTGTCTTTGTAATTGGAACGTGAGCACCAATCACTAGACGACAGTTCACTACCCCCCTGGTTAGAGTTATATTTCGTGTTTTATTTAGAAGTACAGAATTATGAATTTTTATGAAGCTTGTTTGTGTTTCACAGCTACATGGAAGTTTTTCACAGATACTCGGACCTTTTTTTGTAGAAATTCATTTTGGGGTAAAAGTCCACACATTTCTCGAGGAATGATAGAATGATCAGTATAGCAACGTGCACATTGGGTCAGTATTAAAGAGCAGAAACAGAATCAAATCCATGCAGCGTTGGCAGGTAGAGATCAGCTGTCAGACTAATCATCCAGGCAATGTGGAAAGTCATGCAATGCTGCTCTCGGTTTTGGATTACCTCCATACACATTGTCAGACATAGAGAATCTTCTTAACTTGATTAGAACGGCTGCGCAAATCTGCCTGGATAATGGAAAATCATCATCTCTCTCCCCCACCAGATGGGGCTGTATATAAAACAAAGTTCTCACAGTTCCCATGACATCATTGTCAAATCAAAATTCTAGCATTACACTGCAAAAATGGACACTATGTATTGATGATCTTTCCAGTGCAATGTAGTTAGCATGAAACAGGTGAATGGAAACACTCTGGAGTTTTGCAAGTAAAACAAGGCAAGAGAGATTGTGTAGAAGTAGTAAAATGCTAGTGGAATTTTAGAATAGTCCATGTATTACATTTTAAATACATTGTGCTTTTATATTAAATACTACAATTTTAAAAGGATCGTAATGAGTAGTGTGAAAAATAAGAAACAGTTTCCTGAATTACATTCTTTACTTCAGTATTACCCGCAATTTAGCAAACTAAAAGTAAAGGATGCTTGTTGATCCAGTCCCTCATTGAAAGCTTTAAGCGAAACAAAGTGGTATTTCTCCGGCCGTCCGTGGGAAGGTCTGCCAGCAACCTGTGGATGGTCGTGGGTTTCCCCAGGGGCTCTGCCCGGTTTCCACCCACCATAATGCTGGCCGCCGTGGTAGAAGTGAAATATTCTTGAGTGCGGCGTAAAACACCAATCAGATAAATAAATAAATCAAAGTGGTATTGGTTAGCCAAAATATGGCTTTATCCCGGATGTCAAGGTGAATAATTGATAAGAACTTCACGTACATCTACACATGGCTGAAAATAACCAGACACACTACACCTTGGCACAGTTGATGAAAGGGTTGTTAAAGTCCAAGCAATGAGAAAGACTTTTTCTGTTAGTTTACCACAGGGATTGGCCTGAGTGTCTGTGGGTGCGTCAGAAATAGATACCTGTTTTTGATGCACACTAATGTACGTGGACGCTATCCTGTTCACAGCGGAGAGCAATATTGGATGAGGAACGATGAGTGCAAGGTTGTCAGTTCTCTCCTGTGAGGCATTCACATTAATTAATCAATGCAACACATAGGAACACTCATCAAATAGTGAGCAGTATGTTGTGTAACCCATTGTTTATTTATAAAATTCATTACTCTTCCATGAGTGACATAAATAGTTACAGCTTTGTTTTATTACGTGATGTACATTGCACATTTCTATAAATAATGGTTAATTACACAAAAGAAATTGTTGATTATATTTTATTACATTTATTGACAGTTTAATGATTAATAGTGAAGTCAAGGCATCACGATGTAAATGTAAAAGGTTTCATGCCGATGGAAAGCTTGTGAAGTCTTTTAAATTTATGTTGTGATGCCTTGACTTCATTATTATTATTATTGAACGCAGAATATAGTTTTTTAATAAATTTTATTATTTTATATTATTTTAATGAATTCACTCTTGTGTTTTAATGATAAAGTGTTATCCATTTTATTTTTATTTTATAGTTTTTAGCTATGCTGTTTACATGAACATGCAGGTGGATTATGCAAGGCATATTATGCACAAAAGTAGATTGGTTGATGTCGTTTACAAAGTGGCTTTTTAAGTAAACAGTTCTATAGCTATTACGGATTGCAATTTCTGAATATACTTCAGATTCTAGTGCTGAAAATTGGCTGAGATCACTGCGGGTTTTGAACTGGCGACCTCAGAGCAAGGCAGCAAATTGCGTGTGATGTATTAGTTGAATATATCAGAGTGGTATCTAGGTCATTTATAAAGTGGACTTTAAAGTATGAGTATAGTATCACTTTCAGGAATTACACTTTCTGGATACTGCATAGATTCTAGTGTTAAAAATTGCTGAGACCACCAGGATTTAGGCACCAAAATTCCAGCTATACACATAAACCGTTTTGACGACTCAACCAGCCTGCCTGGCAACTCCTGTGAAAATAGGAGGTACAGTAGATTTGTCTGCAAGCACAAAAATTTGAAGTGTATTGTGATACAAAATGGCAGATTTTAGGTGTGCAGACTAGTAAGTGAGCAACTTGTGGAAACCATTCTGTTGTTTGACGTTAACATCCCTTACCATTTAATCAGCCAACAAAATGAATAATTTTTGGACAAGCTGATGTCATGCTCTCATTTCTTTTGATGGATGGGCATCATTAGCCCATGAAGTGTGTCCCTTGTGGTGATGAATTAATTTACAGGATCACTGTGTGATAGAATTCCCAAAGACCATGGTGTGTAGCTGAGGTGTTCAGACACTAGCTGCCTACATGCATTCATGTGCACTCCTTGTGGGTATAAATGGAGATTGCTTGTTTTCGATAGAAATTTTGCAGGTCGAAAAACAAGTGCAGCTCTCTGCAAACAAGTATGAGTATAGCAGTCTGTGATGAAAGCTCTGACACTTTTGTATCAAACTAGTCAGAATGGATATGCATGATGTAGCGTACGTGTAGAATTCAATTCCACACATCGTGGCAAAACGTTGAGCCACTCAAAAATGAATAATTCAATAACCTTGATCGTTACAGCAGTAGTTCAGTGAGCAGATATGAGGGCAGATGTAGGTTGAGAAAAGTTTCTAGGCTCGGTAATCCTTCAGATGTCTGTCAACTTCTATTAAAAAGGGAAGTAGATATAGATTTCTTGATAAAGGTTTTTTCATTGCATTAGGTTGTGAAGCACATGTACTTACATCTACAAAGTGTATATATAATCGATGTCTAGGTTAGTAGGAGTGGCCGTTTATATAATAAGTTTTTCTGTCCTGTATGCTGCACCTTCATACTGCATTATGAAGCTGGCGCAATTGTCTTAATGTTCGGGGAGTCCGAAATGACCTCATTAAACCTTGTGCGCTGGTAAAAGGCCACTGTTATTACCCCATCGAGCATGCTTATTCCCTTAGCCTTGCTCCAAAGGGATAACCGTGCAATCACACCAATGTCAAACCTTTCCATATTTATAGAGATGTTAAAATCCCACCATCACAAAGTCCCGTTAACTGGCAAATATATGAGGGAAGCTTGATTGGTTTGTCACATCGTCAATACCCTGCCCTGGACTATCCCTAAACTCAGGGCTCAGTTAATTCCAATGTTTCTGGCTGTAAACTTGTGCATTGTGATTACTGACTGAGCCAGAGTAAGATTTATTGGGTAAAGTCGGTTGTGTAGTTGTTTGCCTATATAGGAATACGGTGCATATTCCACAAAGCCAGTTCTGACTTAGCCAAAATTAGAATATTTGATTTAAATATTTATTTAAATTTTTATTGAAATTGGGAAGACCTAGTAAGTATTATCTGAAGACAAATCTTTGAACCTTTTGGGTCATAAATTATACGTAACATTTTGTTTTTAAATTTTGATTTAAGTCAAAAAATGCTTTATGGAATCGATAAATGGTACATATGCACATACATGTGCACATACATGTATATAGAGAAAGATGAAAAAACACTGTGACCATCCCAAGTTGCAAGTATTCCCTAATGCAAGTGTGACCTTCCCAACTTGCAAGTATTCCCTAATGCAAGTATTTTTGCAGACTGTCATGTCAAGGTATAATGCATTTATATTGGATCCTGTCATGTCCTAGTATAATGTCAGATGTTCTGATAAAGGGAACGGATTACCAGCAGTGCAGTTGTGAGGCTCAACAACTTTCACTTTCACTTTTGTGAAAGTACACACACTTAACATGTATTTGTGCATGTATTCCTTATTGGTTTGCCAATGCAATGAAAACTTGTGCTTTACAAGGTTAAGAAAAATGATTACCTTAAATGACCTTAAAATTTTGTCCATAAAGTGCATTTTTAGGGGCAAAGGTCATGAAATATTACTTTTGATGCAGAAATTTACATTTCATCCAACCTTTCAAACCTCCAAATACCTCTCTAAGATCAATAGAGTTTGCAGAATGAAACAAAATGTGCAGCTTAGTCATGGTGGAAATTTTGGATAATTTTAAATACTGTATTGTGAATGTTTTATTTTCAACACATTGAAAGATATAGTGATTAAACGTGAAAGATTGTCTTTAATGAGAAATACACTTTGACCAGCTTTAAATGTTGTTCATTTGAGTTTGAATGATACCAGATAAATAAATAAGTCATTGTGTTTGTTTCAGATCAATGTCTTGGTGGACACAGGCAGCAGTAACTTTGCAGTAGCAGCTTATCCTGATCCTTTTGTCACCACTTATTTCCACAGAGAAAAGTAAGTTTAGGGCTCTTTGGACTTGAAAAAGGGTGAGGTCATGAATGCGATTATGTTATTGTATATCCCCCGAGCCCCACCATCCCTCTATCTGCTACCGGTATATAATTGGGTAACAATGTCAATGTGAATATCTTTCAACAACCTGCAGAGTGTTTTCCCCATTGGCTCTGTCTGGTGTCCTCCAACGATAATGCTGGTCGTTGTCGTATCAGTGAAATTATATTCTTGATTACGGCGTAAAACACCAGTCAGGATAAATCAATCAATAAATAACTAGTCAAAGTTTTTAATGATTACCCCTTGTTGGAGCAGGCTCTCGCTATTTGTTGGGACTTTGTGATAATAAGAAGTCGAAGACATTCATGTTGATGTCTTTTTGTGCTATGACATTGTCACTTCATTAGCAGCTATGCATTTTAACATGGGCAGGTATATACAGTACTTAATATAATTCATAATTGATGACTTTCCCTTCCTGAAATATTGAGTTAAGCAAATTTGTTTAGATAATTCATTATTAAATTAACGGATTAGTGTCCAGATATATTATTTCTTCATAATTACCTACCCCTGTATATATTGTTAAATTGAGCATTAAAAAAATATTGAAAAAGGGTACATTAATCTGAGTAAGATGGCTCTTAAAATCACTAGATAATGGGGCTGGTTTTATGCATCTTTTCTGCATAATGCACCAAATTCCAAACTCTACCAGCTGTCAGAGCTTTGCCATTCAGTCCAGTGTTAAAAAAGCTACAAGAGTGGCAACAAGCATATCGCATTTCTCCACGAAATCGTTTTCAAGACAGCAGATGATTTAGCCCTCATGAGGGAGCGAATTTACTGCGCAAAATGAAAGGATTTTGTACCCACCCAAAACAGCCGTATCTGCTCTCATCATTTTACTGCTGAAAGCTACTGGTGGAATACAGCTGGATTTTCACAATGGCACCCCCACACAATAGCTATAAAATACTATTAGCTGAACTGAAAACTGGTAGATACTAAATCTCTGTACACTAACACTTGTGTCCATATCATACCTGCATACCGGGTATTATATTGTACGTGATTATATACTCCTATACATGCTTAGGTTATTCCGAATACCAAGAATAACATGTGCTGACCGTTTTTATCGAATATAGGAATGGATTTAGAATTCCTATGGGGAATACAATGATATTTATTATGAAGTGGTCAGAGGGAAAGAATAGAAAATAAATATTAAATCTTAAGATGAACATATGAAATGTACAGTTTAACACGGGATAAAGCTATAGCTTACAAGTCTGCCGTATTGCCAGTTCGGTTGGAAATACCTGGACAAAGATCAGATTCAAAGTCTGAAAACTCAGAAACTGAAGTCTGTCCAGAGATGTCATTACCTTAGATCTGAACTTGACCATCATCCACTGTGGATTCAAATTGATACGATAGTATATTTGCTTCTATGTAGCTGGAATCCATCTAGAAAATGGCATTGCTTTGATACGAATTTCCAGGCTATTTAGGCCAGTTGGATTTGGCTTGGCCATCTGGAATGTCACCAGCTGAGCCATACTGCTCTAAAACAGTTTATTCTCTACAAGACCCTCATACATGTATGATGAGTATAAACAAGGCCATTTTGTATATGTTTGGAAAATGACAATGGTAGAATACAAAGGGCTGTTCATGGTCTGCGTTTATGAACTGAAATTGTGACCGTTTTTGTCTTTATTGTCTACAGTAAATAAGAAAACTTTCAGCAGACCAACAATGTTCACGTACAACTGTTCTTTCTTTTCTCCCAGATTTGCCACTTGCTGTAATGCACATCCCTAGTTTATGCCTTTAGAACCCTTCTGTACATGACAGCTCTAGACTATCGTAATGGCTCCCAGCTGTACCTTTATTACTGTCCTTGTGTAAGCTGTTGCATATTTTATGTCTGGCTGGTTTATATATGACTTATCTCTTACAGTCTACATGGATTTCTTGTGGTGTTCAGGTCATCAATGACAAATTAACAGCTCAACCACCAGTGCTATGAGAACAGTTTCCGAAAATTCATGCAGATTCCAGGCCATTCGGTCCTTGTCTGATGTCATGAGACTTCTAAATGGGCAGTCCTTGCATTTGGTCACGTGGCACTTGGAATAAGGGGATAAGCCCTTTTCAGTACAGTGTTTCAGCGAGGGTGCATGATAAATATATTTCTAGTGAAGTTTGATTGGGACTGCCGCATTTGACTTTAAATTTCATATGGAAAAAGACATTTTTAGAGGCATATAAAGGTTTTAAAAAATATTGCTTTTGGTAATGAAACTTTCCATAAGGCTGTCATTCTGCCTTCCAAAAAAACACCTTTCAGACATGAATGGAAATCCCAGAATTGGGGTAAAAGAAAGTATCCTAATCAGGGAAAGTAATGAAATGAGAATGAAGTTTTCATTTATATTAGGAAGTTTTGATGGCAGTCAGTTTCATGGCTGGAGAAAACCATCGACTTTTGGCAAGGAACTGACAAACTTTCTTCATAGCAGCTGAGTGAGCTCAATGTGTACACCATGTAGGCGAAATGCTAGGGGTCGGCAGCGCACTTCATGTACATGTAATGTAATGAGGAATGCTGTTGGCTTCTCTAATATTGCCAGTGGTAGGGAAAATCTGAGGCATCTTAACATGTTGCCGTCAACAAAAACTCTGTGACACCCTGTTGGTGTCTCAAGGACACTTGAGGTGTGAGTTCAATCCCACTGTTGGACACGCAGCCGTATACTCCAACTTTCATTATTCTAGGGAACTTAGTAGTTATAAGCAGTTGATGGTGTTCTCTTGTGTGACCTTGCATGAAGTTTGTTGGCAACCTTTTGCCCTCCACCAGGATGAGTTGTTATAAATTCGGGGCATGCCTATTTTCTCCACGCATATGAGCTGTTGCTTGTTTTCTCCACGCACATAAGATGCTGCTTGTTTTCTCCATGCATATGAGTTGCTGCTTGTTTTCTCCATGCACATAAGTTGCTGCTTGTTTTCTCCACACATATAAGTTGCTTCTTGTTTTCTCCACGCATATGAGTTGTTGCTTGTTTTCTCCACGCACATAAGATGCTGCTTGTTTTCTCCATGCATATGAGTTGCTGCTTGTTTTCTCCATGCACATAAGTTGCTGCTTGTTTTCTCCACGCACATAAGTTGCTGCTTGTTTTCTCCACGCACATAAGTTGCTGCTTGCTTTCCCCACGCACATAAGTTGCTGCTTGTTTTCTCCACGCACATAAGTTGCTGCTTGTTTTCTCCACGCACATAAGTTGCTGCTTGTTTTCTCCACGCATATAAGTTGCTGCTTGTTTTCTCCACGCACATAAGTTGCTGCTATTGTATATTACTGAAAAGTTCTTGAGCATGATGTGAAACATCAGTCAAGTAAGCAGATACGTGGAAATTAATTTAAGATAGAATTTATTTATTGATTTGATTGCATGGTGTTTTACGCAGTACTCACGAATTTTTCTCTTATACAACGACAGCCAGTATTATGGTGAAAGAAAAGTGGGCAGGGCCCCGGGGGAAGCCCACAACCATTTATAGGTTGCAGACAGACCATCCCACATACAGCTAGAGAGGAAGTCGGCTTGAGCTAGATTGAACTCACAGCAACTGCATTTAATATTGAGAGGCTCCTGTCTCATTGTGCAGTACTTACTCACTAACCACCTCTGCCTTGAAAGGCCCTTGAAAGATAGAACAGTAATACACACATGTACATGTACACAGTTATGTACAATACAAAAGACCATAGTAACTGTTTGTTAGAATTGTTTGTATTTATACCGAACCACCACCATCATCACCTTTAGCCAGCCCTGATCCCCTTTAGCCAGCCCTGATCCCCTTTAGCCAGCCCTGATCCCCTTTAGCCAACCCTGATCCCCATACACAGCTCAAGAATGACATGGCATATTCAGTATTTTGTGGTCATCTATGTGGTCAATCCTGCCTGGTCCACGGAGGTATTTGTACAATCTTAACCGTGTACGTATACATGTATATCTCCACAATCCATGTACATGTAGTTGCTGGTTTATGGGAACCTGATGCCTTTCTGATACCACGTATAGTAGCTTTAGTACTTTATTGTAAATGTCAAAATAGTTTGTCTCTCCATCTGTTTCTTGATCTCTCTATCAACTTGTCTGTCTGCGACTGTCTCTACAGACTTTATATAAATCTTTCTTCAGGCTTTATCTACGTGATGGTCTCTTGCTAGGAACCTGAAACTTTGATTTCCTGTGTATTTATGGATTGATCTGTATGATTGATTGTCTGCACATTAAAGCCATGATAGAGTCGTATGAAGACTTGTATATGTATATCAATAATGGTGGGATGAAGTGCTGGCTGGTAGAAACCTTGTAGAAAAGATGTCATATTTGTCTCTTTTTGTCCTTTCTTTTCTTTTTTGTTCTGTTTTTCCCTCAGGATAGTTTAGTAACTGGGTTCATTTCTCAGTGTGCTTCTTTAAGGCCATAAACAGATTTAAATACAGTAAAATATAGATGCATATATGGAATACTAAAAGCAAATATATTGTACATGGAGCATTCCTTAAAATATCAAGCTCGAAAAGTTGTGTGGAATGTAAAGACCATGTATATGAATAGACCTGTTAAGTAAGGTTGTGGCTTATCAGTTATTGTGCTGTGGGGCGTGTCGGTGGGTGAGGGGCAAATCTGACAGGTGGCCCTCTCCCTGAGGCTGGAAGGTTCAGAGAGGTGTCAATACAGAGAAATGGCTAGTTAGGGAGCGTGGATGAGGTTAAGTGATAAGGTCTACAGGGAAGGCACCAGATACAGTCTATTGGCCTGCTTGCAGTTAACAGCAGGTATATTAGTGGAAATAAGTTATTGATGGGGGTTTGTATTGATCCGAACCTTTCCAGGCTTGATAGGAAACAGGACCAAGGGTTTGCACAAGGCCCACTGTAATCAAAACTGACACAGAAATGAAGCAATCTCGGCCCCATCTATTCACTTGATCCCACGTTTATAAATCTCCAGTGCAAGATGCTCTTCCCCTAGCCGGGCTGGCCAGCCAGTCACTTTATTTGCAGCATCATTACCTTGGCACTAAGTGAATTATGATCTCCGTTGTGAAGTCTGGAGCTTTCCCACAGAAGCGGCATTATCTCCCCCTGTCATGGGTAGCCATGATGAATCGCCGCCAGGTCCTCCAGTCTAGATAATAACTACAGAAACCCCCTGTCTTCTGGGTAATAAATGAAGAGAAGGATGTGCAGGGTATATAACCAGATTCAGCCCTCTATGAATGATAGGGGTATTATTTACCCCAAACCGTTGATTATTAGTCTACCTCTTCGACAGTTACATACACACATGGTTTGATGAATGGCCCAGTTGTGGTTAACTGGAAGCACTCAGGAATGGCGAATGCGTTCTCTAGTACCAGCACACCGCTGTCACATCACATTTTATTATCGCTTCTAACAATCATTGTGGTGATCGTATTTCGCTTTTACTGGTAATGACTGTATTTCATTGCCAAATGATTGAAGCGCAACGTCCAGGTTTCAGCCTAGAAAACCAACTACATGTAGCAAACCAAAAAAAAAAAGAGCTGTAAATGGCTGTTCTACATGAACCTCTTTGTATAAATATATCTTTGGCTCTCCGGTATTAGTAAAAAAGTAAATAACTGTAAATGTCCAAAAATTTGCGCCCAAAATATTAGTTTTTGTGGTGAAGCTTACACTTTTCACTTGTTAGTTTTAGTACAGCTTCATTAGTTTTGGTGCCTAACAGTTTGGGAGCCCAAAGATTTTCAGGAACTATAACTTCTCTAAAGTGAAACGTTTAAACAGTGGCTGGGGCCTGGTGGTTAGTGTACTAGCACAGTACAGCACAATGACCAAGTAACCTTTCACCAATGTGATCTTCAAGTCCAGCTCATGCTGGCTTCCTCTCTGGTTGTACATATGAAGGTCTGTCAGCAACCTGGGGAAGGTTGTGTTTCCTGCGGGTTCTGGTTGGTTCCTCCAACCATATTATAAGTAAAATGTTCTTTAGTGTGACATTAAACACCAATCAAATAAATAAATAAATAGATAAATAAACATGTACATAACATGTACATGTACACACTCGTACAAATGATTTGGAAAATAGTATATTATACTGCTAATGGCTAACATGTTACAGGGCAATCGTGTTAAGTATATTTGAAAGAAGCTATACCAGATATTTTTGGCAAAAAGTCAGTATTCATGAATCAAATTTTCTGCATTTACCAAGAATATCTCCATTTATTGTCTTTCAAGATTCATATCTGTACTACATATTGTATTAAAATGACTGTAAAGTTTGAAAAAGTTAAAATGTGAACAGCTTTATAAATTTTAGGAACTTTATTATGGATTTTAAACGGTAAGACATGCACACACGAGACTGATATTCTGGGCTTTTCGAAATTACTAGCAAAAATGCATTTAACCAATGAAGCTAGAGATGGAATCTTACGGCCTAACATCATCCCAAGGCAAGCAGAAAAATTTTACATAACCGGAAGTGACGTCAGCAAAATGGAAGGAGCGCATGCCAAAAAAAATCATCATTTTTCAAAATTGAAATACTTCTGCGATGTAGAATGTGTATACTTTTGTCGTAAATTGCGATTAGACTGCAAGAAAACACATTTCCCCCATATTTTGCTAGTCGCTTGACAGAAAACTGTTGCAGTTGTAGAGCTGAAAATCGCGGTGTAATAAGGGCTATGTATGTAATATATGTATGCTGAAAATCGTTGAGCTGTGTTAAAAAAACACCGGACATGTACGCCTTCAAATATTGTCCACAGGTCGACTGACTAGTTTCAATACATTTATATGTATATATTATATAGTCTACAAACAGTGCATTGATGTTTAGGAAGATTGTGCGCTTTCTAATTAAGTTGCTTATATATCAGTGCATAGACACCTCTCAGTTAAGGTACTTTTGCTGCCATATTGTGGTTGACAGAAAGAGTTCACTTATCATTTTCCTGAGAAGATTTTATACGTTTGAGCTGAAATTCGGTATGCAGATAGAACATGGTGGAGTAGATGAAGCGTACAGAAATCAGTTATTTATTTTGAATTTATCCTGATGATGAATCTGGTCTTATTTCTTTCCTGCGGCGTATAGTTCTGTTCCAAATAGCGATGAAATTGCGAAAAAGTGCAATTTCCACCATATTTAGAGGTTCTATAACAGAAAACTCTTACAACTGTAAAGCTGAAAATCCCTGACTGCAAAGCACTATCTATGTACTCTATGTATGATGAAAATCGTTGAGCTGTGTTGAAAAAGAGGGGACATGCACACCTTCAAATATTGTCCAAAGGTTGATTTACTTTGTTTGGCATATACATGATATACAGTGGACTTACAATGCACTTATGACTACAAAGAATGTTAGCTTTCTATTTAAGTTGGTTATGTATCTATACATGGACACCATAAAGGTAACCAGAAGTGACACCGCGTAGGCCAGCAATACCGGCTTGAACCCCAGCATGGCTGCTTTAGGAGCTATATTTCATTTTTGCTTTCATGTATCCCAGTTTGCTCATCTACCTAAAAACTCGCCTGTTGTCATACATTTTTAACTTAAAGTGAAAACTACTTGAGCACGGCAAACATCAACCAATCAAGTCCCATATCCCTCGATATGTATACATGTATACAATGTAGGTCTCTATTGTACCTTTACAGTTCATCTACCTTAGAGGAGCTGGGTATGATGGTGAATGTGCCCTACACCCAAGGGAAGTGGGAGGGGCCCCTAGTGAGGGACCAGGTGACTCTGTCCATCCTGCCGGACATCACTGTCCCTGCTCAGGTGGCCTGTATCACAGACTCCCAGGGCTTCTTCATCAACGCCTCCAACTGGCAGGGCATTCTTGGCTTAGCCTATGCAAAAATAGCTAGGGTAAGTCAGAAGATGGAACCTCCGGCAATAAAAGAGTTTGACTGATATATTTTACCATTATACTTGATCATTATCAGTTCCTTTGACAAATGATTTATAAATCATTGAGCTCCAGTCAGCTCAGTGTTGCCTTCCAGAATGGCAACACTGTTCACCTCATCTGAATTTCTGTCTTCGTACACAAAGGCACAATCAGCATATGACCTATATAATGACACTTTTGATTCGTGTGGAGACATGATATTTATACAATTTGCACATTTATGACCTAGATGAAATAGTAGTATTCTTGAATTTGTTAGTATAAAACTTACAAACAGTATTCAGGGTTTTGGAGTCAGTGGTTATAATTTCTACCTCAGTGGTTATAATTTCTACCTCGGTGGTTATAATATCTACCTCGGTGGTTATAATTTCTACCTCGGTGGTTATAATTTCTACCTCAGTGAAGCATGGGTCATCATTGTCACAAATAGTGTTAATTTTCAGCTTGTTTACTGTGTTATCTCCTCTGGTTTCAGCCGGATTCCACAGTGGAGCCGTACTTTGACAGCCTGATCAAATCTGCTCAGGTAGAAAGTGTGTTCTCTATGCAGCTGTGCGGCCCAGTCCTCAATGCCGACTCCACGGGATTGGCTATGGCAGGCACAATGGTAAGTTTATTGGGTACATGTACATGATGCTCCCAGAGGCCCTTGGGACAGGTCTTGGGAAGCACTCATAGCATTGTATGTAAATATAAACATGCACATACATGTATGTACATGTACATGAGGGCTCTGAAGGACATACTGTTGTACTAGCCAGAGATCTGCCTACCATATTTTAGACTTTTGGAATTTAAGTTGCACTGGATAAAATTGATTGAAATCACCCTAGAAAAGATACCAAAAAAAACAGAAAATCTCAAGTAAATTATATGTATGTTGAAATGGCAAATACCCATCCCCGACCCCCTGAGACCTTTTACACCATTACTAAAGGCATATTTTATTGATGTAATGGTGGTGGCCTGATTTACAGGTGAAATAAACTGAGACATGCTTATGGCAGTCCTTCAATGTGTTTCTCATAAAACATGCTGACGTAATGTCAGGACCAAACCAGCCAGGACAGGCTACATGTATGCTTATGGCAGTTCTTCATGTGTTCTCATAAAACATGCTGACGTAATGTCAGGACCAAACCAGCCAGGACATGCTACATGTATGCTTATGGCAGTTCTTCATGTTTTCCCATAAAACATGTTGACGTAATGTCAGGACCAAACCAGCCAGGACATGCTACATGTATGCTTATGGCAGTCCTTCATGTGTTCCCATAAAACATGTTGACGTAATGTCAGGACCAAACCAGCCAGGACATGCTACATGTGTGCTTATGGCAGTCCTTCATGTGTTCCCATAAAACATGCTGACGTAATGTCAGGACCAAACCAGCCAGGACATGCTACATGTATGCTTATGGCAGTCCTTCATGTGTTCCCATAAAACATGTTGACGTAATGTCAGGACCAAACCAGCCAGGACATGCTACATGTATGCTTATGCAGTCCTTCATGTGTTCCCATAAAACATGCTGACGTAATGTCAGGACCAAACCAGCCAGGATAGGCTACATGTATGCTTATGGCAGTCCTTCATGTGTTCCCATAAAACATGTTGACGTAAGGTCAGGATCATACCAGCCAGGACATGCTACATGTATGCTTATGGCAGTTCTTCATGTGTTCCCATAAAACATGTTGACGTAAGGTCAGGATCATACCAGCCAGGACAGGCTACATGTATGCTTATGGCAGTTCTTCATGTGTTCCCATAAAACATGTTGACGTAAGGTCAGGGTCATACCAGCCAGGACATGCTACATATATGCTTATGGCAGTTCTTCATGTGTTCCCATAAAACATGTTGAAGTAAGGTCAGGGTCATACCAGCCAGGGACATGCTACATGTATGCTTATGGCAGTTCTTCATGTGTTCCCATAAAACATGTTGCGTAAGGTCAGGACCAAACCAGCCAGGGACAGGCCTACATGTATGCTTATGGCAGTCCTTCATGTGTTCCCATAAAACATGTTGACGTAAGGTCAGGATCATACAGCCAGGACATGCTACATGTATGCTTATGGCAGTTCTTCATGTGTTCCCATAAAACATGTTGACGTTAGGTCAGGACCAAACCAGCCAGGACAGGCTACATGTATGCTTATGGCAGTCCTTCATGTGTTCCCATAAAACATGTTGACGTAAGGTCAGGATCATACCAGCCAGGACATGCTACATATATGCTTATGGCAGTTCTTCATGTGTTCCCATAAAACATGTTGACGTAAGGTCAGGACCAAACCAGCCAGGACAGGCTACATGTATGCTTATGGCAGTCCTTCATGTGTTCCCATAAAACATGCTGACGTAAGGTCAGGACCAAACCAGCTAGGACATGCTACGTGTCGTTATCAGTGAGGGGCTGGTCGTGGCAACAGAGGTTGTCCCCAACTCCATCCCCAGAGCCTGATCTAAACTTACACCCTGTCCTATTCATCATAAATGAGTTATGTTTAATATGTGGATGGTGGCAGTTAGATTGGGCGTGACATTACAAACTCCTCTCTCTCGAGCCACCCATTGACCAAAAATGCATGTACAGCATAGACTCACATGTGCACCTTTTTACATTCCTCCCAGTTAGTTTATAGAAATACAGATACAGCTCTTTCAGTCCCGGGAGGGACTGGCTGGCTAAGATGGATATGCTGGCTCACTGCGACTATCAGGGCCTTGAGCAATGTGGCTGCATGTTGAAATCCATGCAGCTCTCACTTTTTTAGCTGCGACTCGGAGTCAAGAGATCTGTCCAGTACATGTCAAAATACTTGTGATTTCCTACAGTCCCCCTCCTCACATAATCCTGACAGCTGTCATACCTGTATAATTAAACAAGTTGTTGCCTGCAGTGTTTAATACCAAAAATAAATAAGTAATTTACAGGGCTATTGTCGCTTAAAAAAACAACAGTCTGCTGTCTACTCTAATAAAAGTACTTTATCCAGTATGGCATTCCTCTTGAAAGGTAACTATTGAGAACAGCTCTGAATTGGATCCCATGCTAACAGACATGACACAATAAAAACATTTTGACTTCCAGTAATTTTTAGGTTTGTATTGCGTGAAAGATGGACTTGTGAAAATGCGTGTGAAGATAACAGCAAGAATTTATCGAAATAAATTACGTCATTGCTGAAAACCCTCCATAAAATATATCATCCAACAGTAATGTTCCATTTGTGTTGTCAAAAGCAAATTGTGAACTACTGACCCTATTTCCCAAAAAGGTGAATGTGAAGAGTAATGGTCCACACCATTAGTCATGTTTCCAGTGATGTCTCTGTTGATATCAGCAAGCACATTGTCTAGAAAGGGGCAGAACTAGAATGTCCATTTGGCTAAGTCAGTGAATTCCCTCCAGACAGCTATGTTTATGTCAAGTTAAGTTAATGTCACAGTTTAAGGTCAGTTATTAGAAGCCTGTTTTAAGTGTTCCAAACAGTGGTTGACATGCTTGAAGACAATTTCCTGTTTGGAAGTGTGTGGGCTTAATTGCTTTGATTACCCACCAGCATTTCTGGATAGTTTCATTCCATCAGTGCTAAGCCATGACCAGGGGGCTCCATGGCTCAGTCGGCTAGCGCGCTAGCACAGCGCAATGACCCAGGAGCCTCACACCAATGCGGTTGCTGAGAGTTCAAGTCCAGCTCATGCTGGCTTCCTCTCCGGCCGTATGTGGGAAGGTCTTCCAGCAACCTGCGGATGGTCGTGGGTTTCCCCCGTGCTGTGCCCCGGTTTCCTCCCACCATAATGCTGGCCACCGTCGTATAAGTGAAATATTCTTGAGTACGGTGTAAGACACCAATCAAATAAATAAATAAATAAATAAGCCATGACAGGAATACTGCTACCATGACATTCTGCCACTTTGGGTGTTCATCACATTTATCTAACTCATGATGGACAATTGGTTTCAGTTGAAGAACATCCTTTCATGCAAATGCACTTCTTTTCTTTGTCTTTTTCTTCTAACATCTTGTCATTCCTTTCAATAGTTGCCAGTCATGAAAGTAAATGAATAGCCATGAGGAAATATCACAGTCATAAATGGACATAAATAAGCCATAAAGTTTAAAGATTTTTGTAAGTGGGAAGGTCCTTCTAGCAACCTGCGGATGGTCGTGGGTTTCCACCCACCGTAATGCTGGCCACCGTCGTAAAAGTGAAATATTCTTGAGTACAGCATAAAGTTCCAGTCAAAAAATAATAAATAATAATCAAAGATTTTGGGCAAAGTCCTGAAATTTCTTTTCATATGCTTTTCATGTTCATCGTGTGAATGATCATGAATGGATTTTTATTTCTTTTCCAATCCCATGGCGAAACATCGGTGCTACATGTATACCGTTTATTGGTGCAGTAATGGTAGAATTAAGTCTGGAATAATTGTCTTATTTTAGGATACTGAAAAACGACAAATAAAATTTCGTCGAAATATTGAAACGTCAGAAATGTGACTTCTCAGTTTTTTGGGAGTGTCAGTGCTTTTCTACTGTGCTAAGTCTATTTGTGTGGGATCAAGAAGTTATTGTCATATTTGGGGATGAAAAAGTCATGAAATATAACCAATTTTGTAATGCACAATGTATCTGTGGCAAGCCTGCCTTTGTATGTCTATTGAGTGTCCACATGATCTCAGCAGCATTCCTGGTTAGGGATTATGAGTATCATGTGAACAGAGCATCAGAAATTCATTTAAGTTTCAAGAAGAGGTTTCCTGATATTGAAAAGAATGTGAAAACCTTTACTGATATTTGTAAAAAAGAAGAAAAAAAAAATCCTGAAAGTCCATGTAATGGGTTACTGAAGTTCTCACAGTACAACTGAAATGCTTTGAGGGCCAAGGTAATTGTTTGTATCCTATCTGAGCAGGAGGTATGAACGGTTAAAGGTAATGAGAAGAAGCCTTTGAGTTTTCGTGCATGTACCTCGGGGAGCGATCGAAAGCTCCAGCAGTTTATCCCTAACACTTGTGATTATTGTTTGCGGAAGCCGTGTAATGCTCTCCATCTGGGGAGAGGAGGTTGCCAAGGAACAATATAATTAGGAGCCAACGGATCCCGTGGGGAGGAGAGGAGGTGAGAGTGGGCGCCAGGGGTGCAGATTGTCTTAGAGGCCGTACATGTTTAATTGGCGACTCTTAAGTTATGCCCCCCTCCCAATTCCGTCTGTTGTATTGTTTGCGAAGCTTGGGGCGGACATTGAGAGGCCTGATCTAGAATCTGTGCATGTCTTTGATGATTATTGGGATGACTGTTAATATCGCTGCTGGGAGTCATCTGGTCTCTGAGGTAGTTAAAAGTTGAGGATCTCTCCCCACGGGTAGACTCTCCTTAACAAGGGCATTCGTGAAGGTGAGAAGCAAAAGTTTGCCTCAGATTTGGCAGACTCACGTTCCCTCATTAGACAGCTGCCTCGAGTGAGTTTCCGGTGACTCCTGCATTGATTGATAATAAGGTATTACCATGTGAATGGGTTGACTTGGGCTATCCTTTGACATGTAACAGTTACGAACGCCGAAGTGGAAGCCTTGTCACAATAGCTCAAGTTGTACAGATGGAAAATAATCAATACTTTTAGCAAAGGAATCTCTATTGTTACTGTTATCTTTGTTCTCATGTAATTGTAGTCAGTCCCACAAGCAGTGTTTTTACCCCCGGCGATCAGTTTGTTTGAAGTGGAAGAAAATAAAGTGAGTGAGTGCTTGGGCTTCTAACGTCGTACTTAACAATAGAAAGTAAAGAAATAAAATAAAGTATTAGCTCAACTAGGAGAACCAGTGTAGGATGAAGTAAAGAAATACACAGTGCTCTTATCGATTTACACTTAATTTTTTTTTTATGTCCACCTTGTGATTATAATGGATGCATGCTGGTTTGCACCTGCCTGTTTATAGTGGCTGCATGTGGTGTGTCTACAAAATCTTATTAAATTAGCTGCACGTGTCATTTCCATGAATATCACCAGATTATCCAGGTGTTAAAGCTTTAAAATGTTCATTTTTCTCGATTTTACAGATTGGGATTTTGTGTGAGTGGATGACCATAACATTTTTATCAACAGGACTTTTCAAAAATTACTAATCATGCAACAATTAGTTTTGGAACACTCGTTTGTATTAAACGAGGTATTATAACCTTATTAATTGTTTTCTAAATGTTGCTTAAATTTTCCCCCCACATTCTTCAGATTATTGACCTAGGCAATATTGTTTGGGTTTGAGTGTTACAACGTTTGTGGGCCTGAACCAACCAGAATATGTGGGTGTGTTTCTTTTTACTTATTCTTGTAAACTGTATTTAGGATGTGACTTCATACATCTACCCAGAGATCTCTGTCTGTCTGTCTGTCTGTCTGTCTGTCTGGTGCAGTACCTCAAGACATATGAGATTATTATCTGCAGCTAAGCTGATTGTTCTGTCTGTTGATTGGCTGGTCAGTCAAATTTGAATATTTTGTGCCTAGTTTCTTATAAATAAATTTATTTATTTATTTGATTGGTGTTTTACGCCGTACTCAAGAATATTTCAATTATACGACGGTGGCCGGCATTATGGTGGGAGGAAACCGGGCAGAGCCCGGGGGAAACCGACGACCATCCGCAGGTTGCTTGCAGACCTCCCCACTTACGACCAGAAAGGAAGCCAGCATGGGCTGGACTTGAACTCACAGCGACCGCATTGGTGAGAGGCTCCTGGGTCATTACATTGCCTTATAAAAAATGGTCCTTCATATAATACATGTAAGTGGCAAGACAGCACGACATAATGGAGGGTGGGGGTGAAGTGGGGGGGGGGGGGGTGTGAGTGAGGTATGCTGTAAGGGATGTCTGGGCTGTGGCATATTTGGGCTTGTCAAGGGTTTACTATTCTGCATTGAATTTGACATTTATAAGATTACCCAGCCTTTCTGTTCCAAAACAATACATATAAATGTGATCAACAAACCCAATTACTTGGGATTGCCTATCCCAGTTCAGTATTAATGCACCGCTTAATTGGTGTTGTAAATGAAGTGTTGAGCAATTAACCCAGGACCCTTGTCACAGCTGGTTATTATTTACAGTACAACCTAGAGTTAAGGCTCTAACTGCTTCAGGGAATAAAGGCTAAATAATACGTTTTATGGGCGTTACCCAACAGTCTCTGAAATGTAAGGTGAGCATTATTAGAAAGGTCAAAGAAAAAGTCTTACGGCTTGTTACACCTCTCCCTCATTACAACGCTGTAGGGCCTTTGTGGCACAATGTGTGCTAGAGCAGCACAGTGACCCAGGAGAGTCTCCAATGCTGTGGCGGTGAGTTCAAGTCAAGCTCTGTCCAGGTTCTTCCAACCATAAGTCTAGCCACCATCATAAGTGAAATATTCACTTTATGTGCATCATAAAACACAAACTGATTAAATAAATAAATATATTACAACACTGTGCCTAACTTGTCATAAGTGGCACATGTTTTATTAAGATTTTTAGCAACTGATATCCTGTTATACATAAAATATAAAAAGAGGGACTGTGTGTTTATTTTTTAAACCAAATCAGAAAAATATCATGACTTTCATTGAATACTGACGTGGTATCCAAGCCTCTAAGTGCATAGAAGATCTTCTGATTTTCTTCTCTGGAACTGTTGAAAGTATGTACAGATGTGCGCAGTAACAGTTTTGAAGAAGAAATTGGGGGAAACAGTGACAGTGTTATGTTGAATCATGTGTTTTAATAAAGTGCTCATGTAATAATGATGGAGAGATGTAGTGTTAGCAATAATAAAACAGTTAATCCTCTGATTTGGGAGTCAGAAGCAGTTTACGTGTAACTTGTGCTGTCTGTGTAATAATGATGGGAAGATGTACAGTTACAAGTAATAAAACAGTTAATCCTCTGATTTAGGAGTCAGAAACAGTTTACGTGTAACTTGTGTTGTCTGTGTAATAATGATGGAGAGATGTAGTGTTACCAATAATAAAACAGTTAATCCTCTGATTTGGGAGTCAGAAGCAGTTTACGTGTAACTTGTGCTGTCTGTGTAATAATGATGGGAAGATGTACAGTTACAAGTAATAAAACAGTTAATCCTCTGATTTGGAAGTCAGAAGCAGTTTACGTGTAACTTGTGCTGTCTGTGTAATAATGATGGAGAGATGTAGTGTTACCAATAATAAAACAGTTAATCCTCTGATTTAGGAGTCAGAAGCAGTTTACGTGTAACTTGTGCTGTCTCTGTAATAATGATGGAGAGATGTAGAGTTACAAATAATGAAACAGTTAATTCTCTGATTTGGAAGTCAGAAGCAATTTATGTGTAACTTGTGCTGTCTGTGTAATAATGATGGAGAGATGTAGAGTTAAAAATAATGAAACAGTTAATCTTCTGATTTGGAAGTCAGAAGCAGTTTACGTGTAACTTGTGTTGTCTGTGTAATAATGATGGAGAGATGTAGTGTTACCAATAATGAAACAGTTAATCCTCTGATTTGGGAGTCAGAAGCAGTTTACGTGTAACTTGTGTTGTCTGTGTAATAATGATGGAGAGATGTAGTGTTACCAATAATAAAACAGTTAATCCTCTGATTTGGGAGTCAGAAGCAGTTTACGTGTAACTTGTGTTGTCTGTGTAATAATGATGGAGAGATGTAGTGTTACCAATAATGAAACAGTTAATCCTCTGATTTGGGAGTCAGAAGCAGTTTACGTGTAACTTGTGTTGTCTGTGTAATAATGATGGAGAGATGTAGTGTTTCCAATAATAAAACAGTTAATCCTCTGATTTAGGAGTCAGAAGCAGTTTACGTGTAACTTGTGCTGTCTGTGTAATAATGATGGAGAGATGTAGAGTTACAAATAATGAAACAGTTAATTCTCTGATTTGGAAGTCAGAAGCAATTTATGTGTAACTTGTGCTGTCTGTGTAATAATGATGGAGAGATGTAGAGTTAAAAATAATGAAACAGTTAATCCTCTGATTTGGAAGTCAGAAGCAGTTTACGTGTAACTTGTGCTGTCTGTGTAATAATGATGGAGAGATGTAGAGTTACAAGTAATAAAACAGTTAATCCTCTGATTTGGGAGTCAGAAGCAGTTTACGTGTAACTTGTGTTGTCTGTGTAATAAAGATGGAGAGATGTAGAGTTACAAGTAATAAAACAGTGAATCCTCTGATTTAGGAGTCAGAAGCAGTTTACGTGTAACTTGTGCTGTCCATGTTTGGCAGTAAGTTCTCGGCTAAATACATATTTAAACTACAGTTTGCAGATATAGATCAGGAAACCGTCATTTTTATTTTGTACATTAGGCTTTCCAAAACAGTACGTATAAATGTTATTAACAAACCCAGTTACTTGGGATTGCCTATCCCAGTTCAGTATTAATGCACCGCTTAATCGGTGTTGTAAATAAAGTGTTGAGCAATTAACCCAGGACCCTTTTCACAGCTGGTTATTATTTACAGTACAATCTAGAGTTAAGGCTCTAACTACTCCAGGGAATAAAGGCTAAATAATACGTTTTATGGGCGTTACCCAACACTCTCTGAAATGAGCATTATTAGAAAATAATTATTATTATTTTGCACCTGAAGTGACACCAATTTTATTTTGCATTTTATGGATAAGTTGACACTAAAAAAAAACAGAAATAGAATTCAAGTACAATTGAAAATCCACTTACTTAGTTGGTTTTGACCCTGATGTTTTTATTATTTTTCTTATTTTTCAAGGCTTTCCAGTGAGGTAAATATGTCATTTATACATCAAATGAGTATATTTCAAGTGTTATTTTTGTATTTATACCTTCTAACGATCGTGAAGGGCTGTCTTCATGGGTTGATCATGCTGTCATCATGGATTGATTAGGGTTCTCTTCATGGGTTTATCATGCAGTCATCATGGATTGATGAGAGCTGTCTTCATGGGTTGCTCATGCAGTCATCATGGATTGATGAGGGTTCTCTTCATGGGTTGATCATGCAGTCATCATGGATTGATGAGGGCTCTCTTCATGGGTCCAGGCATCCCATAAGTTGATCATTTGCTCAGCCCAGTGGAGTAATTAGTAAAAATGTGCATGCAGTCCTGTTTAAACCTCAGAAAAATGCTCACATTTTAATAATAGTTTCAATATCCTGGCTATACTGTTGTTAATTTATTTGGCATTTCCTAGATTATCTGGCCTCCATGATTTCACACCAGTGGTGAATCTTGTTTGTGCTTGTTAATCTGTAATTTTACACTCATCTGTTCTGTTACACTCATCATTATGTGCCAGTATGAAGGTCCCCTCTTCACCACACTGATACACAGGGAGGGCTACCTTTATGAGGTGATCATTACTGATGTGTTACATTGTTATAAGGGGTGTGGATGAGTCACTGTATGAAGGTCCCCTCTTTACTACACCCATACAGAGGGAGGGCTACATGTACATGTATGAGGTGATCATTACTGTTGTGTTATCTCATTATTATCAGCTAATCAGTGATGTGGATGAGTCGCTGTATGAAGGTCCCCTCTTCACCTCACCCATACACAGGGAGAGCTATATGTATGAGGTGATTATTACTGATGTGTTATCTCATTATTATCAGGTTATAGGTGGTGTGAATGAGCCTCTGCATGAAGGTCCCCTCTTTACTACACCCATACACAGGTAGATCTATATGTATGAGTTGATCATTACTGATATGTTATCTCATTATTGTCAGGTTACAGGTGGTGTGGATGAGTCTCTGCATGAATCTCCCCTCTTTAATTCACCCATACACAGGGAGAGCTATATGATCATTACTGATGTGTTATCTCATTATTATCAGGTTATAGGTGGTGTGGATGAGTCGCTGTATGAAGGTCCCCTCTTTACTACACCCATACACAGGTAGAGCTATATGTATGAGTTGATCATTACTGATGTATTATGTCATTATTATCAGGTTATAGGTGGTGTGGATGAGTCTCTGCATGAAGGTCCCCTCTTTACTACACCCATACACAGGTAGCTCTGTATGTAGGAGTTGATCATTACTGATGTGTTGTCTCATTATTATCAGGTTATAGGTGGTGTGGATGAGTCACTGTATGAAGGTCCCCTCTTTACCTCACCTATACACAGAGAGTGGTACTATGAAGTGGTGATTACCGATGTGGAAGTGGATGCTGAGAGTTTAAACATGGACTGTAAAGAGGTAAGGATATTGCCTGCAGGCTTATATGTCCTTATTTGCTTTTGTGTCTATTCTTCCTTAACTATCATTACTGGGGTGCTGTATGGGAGGCCCAATTTCAGTCCTGAGCAATTTTGTACAAATATTACAGTTTTCTCGTCTCTGTTGATCAACAGCTTCTTCAAACCTCTTGCATGATTTCCTACTGTTCCTAAAAGCTTAATTCTGTCATATTTCATTTCTGTTATCTACAGTGTAAGTTTATTTATGCCTCATTTAGGTCATTGGTAATGATAATAAATAGTTACGCAGGAAATACAAAAAAAAAAATTTTTCTTTTTTGGAGTGTATTTATGTCTCAAATTAAACCTCTATTGCATGTATATTTTGTGTTAACTGTGAACTTAACAGCTTAGCAAAATGCCCCACTCTCCATTTCACATACTCCAATTCGCTCTTTCCCTGCTACAAATTTGTTGTGACTGCTATCATCATTGACACCATGACAGCAGGCTAATCTCTAATCTGACCACTAGGGAGTGAGGAAAACTGTAGTTTAAAGCAATTTTTTACATGTGTATTTTACTGAGAGGTTAGAGCAAGGGAACAGGACTTGTTGGCCCAGTGTCAGTATAATGGAACTGGGTGGGGTGTCATGCCTAGTGTCTTTGGCATGATACTTCAGAGGTGGCAGCCTTTTGGTGGCATGGACTTGCCCAGCCACATGACGACACAGTATATATGTGTATATACACATACCTATAAATGACTCCTCGTCGTCAAATGACTGAAAAATTGTTAAGTACAACATGCATACAGGCATGCATATTTTCTGTCAGTGGCTATAAATTTTGAAATGTGAGCTTACCAGTCCAGCACCCCCTTCCCTCCTCCACTCGCACTTTTTCCCCCACAGAATTGTTATGATAGCTGTCACTAATGACATGACTGCAGGCTATTAATTTGTAGACTGACCACTTGGGAGTAAGGAAAACTGTAGGTTTTACCTCACAAAAAAACAAGGCTGAGATTTTTTTTGTACTGTTACATGTTATCCCAAACTGCATATTAAAAATATATAACCATATATGTCATGTGTCCATTTAAGAAATGTTTTCTCTTTCATATCTCGTCGTCATATGACTGAGAAAGTACGACGTTAAACCCCAAGCACTCACTCACTCACTCTTTCATATGTTCATGATATTCAATGTCTCAGTTACAGATCTATTTATATTGTGACTTGTCAGTTGGTTAGCATGCTAGCACAGCCTAATGACCCAGGAGTCTGTCACCAATGTGGTCGCTGTGAGTTCAAGTCCAGCTCATGTTGGCTTCCTCTCCGGTCGTAAGTGGGAAGGTATGACATCAACCTGCGGATGGTCATGGGTTTCCCCCGGGCTCTGCCCGGTTTCCTCCCACCATAATGCTGTCCACTGTCGTATAAGTGGAATATTCTTGAGTACGGCGCAAAACACCATATCAAATAAATAAATAAATAAATATATAGTGACTTGCCTTGTTTCCATTTTCAGTATAATTTTGATAAAACAATAGTGGATAGTGGAACAACCAATCTGCGTCTTCCAATAAAGGTGTATAACCAAGTGGTGACCAGAATAAAATCAAAGCTGAAGGTAAGTTGTTCACTTTGGCAAAATAGAGCTGGGTTATTGATTTGGCATTTTTCCCCGCTCAGCTTGGTTTTGTTATTTTACTGAATTATTTAGTCAGTTCAAAGAAAAGATTTGAATTCTTAAATGTGTATTTTACATGTTGTTGTCACATGTACATGTATTATCATTGACTATTTAAAGTTGTTTATTTCACTTTATATAATTTTAGAAATAGGTTCCCACCTATTATTCAGTATTCAGTTAACTAACTGGTGTGGTATATACAGGGCTCCCCTTTGGGCCATGAAAACTTGTAAAAGCTTGGAGATTGAAAGTGACCTTTCAGGCCGTGAAAAGGCTGCAATATCAGGGTTATTTGTTTTTGAGCCTGGAGAAGGCTGGAAGTAGAGAAGTGTCTTGGCACCTACACTAATGGAAAGATATTGAGCTTAGATTGTATACATATATACAACACTGTAGTATGGTGCCTGAAAGTTTTTTTCCAGCATCCGTGAAATTGCTGGATGCATAACTGTGTTGATGAGGCGGTTTCAGAGGTTCTTTTTGCGTTTGCTGTGTAAAGCGTTTATTCCCATATATTTTTGAGATAAATAATTTGTGGGAACCCCGGTAACATATAAGATACTTATCAAGCAGTTCCCCTAATTAGTTCATGTTTTTGAATCGAGCTGTTAGTGCTTGGCTTCGGCTTTGAGGATTTATCATGTACCTGGCAAAGGCAGGGATTCCAGTTTTCTCCACCCAGAAACCTGACTGCTGTCATGGAAGTGAAAAAAATTCTGGATTACATTATGACATCAAAATAAAATTAAAATCAGTTCTGTCCAATCACATGGCCTACTGAAGTTGCTGCAGGCTTGAATGGGGAGCCTTGCGTCAGGCTCACCAGGTACAGTGGTTTCTTCCAGTACATCTTCATGGTTTCCTCCACTTACAAACTTCTACTATACTGCGTCTACAAGCCTGAGAGGTCACGAAGTAAGTGAAAGAGTCTTTGTACAGTGTAAAACACCAAATCAGATAGAACTTCTAACTGTATACGTGTAATAAGCTAGTTTTGTTTGTGACTCAGGCTTCAGGGATGTCCGTGTTTCCCTCCAGTGAGTTTTGGAATGGTGATGATAGCATGTGTTGGAGTAAAGACGAGTCAGCAAATTCAAACTTCCCCAGCATCAGTCTGTCTTTGTCTCATACGTACAACTCCGTCTTCAAGCTAGTCCTGTTCCCTCATGTAAGTTTATATCATTTTATGCCTTTTGTTTCTGTCCGGGTTTGATTTCCATGTAATAAATCCTCCAAATATTAATTGTCCTATGTTCAGAAAATTGTGTATGCAGGCTCACTTTGTGGAAACTTAGATCAGGTGTGAAAATCAGCCTGAATAAATTTTGCATATTTAATAAATTCTGTATATCTCATCAGTTGTTGTTGTTGTCTGTGTAAGAACTGTGATTAAAATTTTGTCTGCAGGTTCATTTTGCGTATTTTTAGTTCAAGTTCGAAACCATCCACTTCGGCACATAACTTTTGCATACTTCCTTCATTGTGCTTTGTTGTTGGTTTCCATGCATTATCAGTTTTAATTCCAGTTTTTATCAAAAATTTGTGTGCCTCCCATCAAATGCAAAGCTTGATTAATGCATTTAGCATAAGATATAACTTCTCTGAATGTGCTTTTTCTGTCATTTTTGATGCATTTTTAATATTCTGAATATGAATTATGCCAACAATTGTTCCTGTTGAAGACATATTTACATTTTCATAATCAGAATGCCTTGAAACGCAGAAAATTCACTAAAAACCACAAGATCAGAAAAAGCATATTTTCAGTTTTGGTTTTATTCCATTTTTTGAGTTTTCGTTGATGGCAGGCCTTTAAAATATAAAATAGAATTGGTGTCACCTTATATGTACATCCTGTCAACGTCTGATATGCTAAGGAATCTGTAAAGAACCCCAAATAAGTGATGTTTTTTGTTTCAGCATTATCTCCGTCCCGTAGATTTATCTGACATAGCCCAAGGTGAAGAGTGTTTTAAGTTTGCCATATCCAGCTCAGATTCAGGTGAGAATAATTTCTGTGTGTTGTTAAAATTCATTGTAAGTGAAAACTAAGTTAACATCTGCAAAACATACCTTCGTTTATGAGTTCAATATTAGTGACAGGTAATCATTAAATGTAACAACAGCCTATTACTTCTAGAAACCATTGCTGTTTCGTGATAGTTGTGAACTTTCCAATTGTACATGTGAATGTAACAGTTAGAATTGCAAGAGTTATGACCCCTGAAAGGTTGCTTAAATACAGAATCAAATTCAGATTTGAGATATAGAGACCATAAAGACAAATTGACTCAGTCTTAAGTCCAGTTTTGTATTCTGTTTAAGCTCGAACTTCAAGCGAAGTAACCTCAGTAGAATAGCAGGTCATGGGCGAGAGGTTAAGATGCTTATCTTTCAGCTGCTACAAAACCCAAAGCGTGGGTTCAATCCCAGCCTTAGGAACAAAATGGGTCACGAATTGAATATCCTCTATATATACATCTGACAAAACTGACTGCCTTTGTTTAAGTGAAAAATTCCATGGTATACAATAAAAAACAATGAATCAGTCACATATTATTGCCCATATTTGTCTTGTAATCTGCAGGAACTGTTCTGGGAGCCGTTGTGATGGAGGCCTTTTATACTGTTTTTGATCGCAAAAATAAAACCATTGGTTTCGGGAAATCTCGATGCACAACCTCAAAGTCTTTCATACAAGGCTTTTTCCACTATAAAGGTAAATGTTTGGGAAAACATCTCTTTTAAAACGTCTTGGTGATTTTTCGTTTTAATTCATTGAAAACGAACATCTGAGAAGCAGGTTAGTAACAAACGAAGGCAGCAGCATAAACTTCATGTTTTCCAGTCTTGAAAAATTTGTTGTTTGGCTCTTTTGAAAACGAAGAGCCAAGTGATATCTTAATTATGAACACGATAATTATTTGGAAGAGTGGAGTATTTTGAAAATTACTAGCAGGTGTGTATGATTAGATTATATGTTATATGGCAGAGCAGCTTTGTTTGTAATCTTATTCATTATACTGGAATCACTGTATCTGTCTGTCATTCTGGAGACACGATGTAATCTTTTGTGTACATAATTTTTTATTCTGATTACATTAATGCATATATTTTTGTATTTGTCCTTGTTGAGGTTTACAGATTAGGTTTTGTCCGCGTCTCCTAAACGTACTGCACTGTGAAATTTTGTTACACATCTTTTATGTGACCCGACCTTCTTAACTTGCATGATCAATCAGTTTAGAATTTACAAAAAGTTACCCTTGACGTAGTTCATAGCAGGATGATCCTTTTTCTCTGTATATATGTAGCCATTAAGTGAGGGAAATCCCCATTGAAGGGAAGTCTGTGTATACGTATAATACTGTTCATGGGAATATATGTTTTCGGTTCAGGAAAAAGTTTTAACTTTGCTCTTACCATCATTCGCTCTGCTGATTGTTTACATTTGTCTGCTCTGTTTTAGGTAACTCTACCCTGTGTGCCTATGTTAAGCCTGTACGGGATGATACCACCTTAACCATTGTGGCTTACGTCATGGCCGGAGTCTGTGTCTTGTGTATTCTCCCATTGGTTCTGCTGGGCATCCAATGGCAGATGAGGAAATTTTCAGCCTGCAGAAAACAAGGGAGGCACAGCGAAGACAATGACGAGAGGCCTCTGCATGAAGAAAGCAGATAACACATCTTGTGTTTTATTCCCCTCCCCCTCTCCTTTCTCCCACTTCCCTACCCCCTCTTCCCCTCACTTCCTACCTCCCAATTCATATATTGACAACTTGAAAGACATTAGGTAACACATGTGGTATATTTTATAACCCCAACCTAACTCTGACACCTGAACGGCCCCTTATTAATATCATGATGAAAGATATCCAATCCTCCATTGTCACATTGTCAGCGTGTAATTTCAAACAAGATGACTGCAATAAGTGGAATTAAGCTTTAATTATTCATTCAAAAAATAGTATGAGGAGTTAGTCATCTACATGTACTTATATTTTCAATCCGAACGATGATATTACAAAAAGCCCTTACTTTTTGATTTTTTGCACCTATGCAATATCATCATTGATTATGTCAATGTTCATATTCATATTTCTTAGTATGGCCTGGGAAATGGATTACTTCCTTAGTTAACAGGGTCTTCATATTGGTTATTAACTTTTAAAAGTGTGACTCTGACAATGTCCGGATGATAACCTGAAAATATTGTGTAGAATTATGATGCTTATAAAGGGAAATTATGCAAGGATTTTGACATGTATAAATCCTCAGTTTGAAATCATTCATACTTGTAATTGAGATGCAAATAACCTTGTGTGAATTAAGGTTAATAACCTCAAAGTTCATCTGTCGTTAAGTTGCACATTTTGCCTGAATGTATTAAAGTGTTCCTTTTTAGAGAGAAAGGATTTTAGAGAGGTGTTTTGAGGTTTGTTTCACAGGTAGGTTCATATCAAGTTCGAAAAAGTTTCAGCTCTTATCTCATGACATTTATTTGCCTATAAAAATAGACTTTTGGGTTGAAATTTTTTGTCTTTTACCACGACTACTATGTAGTAGTTAGAATCAGGGAAAAGCAGTGGTATACCATATTCATCACATACTTTGAATTGTTCAAGGTGTTTGAAATTTGGAATGTTTTAAGGTTTTGCTGAGACATTCAGGTTATTTCTGCAGGATTTTAGTAGGTTGTAATTTAGACTTGTGTCAGATACTTCGGTTACCACAGAAATGATCTGCACATAGACCCATGTGGAGCTTTAATGGAGATTTGTGGCCAAAACTCAATATTTGATAAATATCAGACTTGTACAGGTACCGTTTATATGTGTTAAAATGATGCTAAAGTTTAAAAGATTAGAATACAACCTGCTTTTCACAGATGAAGCTCATATTTTGTGAAATATAATTACTTGGGCTATTTGAAATAATAGCAAAATTTCAGTTGAATACGGGCTGATCGTATAGCCTCTTTAAAGTACATTAAATTGTCTTTTAGCCCCAGGACATTTGTGATGCAAGGTGTTTTGGATATGTACTATGTTTGGATATAGGTACATGTACATGTGTAACTGTTCATTGTTTTGTGCACTTATTTGGACTGTTATTATTGTTCGTGTACATGTATAACTGTCCGTTGTTTTGTGCACTTATTTGGACTGTTATCATTGTTCATGTACATGTATAACTGTCCGTTGTTTTGTGCACTTATTTGGACTGTTATCATTGTTCATGTACATGTATAACTGTCCATTATTTTGTGCACTTATTTGGACTGTTATCATTGTTCATGTACATGTATAACTGTCCATTATTTTGTGCACTTATTTGGACTGTTATCATTGTTCATGTACATGTATAACTTTCCATTGTTTTGTGCACTTATTTGGACTATTATCATTCTTCATGTATAACTTTCCATTGTTTTGTGCACTTATTTGGACTATTATCATTGTTCATGTACATGTATAACTGTCCGTTGTTTTATGCACTTCTTTGGACTATTATCAGTGTTCATGTACATGTACAAGAGCTTTATATACATGCTGCCCCATGTACCTCCCTCTCTTATAGCACTATGCATGTTCTGTGAAAGTGATTATCAGTGGAACAGGCAGTACTTCAATCTGCTGTTCTATATACCTCCCCATGATGTTTAATCACATGCTTTACATGTCTGTCAACTTTTAGCCAAACCACTTGTGTGACAGCCAAGTCCCCCATCCCTGTTGTACTTCATAGTGCTCACCTGTTTTTCCCATGATATAAACATAGCGATCGAGATGAATGGTTCCATTTTTTTTTTTTTAACTAAATCCTAAATTCAACATTTTTCTGCCCTCATCTCTGATATGTAATGATAAGATTGTAACATTTTGTGTAGAGATACTCAGTTATACATAATGTTCTTGAAAACAAATCAGAGAGAATCACTCGCTGTACACGTAAGTCTACTCCAAAAAAGTTTGTTGACAAACTCCCCCCCCCCCCCCCCCGCCCCATGACAGCCAATTCCCCATCCCAGTTGTACTTCGTATTTCTGAGAAATTCTCTGCTTTCATCTCTGATACGTAATGATAAGATTGTCACATATTGTTTAGAGATGCTGAATTATACATTCTAACGAAACAAAATGCAATGAAGTTTTGACGAGATATTAAGAAATCGAGGATTCAGCAGTTTACATCATGGAAAGGGCCTACATTACTTGTAATTAATGCTAATTATGCTAATTAAATATTGCCTTCTGAGGTCGAGGTATATGCCAGTGAATATACCCACATCAGATGACGTTCTGAAATCCACGAATTGATGTTGACTGTTGAATATGTGATTAATAATTGTACATAAATGTAACTGGGAGAAATGTGTTGCATTGAGAAGATACAGTAGGGCTGAGTCTACTATTGAGTATTGATTAATGATGGTCATAGTTTTCACTACATCTGCATCAGCATAGATGACTGTGAGTCCATTGTTTAGTATTGACTGCTGTTGGTTATGCAAATGTTCCCAAGAAAGTGGCACTGGTTGTTTCCCCTTTTTTTAATTCTTTGGTGGGAGGAAGGGGGATAACTCTGCATATTAGTTCTAATACCAATCTATGGTCAACTATTAATAAAAATGATGTCAATTTTGGAAATGACATAGAACAGGCTTACCTCTAAACCTGTCTAGTGTCATTGCACCAAATAGTTATCATATATAATAGTTATTGGCTGAAGAACCATTTTGATAGTAGTATTACGTAAATCCCAGTGGATCTATGGTGCACTAATTCGTCAACCTCTGTCGCATATGAAGTCAAATTTCAGTGCAATTTATGGATATTTATCATTTGATTTTGGAGACAAAACTACATGTATTGGATTGCCCAGTTTCAGGGCTTCACAAAAAGTATAATTTTATCAATTGTACACAGAATAATGCCATCAGAATATGCTTGAATTAACACCTTGAAAACATGTGAAAAGGTTAAAGATTAGAGTTGTGGCTGATGTGTTATCAAACCTTTTTATGTTTGATAGCAGTTGATAATTTTTGAACCTGGAAGTGTCTGTGTGTCATTTACAAAGGAATGAAGTTTATTGGTTTACACATATATTAGGTTACCATTTATGTCATTATGATGGAAATTTCAAGAAAAGTGTATATATTTTTTGGCCCATGTATATATATATATATGTATACGTACTACTTTATCTAAATAAAATATTTTTAAAATCTGCTTTTGTGGTGATCAGAAATGTTTTTTCTTACCAATTGAGGTCTTTTTTTTTCAATTTCTCGGGGGGTGGGGGATGTAGAGGAGAACATCGCAAATGGTAATGAAATTGCAGTGAATAAGAATAATACTTTTGACATCAGTCATAAACATTTATGGATTGTTGTGATACAGAAATTGTACTTCTGAATAACGAAAATATATGTGAAAATATTTTTATTCTATTTGGATTTTAATTTTTTCTGTAATTAGGACGTGTTGCTATGGCAGGTTTCCATTTGAATTACACACACAAGTATGATTACTTTTAATATCACATGTATAAGTACATGATGTAACAAAGTTTTAAAGATTGGTAGTGCGTGAAATGATGTTTTGTAAATGGTTTCTTGTTTCGTGTGGTACAGTGAACAACATAATGTCTAACTCCTAGCTGACATTGGCTGACTTTCTTGCCTTTACTCAGAAAGCAGAAAAGTTCACATTAAGAAAACCACAGCCACTGTCAGCCTTGGCTGATGAAATCTGATTGTTAACTCATCAGGGAGTGCATAATTCTGTAACCTGAAGACGCATCTATTGCCGTGGTGATGTCACTTGATCCTTGTTTACCTAACATTGTGGTTCCAGTTTCTTTAATGTGGTGTATCCCATGGCCTCATAAGAATTTGTATAGCCATCAAGCACGTCAGAAAAAAGTGGCTGTTAATTGTTTAATTCTGTTTCTATTCCTTTTCTGAATTAACTTGTCTTTTCTTTAAAACTAGGGTTGATGCTGTTGTATTTTATTATGTGCAAGGAAGAGAGGAGGGACTTGTGATGTCATGTTTGTTAAGCACCTTGATAGACTCAAGTCATGGACTGACTATGTTCAACTTGAATTTTTGTTTTATGGTAAACACATGTGGACTAGCTTTTACTCAGCATCATGAAACAGCTGCAATGAACATCACAAAGTTTTATCTTTTTGTATTGATTGTGACGGTGTCACCAAGATGATGGAATGAACGACGTTGTTGTAATAACAGAATAGAGACATGTTGCAAGTAAAACTGGCATCACACTTTGTGATGTTTTGTGTGATAAATTTTAGGAATTTTATTTACCGATTTTGAATGGTAACACGTGCACAGACGAGGCTGGTATTCTGTCAAAATGAATTATTTAATTATTTGGATCATTGTAAAATAATGACAAAAAATTGACTGGATATGTGCTGATTGATAGTTTGCCAAAAATCTCAAGTATAGTGTCAGAAAAAAAACAATCAACCTGTGTGGAGCAGCACATTCGGTTGCCGAACAAGTTAGATAGGGTGAAATTTCAGATATTCCTTAGCAAGTGACAAAATAGCCAGTCGCAAGTTGATCAAGTGTTCAGTATTCAAGGCTGTGACACATGAATGTTACCAGATGGCATTTCCTTTGTTTTAAATAATGCAATTTTGAAAGGTGTTTAATATATATGTACACATTTGTGTCCTTCTCCTTGGTCGACATATTATGTTTTACCCCAAGGTCTTCCCAAAGATTCTGTTGAACCTGTTGAAATTCATATTAACAGTGAAGAAGTTCAGATGGAAAATTGCTGGTATAATTAATTGCTGACTTTAACAACTAACTTCATTTAAAAAGATACAATTAGAAACGCAAATTTCCAGGGTTCTCTGCAAGTTTTAATTCTGGGATTATATAGACAGCCTAATGTTTAGTAAAGTAAAATTAACTATTAAATTAGCTTATTGGTTTTACAGCGTAGCCCAATGGCAGTGATTTCTAGGAGAGATTAATGATTATGTTTTAAATATAGGTTTGCCTAGTCACGGTACTGCTGGAGAAGTTTATATCAGTGCGGTTAGGTTTCAAAACTGACAATAAGATGCTTTATCTGACATATTTTGCTGTTTTTATGTTTATTTTTCTCACACCTGACACAAGTGCCTTATTCAGATTGGTGGAGATTGAGATGTTTGTCATAGTCATTGGGAAGTCAAAGCACTTGTACATGTATCCCTTCATGGATGTGTACATGGTGTAAATGTATGTTACTTCTCAAAATAAAGAATATATATTCTCACTAAAAGATCTGTTGGCAGTTCATTTATCCGAATCGCAAACCCCCATGTATGTTTCATGCATTTTGTTCCTTCTCTCGCCCTTTATTTAAATGTCCATACTTGTGTGTTAGATTTTGGATGTATTTTGTCATATTTAATACATTTGGTTTTACACCATATTAATCAAGACTATTGCACAACATTTCACAGCCAGCATTTTTCTTGTGGCTTTCAACACAAGTTGGGCCTCCATTGCTGAGGTGGTTAGTGTGACCCAGAAGCCTCTCACCAATGTTTTAATTCACTGTGAGTTCAAGTCCAGCTCAAACTGGTTTCCTCTCCGATTATACGTGAGTGGTATGTCAGCATCCTGCAGATGGCAGTGGGTTTCCCCCCACCATTATGCTCATTTGGTTAGCACGCTAGCGCAGTGTAATAACACAGGAGCCTCTCCATAATGCCGGCTGCCGTTGTATAAGTGAAGTATTCTTGAGCATGGCGTAAATCACCAATCATATAAATAAACAAAATCAAAATATTCTCGAAAAAGTAACAATCAAATAAATATATCATAGCAGCAAGTAGCCGGTGTGGTCCTTGAAGTGGTCTTGCGTGAAGTTAGCTGGAGACTAGTTGTCTCCCTCCTATATGAGGCACCAATGGGGAGTTACTGGCACATTTACCACAGGCACTGGTTTACTTCACCCCTAAATATGTGGGAGAGCTCGCCAATAACTTGCCAAGTTATTCAGTGCTTTTTTTCAGATATTCGGGTTTCCTCCCTTCATAAGACTGGCCCATTGTAGAATTGAATGATTCTTAGGTAAAGCATTAAACAACAAATCAAATGAATAAATTAATTCAGTAGATGATTAATTCAGAACATGACAATATGCAGTCCAGCATGATGTGAAATTGAACATTGTTGAAGATTAGTTGTCTTTCATCAGGATTGTGTGCATATTAGTGTGTCACACAAGGAATAGTCGGTTAAACAACAATCAATCAATTTCGTAAATCATCCAATTTGCTCTGCTACCAAAAAAAAAACACGTCACCAAATCTGTCAACATCAATCAAATTTTAATCACTTCAACACGAAAACAAACAAACAAAACAAAGAACAACCAGAACAAAGTCATAAGGATTGGACTATAGGTGTAGAATATGCACCTAGTTTATTTGTAAAACTGTTGAGAAAAGTATGCCGAAAACCTTGAATGGTATAATTTTATGTGCCAAAAAGTTGAAATGCCAAAAGTGAAAATAATATGATTTTTGTGAAACCTGTAAGAAATCAAAAATTAGAGTACATGTTAATCCCTGGAATGAAAGAAACTAGAAATTTAAGGTTGAAAACAAAAAATGTCTGCCACATTATACCAGCATACCACAGTTAGAATGTAAAACAAAACAGATACATGTATTTACATTTACAGCATGATTCAAAGCTGTTCACTGAAAGAAAGAAAAAAAACAACCAACACATGAAATTTTTCAAATTTTTTTATTACAACATTTTTACTTAATTTTAAGAGGAAAAACTGAAAGAAACTGAAAACACTATTGTTTTTATTTGCTCTTTTGTTTACTTGCTTTATTTGCTTTTTTGAACTTTAATGACAAAACAACAGATTAAATTCTTCAATGAATATAAATTTATCACGTATACAAAATAATCACCAAAAAACAGAACATTTTGGGTCAAAAATTATTTTATTTTATATTATAAGTATTAATAAAATTATTAAGTTTGTGCAGCAAATGTCTCTTCTGAGAAGCAAGTAATATTTATCTGAAATATAGATTGAAAACAGTGATTAGTTTAAAAATAATGTTTTTCATTGTACACAACTTTAAAGCATCTAAATGTAATACTAGAAAATACCTTATGAATCATCAACAGTTACTTTAAAACCAACAATGTTGTAGATAGTACTTGCCCTTTCTTTCTGGGTTATGAAGTCGTAAAAATGTGCGATGTCCTTAAAATGCGCGAGAATGGCCGCCCCATGTTCAGCAACCTGTCCATACTTGTCCCTGCTGTGGCTGTCAAAGAAATAAATACCAGATTCCCCACGAATGATGGAAGTGGTGATGTCTCCGGCAGTTAAAAGTGCAGCATGAAATGGATCTGATAGAGAAAGAGTTAAAGCATGAGCAAAAGTTACTGTACCAAATTCTTGTGCTAATGTTGGAGACATACCAAAAGAACCACAATAGACTGTATTATTATAGCTTACCTTCAAGAAAGTGTTGTCAATCCAGAGCGAATTGTCCAGTTCCTCAAAACAGAGGCGCGTCTCCCTTGTGAGATGGCGGCCAAGTTCCACGACGCGTCGCGTATGAATCTCATCTCCCATCAAAACGGCACGATTGACCGCCTCTTGGTCCCAGAACGCAGGGGGGAAAAGATACGCGCGTAACGCTGCCACGAACGCAATACTGCAGCACTGTGAATTTGGGAAACGCGTGGAGTGGCGCGTGCGCGGGATCCTACCTTGGGAAAAATCTCCTTGTACAGAGTTCAGTGGAAAATGTGGTGGTCGCTTTCCTTCTGGCCTGGGATCAATGTCCTGTGGATTGGATGTGGTGTCTGCAATGAGAGGGTAAAAATGAATAAAAAGACAGGTGAACCAAAGTATTTAATTAGTATTACCAAGTTAAAATTATTAGTTTAATTAAACTTACTGTTCTTATTCCTTTTTTGTCTCTTCTTCTTTGATTTCTTTGCCGTGGTGGCTGATGTTGCTGTTGTAATTCCTGGAAGGGTTGTAGTGGGTGAAGAGGTGGGCCTGGGAAAGGTGGGGTCAGGAGAAGGGGTGTGTCCAGGAGAAGGGGTGGGGTTAGAAAATGGGATGGGGTCAGAAAATGGGGTTAGATCAGGAGACGGGATGGGGGAAGGGGTGAGGTTGGGAAGTTGGGTGGGGTAAGGTGTAGAGGTGGTGTCAGGAGGTGTGGTAGCTGACAGTGTGTCTGAAATGAAAGAAAAAAACAGTATTTGAGAATAAATCAATCCATTAGCTTTACAAACACATATGGAAGTATCAGAAGTTTCTGCTTAATTTAACTTACTCTTTTTCTTCTTGTGTTTCTTCTGTGATGTCTTCTTTTTGGTGTGAGGGCAGGAAACTTGTTGAGCACAGTGGGAGAGACCTGGATCAGGGATTGGCCGGGGAGAGGGAAAAGGGATGGAGAACGGGGTGAGGTCAGCGGAAGGGACAGGGCAAGGGGGGAAGTCAGGTATACGGACAGGGGAAGGGGTGAGGTCAGGAGAAGGGGAAGGGGTGAGGCCCTTGGAATGGAGAGGGGAAGGGATGAGATCAGGAGAAGGGGTGTAAGAAGGCATAGGACAAGGGGTGAGGTCAGGAATAGGGGTGGGGGAAGGGGTGAGATCAGCAGAAGGGATTGGGGAAGGGGTGAGGTCAGCAGAAGGGATGGGGGAAGGGGTGAGGTCAGGAAAAGGGTTGGGTGAAGGGGTGAGGGAAATGGTGAAGTCTGAAGTAGGGACTGGGGAAGGGGTGAGGTCAGCAGAAGGAATGTGAGGGGAAGAGACAAGGCAAGGGGTGAAGTCGGGAGAAGGGACAGGGGACGGGGTGAGGTTTGGAGAAGGGATAGGGGAAGGGGGGAGGTCAGGAGACGGGCCAAGGGAAAGGGTGAAATCAGGAATAGGGTTGTGGGAAGGGGTAAGGTCAGGAATTGGGATTGGGTAAGGGGTGTCTAGAGAAGGGGCGGGGGAAGGGGTGAGATCAGGAGAAGGGACAGGGGAAAGGGTGAGAACAGGGGAAGGGACATGGCATGGGGTGAGGTCAAGAGAAGGTACAGGGGAATGGGTGAGGTCAGGCGAAGGGATCGGGGAAGGGGTAAGGTCAGCAGAATGGAATGGGGAAGGTGTGAGGTTTGGAGAAGGGATTGGAAATGAGGTAAGGTCAGGAAAGGGAGAGGGGGGAGGGGTGGGGTCAAAATAAAGGATGGGGGAAAGGGTGAGGTCTGGAATTGGGATTGGGTAAGGGGTGTCTAGAGAAGGGGCGGGGGAAGGGGTGACATCAGGAGAAGGGACAGGGGAAAGGGTGAGAACAGGGGAAGGGACATGGCATGGGGTGAGGTCAAGAGAAGGTACAGGGGAATGGGTGAGGTCAGGCGAAGGGATCGGGGAAGGGGTAAGGTCAGCAGAATGGAATGGGGAAGGTGTGAGGTTTGGAGAAGGGATTGGGGATGAGGTAAGGTCAGGAAAGGGAGAGGGGGGAGGGGTGGGGTCAAAATAAAGGACGGGGGAAAGGGTGAGGTCTGGGTAGAGGATTGGGGCATGGTTCAGGTCAGGAATGGTGGAAGGGGTGAGGTCAGAAAATGGGACAGGGCAAGGGGATAGACCAGGAGAAGGGATCGAGGGAGAGATGAGGTCAGGAGAATGGGAGGGTGGGGAAGAGGAGCTAAGAGGGTTTGGCTTGGGGTGAGGTGGAGTTGGGGGAGGAGAGAGAGGGGTGGGGTCAGTAAAGGGGATGGAATGGGAAGAGGAGCTAGGGACAGGGTTGGGGTGAGGTGGGGCTGGGGGAAGAGGAGAAGAGGTGGATATGAGGATGTCTGTTTAAAACATAAAGATAAGGTTTGAATTAGTGAACATTGTTAGGTTTCATAATTTTAAATTACTGAGAAGATATGGCAATTAACCTCAAAACCTCAACCTCAAAAACTAATAATCTTTACTTACCCGCTCCGTCTTCTGATGACGAACAGCATCGTGGGATTCTGCTTCTTTTCTTCTTCTTATCTTTCTTAGTCTTCTTTTGGGCTAAGAACAAATTGGAGAACTTTTTAGATAAAACAAGACGGACTGAAGGACATGATGATGATATTTGAAAGAAGAAATCATTGTTCATTTAACGGTTTGTTGCGTTTCAGGCCTACATTAAATGTTACCTTTCCAATGACGACAGAAGAAGAAAACAAAAGCAAAGCAGGACAAGATCCCCGCAGAGGACTGCTGGGCCATTTGTCCTGTGGAAAACATAAGATTAAAGAACCCATTACTTAGAAACCACTAATTAATTATCTTTTTAAATGTACAGTAAAACCAAACTTTGATGTCGTTGTGTTCAAAAGAGCACAAAATTTGATTACGTTTTATTGGTTTACGTCACGGTGTGACGTCATAAAAGTTATAAACCATAACTGTGTTGTAATGGCGGAAAGGATCTAAAGATGAAACGCTTACCTATTTTAATAGGGGTCTACAAGTGGCAAGTATGCTGTAAGGAAATAAAGTAAGGTGAGAGACTGCGTAAAGGAATTAAAAATTGAAATTCGAAGAGTAACGAAGATAATTTTGATGTGTTTCAGGTTTGATTGCTCAAGAGAATCGTTCCAATTTGCCGTCAAGAGCGACATGAGTCCTGCGCTTATCAAGGCTGAAGCGACGCCGAATTTTGGCCGAGGGGCCTTATATACCCTCGGGATGGGGGAAATTCTGTTCCAGAACGCGTCAGTTTAAGCCAATCATCTTATGGGACTAAAAACGAGCAACCAATAATTTTTGACGTTCCATTTACTAGAACTAGCGACGTTGGCGGCCATTTGTAAACAAACCCGTTGTCAACTCCATGCATGGAACGTTATCAGATTGTGACATGGCCGCGATTACTTCCATTGTTGAATGCGAAAATTTTAACACGAATGAAATAATCAAACTTGACTTAAAAATATACCTTAAGAAAACGATATTTCTTGTCCCACTTTGACACTCTCGTTTATTCCTCCCCACGTCTGTTTAGCTTGTGCCGTATGGTGCATTATTTAAATTAATTGGTACATGAATGACGCGGTAGAGTAGCATGACTGAATACTGTACATGATTGATGATCACCATTCATGCGGATTTTAACTTGAGGTTAAAATAGGCGTCAGCCGTTTTGAAGGTAACAGGACTCTCATGATCTTTTACGATCGCACCTATAACTCTTCGCTTATCCATTTTTAGTAGGCCTACTCTTTCTACTCATTTTGAGTGTTTTTGCTGCCGGGCGACGTTAGCCTTGAAACTTGTCGAAAGCTGCCTTCGTGATGCGAAATTGTTTTCATATGATACTTTACATAGAATATATTTGTGTGGCGATTTGGTTCCTTCTTTAACAGTCAGATAATGTATGGGAGCCTTTGATTGGATATAGCCAGAAGCCAGTGAACTTCTGATATAACTGTTTAAGATTATGGAGAAGCGCGAAAATATGGTTGAGTGAGTGTCACTGTCCGGTCAGCCCAAGACGCATTTTTTCTTGTATTTTGCGCGTTTCAAACCTTTCAGAGCAATTTAATCTTGCGCTAAGCGTATATACCAGTTTGACTTATAACGAATTGATCAAACTTATTCGTGGACAAAAAATTTATGGTAAGGTATACCACGGTATCCTCTTTACAACAACAACAACAGGAAGAACGAAAAACATCGTACCGATATGCCAGTGTTGGAGCAGATACAGATTACTGGCAGTCGCAACAAATTTAAAGCACTTGTAAAGTTGCTTGTAATAAATCTCTTGTCGTGAGTTTCTTAGCATTTCCATGCAACACGCGCCATCCAAGAAGACATGACCTTTACAATCTTTAATACAAAATGGATTAAACTCGATATGAGTGAAAACGGTCAGTTACATCTACATTAAAAATTACAATAAATGTTTAGACTGTCACATGTTACAGTGCCTCCAGTTCCGTGTGTTATTTTCTTACATGAGAAGACAAAAAAAGAGGGTTATTGGTGGGAGAGAATTAAGGGCTGAAAAAAGCTGAACAGCTCTAGTATCCACACAAAGATAAGTTCAAAATTTTCAGTCATTTATATCCATTTATGTATTGTACTTTGATCGTGTTTTATGAAAATATGATTATTTCACCTCTGTATTGGTGTTGAAAATGTAGGGCAGACTGGAAACTGGAAAGCTTCTGTTGGTGGAAGTCAATTTCCTGGAATGCAGGACAGAAAAACGAGTGCTGGTTATACCACTAGCTGACAGCAATAACCATTGGATGTGGAACGGATTCAAAGGTAGCCCACTGTCCACATCTATTAACCTTATTGAATTTCAGTATTCTGCACCAAACTGTTGGTCTGTCCATCCATCTGTCTTTTGAAGAGTTTGACCCAACTCACCCAACTTGTAGATTGTCATGAGTAGACTTGTCTTTAATACAACCAAGACAAAGAAAAGACTAATACAAAGGATATATCAGATTAAATGCCATTTAGTACTGACCAGTTTCATTCATTAGAATTTTTTCAATATAAAAATTTTTGAAAACATAAAAATCTACGCTGGTCTGTAGCGATCCAGAGTGTATTGGTGATGTCACATCCACATTTTTTGCTTAAAATCATTCATTTAGCAGTCCCTTTGGTGAATAAATTGATAGATCTGTATGTATGTGCATTTTGGATGGGGAAATCTAGCCATCTGTGTGTTGTGGCAAAAACCTAATGTGATGTCACTGGTCCCAATAGCATCAAAAGAAGGCCACCATAGAATGCAAAGTTTCAGATGCATTTTATTGGGTTGAAAAAAAGTTGGAAAAAATAAGTTTTCATTTTTACTATTTTTGTGGACAGTGTTTAATGGTCGATTATCTCACATATACTTCATGTTAATGTTTCCTTTGCCTTTCATGCTGAAGTAAGGATCAAAATTTTCAAAATGAAATAAAATTTTCCACGTGAAAGTAATCTTTCATAGTTTAATGTTTCCCAACTTCTAAATGCCCTGAAACAAGATCTAGACGTATTAAAGCTGCACCCATTTGTGACACAGCTCTAAGGCTGAGGGATTTCAAATACATTGCACAGTATTATGTACAGTCTGCAGTGATCAACAAACATGAAACACTGTGTAATATGTATTATCAAATCATTTAAAGGTATGTTACCAGGCTCTATTCAAGCTGGTCTGCCAGCAACCTGCGGATGGTCGTGGGTTTTCCCCAGGGCTCTGTCCGATTTCCTCGCACCATAATGCTGGCCACTGTCGTATAAGTGAAATATTCTTGAGTACGGCATAGAACACCAATCAAATAAATAAATAAATCTATTTAAGCTGTAGGCGGCAAGAATGACTACAAATAAATTAATGAAGACGCATGGGGTTTAGGCCACATGAACATTTCCCCCAAAATTAACACCCTCACATCAAGAATTGTTTACTTACGTTGGCGGTCAGTTTTATTGGTGGAGAAAGAGAAATTCCTGGAGTAAACCACCCCACTTTGGCAAGTGACTGACAAACTTTCCTGCTTGCAATGTACAGATATCCACAGGATAATGGTGAAAGAACAATGGTCCTCAGCAAAATAGGAGACCAAGTATACAGCCACATCAGCATTGTCAACTTGGAGGCCTCACAACCTGTTAGAGTAATGGAATATACAAATTCCATGTCCAAGGCTGGGATTGAACCAATTCCTTTAATGTCCAAGCGATCTGATCATCAGCTCGTAAAATTCCACAACATTTTTTTCTTTTGCTGACATTTTAAAGACAACACGTATCGGTATCTGTAGTTGCATAAAGATCTCATCTTTATTCACACAGATCTCAAAAGAACATGTATGATCCAGGTAAAAAAATATTGAGAATAAATGCAGAAACTGTTAGCCTCTAACCAAATTGATATTTTTTTCGTAAAATTACACTTTCAACCTGAAATATAACACTGAGAACATCTGCACAGCAAATGTAATTTATAAGACCTAAATTGCAGATGCACCAAAGGGAGATAACTCCACCAGTAAAAATACCCCCTCACGCATGGTTTTCACAGTGCAGAACAATATTAAGATATAAAAGCCACATATACTGACAAAAGCTGAAGGTGCTTAGTTTTGTACAATTTCAAATACATTGCACAATGTCTGTATCACGGAAAGCTGTGTCGCTTGCTGAAAAATGAATGATTGATGTTTTAAACAGATTGTTCAAAAATGTTTCACGGATATGAAGAGAGCCAGGTTTAAGAGTGGAGGTAACCGGAGTGAAATACTGACATTCCTCAGGTACCTAACAAACGTCTTGATTTTTGTACTACTACAAAATCTCATAATGTAATAAATATTACGCTTAGCCATTTGCTTCCAATAAAGTAACATTACGTTGTGGGTAGCAAGTGTTGCCAATAGCGTATAACCATTCAGCTATGTAACACTACAGGTCTTGATTAGCCAATTTATGTCCCTTGTGTAACAAAATTATTTAGTTCTGCACTAGTGTATCAGGTTTCCACAAGAGTTGGCATCAACATAAGGTTAGAATTCGCTGTTAGATTGGCACAAGGTCAGGACAGACGTAAGCCAGGCTCGGAGATTTAGGGTCTTATTTACACTATCCGTGCATTTTACACGCAAATAGGGGAGTTTCGGGTTTGAACTCTTTCAGCGATGAAGGTAGAAAAAAATCCAACTGTATCATGTGACCTGTTAGGCAACTGTTTTTGTTCGCATTCATTATAACATAAGCATCTGAAAAATTTAGATTAGACCAATGATGCAGAAAATTGAGAATTTTAACATATGTGTACTTGAGAAGTTCATTATAGGAAAGAAGTGTCAATTATGACTCTTGAAAAGGGTGAGACAGGTGATCAGTAAATTAATGTCAACAAAGGTTGCCTAACATTTTTCGTGACAAAGAAGGACTGTTTTTACCTTTGACGACAAACGAGTTCCAACTCGAAACTCACCTACTATATGAGACATCTTACTTTATATCTCAGGAACTACTGCTGGATTGTTGAATTTGAAGATTGCTCAAGGTTATACTGGAATTTCAAACTGGTTGATTTTGATATTAAACATGGTAACCAACACTTGTGTGTTCTCAAAAGTTACCAGCTTGACCTAACTGATAACGTCAGGGGAATGAGACCAAAAACACATACTTGAGCAGGGGCATTATTATTGATCATATGCATACCGTGTGAATACAAGTGTGTTACATTATGTTCACCTCCTTGCAATACGAAGTTGGGATGACACCTGAGATGGGTCTTACCAAAGACTTTAGAACTACTTCAAGCCCCTTTACTGATAGGTTTATAGAGCTAAGAAACAAAACTGGTTGACCTGGTGTCAGTATAATGTGACTAGGTGAGGTGTCATGTCTGGTGTCTTTGGCATGATACTTCAGTGGGGCAGCACTTTGGTGGCATGGACTCGCAATGCCACAAGAAGATGCAGCATATGTAGGATTACACACTCCTGATGACGCCTTGTCGTCGTATGATTGTAAAATTGTTAAGTACAACATAAAACCCTAAGCATACACAAATGTACCTTGATGCAATGCATAACAGCATGCACAGGCCCAGACTACCCATAGTGTAATATCCTGGGCACAAAGCACTTGGTGATAATTACTCATAATGTAATAACTGGGCAGCAAATCATAATAATATTACCCATAGCACTTGTAACCCATATTGTAATAATATTACATTGCCAGCAAGTTCTACCCAAAGTGCAATATTATTACATCATGGCATTTTATTACACTGCAAGCGCCTACTGGCTCTGAATGAAAACATTTAAGTTGTCAAATCTGGCAAATTGCCTGAAGGATATTTTGACATGTTTCAAGTATATTCTGCTGTGGTTTGGGATGTCCAAGCATTTCAGTTCTCGCAATTAAAAGTTGAAATTAAAGACACTATCAACTTGATGAATGCTAAATACAAGTTTTGCCTACTCTAAATATTTAAAGAGAAAAAAAATTTTGCAGTCACGTCAAATTGATCAAAATAACAAATATAGCTTTAATATACAATCAAATCCTTAGATACTTCATAAATGATTACATCTTGATGTGGCCTTAAGCCGTAATCATTCATTGACTCTTAATACATCTGATATAATCTATATCTATGATGAAGGCTGGGAAGACTTGTGCACACTGTACTAGCGAATGGCTTGGTGACAAGATTTAAATTCATAATAATAATCAGATACCAAAATGTACAACATAGGACTAAACAAAACACAGTATATATTGTGCAACGCTGAGTAATTTTACCAGCCTGACTCGAATACTCTTATTCCAGCATGCATTCTGTTTCACTTGTCACAGTGCCTTCAGCAGGGGGAGATAATCATTAGGCAGAATGGGGACTGAATGGAGCACCCAGCTGGCTTTTTAGTCTGGTTTTCCCACTGACAGAAGAGTTATGTAGATCACTGGGGTGCTGCTCTTGCTCGAGACTCCATCACTTGTCTGTAAATAATGCTCACGTATATAGCCAGTAGCAAAAATATAAATAAGTCATCCAAAAATCCTAAAATACCAAACGCAGCTTCAGGGATGATGTCCAAAGGTGACACAAAATATAACAGTGCTGCGATAAAACAGATAATAACGCGCATACGGAACATCCATATCAATCCTCCCATGGAGAAAAACTCTGTGACGGCATGGCGCAGAAGGGCTGGCAAGTCCCGGATGTAATCCAACAGCTGTAATATACAGAACGGGCTGGTATGAAGTTCTTAATCATCAATTGTATATGAATGCATGATTGAATGAATAAATGAACGATTAAGGCTTAGCGCCACCTCGGCAATATTTCAGCCGTATCGTGGCGACCAAATAAGTGCATGAACACTAAGAAAAGGCTTTGTAGTTTAAGAGGTTCAGGTCATACTTTATAAATCAAAGGTGGGTTTTACTGGTTTTTGTGTTTATTTTTGTTTATTATGATTTCAGCAAATGGTATGAAATCAACTGAGTAAAGCATTGCCACTATTTATTAACTAAGTACCGGTATTGTTTTTGTGCCATTAAGGAAGATAATGATGGTCATCCGTGGAAATCCGTCCTGCAACAAGGAGGCACATTATACGCACTCTGAGAATTCCTTCGTTGTCATATGACTGAAAAATTGTTAAGTACGACGTTAAACCCCAAGCACTCACTCACTCATCTGAAGTTCAGCATTTTTTGGAGTGTCACATTTAGCTTGATTCTGATTGATTCCCCATTTTAAGCGATTTTGTGAAGTTTGATTAATTTTCAAGTGCTTCCAGAGCATTCACACAAGCTAAGCTTTAAGTGAAATATAGTAATAATCAAATATGTATTTTGAATATTAACTGTCTTTCTGGGCAATACATCTGCATTTTACTTACTGGTCTGGGCTCCCCTGAAAACCGCCTGTTGTAAGAGTGAATCTGGGATACGATTTCATCTTTTTCTCTAGATGCTGTAGAGTTCTCCTCTTGATTGAAATTGAATAATAAAATAGTAACCTAAAAATTAAACATGAAATCAGTCTTTAAATACAAAGTTTCCTCAATAGTAAATTCAGCTTACCAGTAAGATATTACTTTGGATTTTGAAAACATGATTCATAAGATTTTAATATTGTTGAACACATGAACTTCATAGAAATTATATAACAACCTGTCCAGATCAGATAACACTTTTCTAATACAGTCTAACAAACCATGGGATGGTCAGCCTGTGGATGGTCGTGGGTTTCCCCCAGGCTCTGCCCGGTTTCCTCCCACCATCATGCTGGCTGCTGCCGTATAAGTGCAACATTATTGAGTACAGGGTAAAACACAAATCAAATAAATAAATAAATAACCACTTTGCAACATGCGAGAAGGTTGCAGAATTACAGTAAGCTGGGTAAAGAAGGAAAAAAATTCTGATTATATCCACAGCCGTTGGGTATATAAGGGGATAAATCTGATTATATCCAAAGCCATTGGGTAAAGAAGGAAAAAATTCTGATAATATCCATAGCTGCTGGGTGTACAAGGGGGAAAATTCTGATTATATCCACAGCCGTTGGGTATATAAGGGGATAAATCTGATTATATCCAAAGCCATTGGGTAAAGAAGGAAAAAATTCTGATAATATCCATAGCTGCTGGGTGTATAAGGGGGAAAATTCTGATTATATCCACAGCCGTTGGGTATATAAGGGGATAAATCTGATTATATCCAAAGCCACTGGGTAAAGAAGGAAAAAATTCTGATAATATCCATAGCTGTTGGGTATATAAGGGGGAAAATCTGATTATATCCACAGCTGTTGGGTGTACAAGGGGAAAAATCTAATTATATCCACAGCCACTGGGAATATAAGGCAAAAAGTTCTGATTATGTCCACAGCAGCTGGGTAAATAAGAAAAAAAATCTGATTATAGCGGGTACATAGTGACTGCCTATAATCAATCTGTACTTGCACGTAAGGAGACAAGAAGGAGATACAACTGGCTCAATTTTCAATAGGAATTTCTTAAAAATGGTATAAAAACTGATGTGTGACCAAGAGCCTGTTGGATAACATGCAAGTCTGGCGCTAAATTTAAACTTACTTGTTGCCTACACACCGGGCATCTCACAGCACCCAGCCACGTTCCATGCCTCCAGTATGTTACAATGCACTGGCCTGAAAAGAAAATCAAGCTGACACTTACAATATATGTGCACACATCAAGTATGGTGTACAAAGGAATGGCCTATCGTCACATATTGGTCAAGCATTTTTATGAAGGCCAACTTGGGTTCCTTTGATTTGTACCCAACTACAGGGAAATTCTTGTTCTTATCAGACTCACACGAGTCAATGAAGAGACAACTTCCCAATTATAAGTTTCAGTATTCACAGCCTGTGGTCTTATTTCACTCTTAACAAAATTCTTCACTGGACACTATCAGAAAATAAATACTGGTAGGGCCAGCCAGTGGACAATTTCTGTTTTGTTTCTTTAACCTTGGTTAGTGAAAAAGATGGCAGGTTTGAAGACAGATACAGAAACTTAATTCAAACATATATTATACCCTTATATGGTAGGGTCATTTAGGTTACAACCAAAAAACCTATTTTTAATCACTACTTCACTGTTTTTTCATTACAAAAATCAAAAATAAGAACCTACCAGAATAAAAACATACATGTATGGTATCAACTTACAATTCAGGTCCAATTCATGAGAAATTTTTGATAAATTTTGGGCTGTTGGGTTTTTTTTTTTAGAAAAGTTCTTTTGACAGACACAATAAAACACAGTACATTATTCTGAACATCAGTCCGATCCTCAGAATTATGGACATTAGACAGGGTGAAGTAATCTTCAATGACTTAGTAGATGGCCTGAGCACCATCAACCATATTGTCAACTAAATGTAGGTGTCAAGGCCCCATGAACAATAAGTTCAGGGGGAAATTTAGAAAATTCCTTGTCCAAGGGCCAGTGGCACCACTTCAGAGTTATGCATCTTACCAATGAGTTACTTTATGCTCCTGAATGTTCCTTCAAAGAAGATAAAGGCAATGCTAAAGATGAAAAAATAATGCTGCAATGATATCTTTAATCGCATTGAAAATAAGATCAGATCTTTCCTCATTTCTTTTAATGATTTAGCTGCGGCGCTAACCTGAAAGTCAGAAGGTTTGTCAGGTACCTAGGAAAGGGTTGCCCAACTCTGGGTTATTCTGAAAATCTACACTCCCACAAACCTTAATGGGGTTGAACAATTGAAAAATTCTTGAATACTGCCTGGACCATCAATTAAACAAATGAATCATATATATCTTTGGTATTTTAGATTCCATGTGGCATTTGCATAATTATTCCATCTGGCTTGACAGAAAACTGGGAGTGTTTCATATTGTATATTTAAATGGATTACAGGTGAGCTATAATGCCTCAATACGATTACCTTACCACAAAACAAATGTCCACAATTTGTTTCTATACCAAACCGAGCCTCAGCAAGACAGATTGGACATGTCTGGTCATCTGATGGGGAGCGAGATACCCTAGGAGGCTGTCTTGCACCTACAGTTTGGGCTGCCAATCGCTCTCTTGTCAGCTCAACAGACGCTGCACTCTCTGGATGGATGCCTCGAGACCACTGGTTTCTGTAAAAGCTGAAAATTGTACATGTACTTGATTATGTGTGTATTTTACCTTCCACTGAAAGGTAAACTATCTGCCCTGAGTATAATGCATCCCAAAATAGCATTTAACATGAAATAACTCTCCGCCACAAACTGGCACAACATAGGCTAAACACCAAATCGTCCATGCCTTTCATTTGACATTTCTGAAGATTTAATATGATGAATAAATTTAACATTCGGATCTCCCTACGTGTTATAACAAAAAAATCACAACAGGTTTTACGAAGTTAGGCCGATATTTGGACAAAATGTCAATGCATCAGACTGGAGATAGAACACTCAACATGATTCTGGTGTGTGAGGGTTTACACTGAACTGAAGTTAAAACTTAACCACTTACTGGGAGAACATGTATGCAGACGCTAAGAAAATAGACACAACAGACACAACGGAATAAACCACTTCATCCCCGATTCCTTCCACCATAGATGACTCTGACACAACGTGCGGCTCCATCATAAGGCACTCATTTTACCACAAAACACACTTTCATTTACACACGTCAACTTGGAAACTGTCAACTCTTGGATCACGGAAGTCAGTGTCACGTGACACAGTCTCTGGTCACTTAAAGCATTATAAATTAGAAGCAAATTGTTGGGGTAAAGCTGATTTTGGACACAAGCTTTCATAAATTCATACAGAGGGAAATAACTGATATGAAATACTTTAATGCTTATTGCGAAAAACTTGTAAGCGCCTTCAAAACTATTAACTTGCTTAATATTTTTATTGATTTTTGGGGCCTAACAGAAAACTTTGGCCGACAGCTCCAAATCGGAATCGCACGGCTTCCAGTTCCATCATGGATCGAGAGCATCTGTGCGACAGCCTTATTAAATGGGTAATAGTTAAACTCATGTTGACGTACATGGTTTTCGATCTGTTTTTGTGTGGTTCGGAAATGTATCCGCAGCCAAACTTGTTGACTCGTAGAGACTGCGTTGTTAGTCACAGGACCTGATTCATGAGCTACTATTCACATTTATCGTAGACGGTTTTATCTGGTACTTCATTCTTCGGTTTATGTTTGCTCTTAGCAGTGATGTATAAGAGAATGGTATCAATTTATTTTGGATTTATACATTTCTTGTTCAGTTCCATACAATAACCAGAGGCATAACATGATGAGTGCATAGTTCAGTTAAATTGAACGTTGAGGTCTATTTTCAAGAACTTCTGATAGGCCTATTTACCTGCCACAACAGTTTAATTCAGAATTCATAAATCTAGTCGCTCCACAGCACTTTGGCTGAAGTGGACCTTTTAAATCCACTATTAAACGGCAGCACACACATATTTCTGTTGTGGATTAGGAGAATAATAAGAGAATAGGACTTTTATCGCCACTCCCGCAAGTATAAAACCATTCCTGAGTCGAAGTGTTGTTGAAATCCACAGAAATATTTCCTTCTCCCACGTCAAAATTACTTTGTGCAATCATTCCGAGTGGGTTGTACTAAAATTTTGAAACCACATGCTAAAAGGTGTGCAATGGCGAGAACAATTTGCCCTGTGAGTCGAGCGAGAAAAGTCAAATCTAAAGGTTTCAGTCTAGGTTTGCAGCCATCATCTGTGCAGCTGTCTCATCCACGTTTTCTGGCCTTAGATACAATTTAGATTTTGGTTACAACTGATGTGGCGCGATTGCTCACAGAAGAGAGAAAAGTCAACACTTCATCAGGTCAGATTTTCTGCAAATAACAATAGTCATATGTGCCTCAGTGGTTGATAGGATCCTTTACTCCTTAATCCACACAAGAAATCGTATGCAGCTATGCGTAATTTTTTAGGCAGTATTAGGAGATGCAGCCAGTTTGAATCTTCAGACGTCTGAGGGCCAAGAAATACCAGTTGAAGAGACAACAGAAAGTGGCAAAGGCTGAAATCGCACTCCTCAGTTTTTATGTTTGAAACGACAGTTTTCCAGCATACCTTCCCAGATTCTTTTTAGCCACTGTCAAAACAGAACTCCCCTTTTGCAGGCTACTACACCCAGGTGAAAATTATGCTAGAAGCACATATTACAATACTTCATGGTGCTTTCAGATTAAAATAACATTTTGAATTCGCCATTACGTCAGAAGTATATTGAACTTATACATGTACCTCTATTTTCAAACATACTGTCTTTCTATGATTTTCGGTTTACATTAGGCATACATTTCAAAATATGGTATATGTACTTACCATAGCAATTGTTTCATTTTTGGCTTTTCTGCTCGACTACAGTGGCCTGGAATAAGCATTCTTGTCAAAACCTGCCAACGTCATCATTGTCTGCTCTTTACATGTGCCTTTTGGCCTATCTATTCTATTAAGAATCTGTCATTAAAATAAGTATGCCAAATGATAAACATCTTTACAGACCAGTTAACCTTGAAAAGGCCAGCAGTAACAATGAGACCTGTACACCAAGCAATAATTGCACAGTGTCATACAGGAAAAGAATTATATTTCATCTGTCATACTCGCATTGTTCCAACACAAGGCATTGGTTCAGGCTAAGCCTTAGACCGGGAGCCCTGGTCAATCAGTCTTGGGGCATATATAAATAAGTCGAGTCGGCATTTCAGGAATCTCGCGAGTTTACACAGGTTTGGTTGAGACAGGATGGGTGTTGTCGCAAACTAACGTGGTTGACAGTTGTGATGTTACGCTGGCTGCTAACGGCGCGGTTGGGCTCTTTATTCAGTCTAGCAAGTACCACAAAATCTAGCTTATTAACTGTGTTAGTTTACGAGTGCCCACTTATTATTGTAATAAGCTGTAGACTGAATTTGCAATAGCCTGCCGTTTGGGTGGTCTTACATGAATTACATTGGAGATCACATGTTGAAAAGTTCATCAGCTGCTTGTCTTAGAGCCTTGCTGCCTGAGATGATTAAAAGTGCTGATTCACTGCAACTGTCAAGCCCTTGCTCTTTCGACTGTAGCCTTAATTTTAGGTAGGATGTCTGTCAAATACAAGGTGAGGGTCAGTGGTTTATTCCAGGCAGTGCACACCTCCACCCATAAACTAGACCGCACCAGTGAAATAAGTGAAAAATTCTTTAGCAAAGTGATTTCATCCTCTCCTAATACTAACTGCTGTTGTACAAGTATTAAAAAAAAAACAAATAATGAAAATACACAAATGCTATTTGTTTCAGCTGGAAACCTTCTCTTTGTCCCGTCCTCATCACACAGCGGAAGAGCTGAGCACAGGAGCAGCAATGGCCGAGCTTTTACACCAAATGTGGGTTCATTTATTTCATTACTTAAGGCTACTGCATTCCATAGTTTATAAATGCTTTTATTTGTCAGATCTGGAAAATATCATGACAAATTCTAAACATTACAAGATGTGAAAAGGTTGTAAACAAACACTAGCCTATGCTCATAGTCTAATTCTTCAGTTAGGTAACTTTAAACTTAATTACATTCATAATATATCCATGTGTGCAGAGATTTCTGTATTGATACACACAGTAAATTGGTATTTTATGGTGTGGTAAACAGAAAATAAAGGATGAAGAGAAAGAATGTGGAAAATTTATATGATACTTAAGATGGATTATGTAATTGGATTTCCAGAGCTCCAAACTTTTTCCATGACCAATGGCTATCAAAGATTAAGTCTGAAGATGTCACCAACTGGAGATTAAAAGTAAGTATGTAAACAGTTCTTACGAACCATTTCAGTATTATCTCATTTTGCATTAAATCTAAAGAATTGCCTTCATAATGTGTCCTTTATGACATGCATATTAATTAAATTTTCTAATCTTGATATGATTATGTTTCATTTACAGGTTAGCAACTTAAAGAAGGTTTTAAAAGGCATTATGGACTACTACTCAGATGTAAGTGCATTGTTACAGAAACTCAGTTATTTTGGCTGTTAACATATTAAAGGAGAAGAAAATTTAAATATCAATCAAATACCATTGAAAAGAGTATGCATTTCCTCGCAGGTGCATGCCATAAAAACAACTCTAAAATGTACCTTAAGTTGATAAATTATAAATGAAGTCAGCGCCAAAATCCGCTGTGGGCGACTCCATATTGCCTAAGAACTACTCCTGAAGTCTTCTGTGTTAGGAGGAGAATTGCCGTCGGAAACTGCCGAAGTGCAGTTTTTACATTTCTGGTAGAACTCTTCTTCCCAGAAGGTAGCTAACAGTACAGTTAGTTTTCCGTTTTGATGATCGGGAAACCGGAATGTTGGACGTAGGTTCCAAGTTTACACAAACAAGACGGCAGTTTTAACAATTCTCATCGGCTGAGAGGCACACACCCCCAGCATAAATTACAGGGTGTTAAAGATGGGTAATTTACGTGTATGGCAAGGAAAAATCGCAAAGTTACACAGCAGGCACCACCAGATATAAAAAAAATGTGCTCTTTTCAGCCTATAGTGCCAAGTTTTCTTCTCCTTTAATACATTAGAGGGTAAGGAGGCACTTCTGACACAATTAAATTGGAAAATTACCATTAACATTTCAATGTCTCCTGTTTTACTGGAAGTTACTTTTGTTTTAACACACACATCATACTTGGTTAATGTGTAGGAACTCATTTCGCTCTGCAGAAAAGGCACATGGAGAAAGCTTAACTTTCTTTTCTCCACAAACTAGCGCAGCGTGATGACTCAGCAGTCTCTCACCAATGCGGCCGCTGTGAGTTCAAGTCCAGCTCATGCTGGCTTCCTCTCCGGCCTTATGTGGGAAGGTCTTCCAGCAACCTGCGGATGGTCGTGGGTTTCCCCCGGGCTCTGCCCGCTTTCCTCTCACCATAATGCTGGCCGCCCTTCGTATAAGTGAAATATTCTTGAGTACAGCATAAAACACCAATCAAATAAATAAATAAATACATTTCCCCACGAAAGAGAGCTTGATGAAGTAAGACAGATAAGAGGTTGTGTTGATGTGATTCTCTGATATCAGAGAACCCACGACCATCTGCAGGTTGCTGACAGACCTTCCCACGTACAGCCAGAGGAAGCCAGCATGAACTGGTCTTGAACTCACAGCGACCTCATTGATTAGAGGTTTCTGGGTCATTACGCTGCGACTGACTGAGCCACGGAGGCCCCCTCTGATATCAAGTTACATGTAAGCTTGTTAAGTTGTCTTTCATATTCAATATCTATATGAATAATGTATTAGACTTATCAAGACCTTTGCATTGCTCAGAGTGTTCCCGATTGTAGTCGGTCATTTAAGAGATAGAAATTGGTTGTTAAACATTACTTAACATTTATCTCCCCTTGCTTTGTAGAACCTTGGATTACATATCCAAGATTTTCCAATGCCAGATGTTAGTGCAATAGGTAAGTTGATACATATGCTTGTGTATATGAAGGAACTAGTTTTATGGTAATATTGCGGTCTAGTGGTTAAAGTCACCCTGAACACTCACTACTACACAGGTGTGGGTTCAAATCTGGCTTGGACAGGGGATTCCCCCACTGTCACTGTTTATGAGGGCCTTGGTGACAATAAGCCGTTAATGGCGCAGTCGTTTGCCCAGTCTAACAGTTGAAGACCACTTGTCTTCCACCAATATGTTGTACATGTCTGTATTAGTCCCCCGTATGGAAGTTTGTGAGTAACTTCCCTAAGAAAGAGCAACAATTGAAGAAATGAATAAATTTGTGGTATTACAGATATGATAATCTTAAAATTTAGACTAAGAATTCCACATAGAACTTATCGTTTATATATTATCTAGATTAGCAGCTACATATTCCCCTGCTGTTTGGTCTGTGTCCTTTGCATTTGACTAGGTTTACTTCATATCAAATTGGCTGGTTTCAATTTATGTTCCCTACCCTCATCTCCATATAATCTCAGAGGTGAAATGTTTTGCTCCAAGCAATCAAATAAATGAGCGGGCCTCCGTGGCTCAGTTGATTAGCGCACTAGCGCAATGTAATGACCCATGAGCCTCTCACCAATGCGGTCGCTGTGAGTTCAAGTCCAGCTCATGCTGGCTTCCTCCAGCCGTACATGGTAAAGTCTGGCAGCAACCTGTGGATGGTCATGAGTTTCTTCTGGGCTCTGCCTGCTTTCCTCCCACAATAGCGCTGGCTGCCGTCGTATAAGTGAAATATTCTTGAATACAGTGTTAAACACCAATGAAATAAATAAATAAATAAAATAAATGAGATAATGCTGATGTTGATTTGTTTTTTCCTTGACCTCTGACTATCAATGTTCTTTATTACAGTATTATAGTTATTTGTGATAGCTCTTTCTGGGTATAGTGATAACATGATATTTATTTTTTGTCAGGTGAATGTGGTGACAAGGGGGAGCTTGGACGGTTGTTACAGTTGATATTGGGCTGTGCGGTGAACTGTGATGATAAGCAGGAGTACATTCAGAGAATCATGGCCATGGAGGAGTCAGTCCAGCATGTGGTCATGAATGCTATACAGGAGGTACGCTCAATAACAAACGAGGCCAACATGATTTACACAGCATTTATCTGTCTTGTGATTTACACAGCATTTATCTGTCTTGTGATTTACACAGCATTTATTTGTCTTGTGGTATTTTTATAGGGCTGGTTTCCCACTGCAATTTTGGACTAAATGTTAATAATAATATTGCTGGTCAAGTCCAGCTCATGCTGGCTTACTCTCCGGCCGTAAGTGGGAAGGTCTGTCAGCAACCTGCGGATGGTCGTGGGTTTCCCCCCAGGTTCTGCCCGGTTTCCACCCACCACAACTGGTCGCCGTTGTATAGGTGACATATTCTTGAATACGGCGTAAAACACCAATCAAATAAATAAATTAATAAATAATATTAAAATTAAATAAAATTCAAATCCATGATGCTGATCGCTTTCATTCTGTATTTAGTTTTGAATTTCATTTGAACAATAATGAATGTTTGTAGAAACAAACGATCAAAATTTCATTGAAAATAGATCAGCATGCATAATATCCAGCAGTTACATAACACCTGCTTAAATGTATTTTCAGTTAATGACAAAGGAAACTAGTACACCTACTGATGGGGTTACAGAAATGGCTGAACAGGTAAAGCATTACCAGACTGAGTATTTCCATTTTCTTTATCCACCATTCGTAAAATCAGGTATATGGGAAAGTCTTCCAGCAACCTGCGGATGGTTTTGGGGTGTCCCGCAGGCTCTGCCCGGTTCCCTCCCCGCATAAAGGTGGCCGCCGTTGTGTCAGTGAAATATTCTTGAGTATGGCATGAAACACCAATCAAATAAATAAATAAATAAGATCAAGTAACTTGTATTTTTAGTAATTTTCTCCAAATTCTATGCATTATGTTTATTTTATGTGGTATGTTTTGATCTCTAGAAGAATTGTATTACAGTTGAGATTATATTTGGTCACACTTTTTTACGAAAGTATGTAAAATTTTGTGACATTATATTTGCCTCTTAAATTGCACTTTTGGGCAACAGGTTATGTATTTAAGGTAAGATCTAAGAATAACAACAGGTTTTGCTCTACCCAGATTTATCTATTACAGATTAAGGCCCTGTTATTGTGCTTCATGTAATACATTGTGCTTCATGTAATACATTGTGTTTCATGTAAGACATTGTGCTTCATGTAACACATTGTGCTTCATGTAATACATTGAAGCTAGTAATACATGTATTATTCAACTTTTATCAGCTGAAGAAAACACAGGATCTTTTGACATCTGCTCTAGAAGAGAAGGAAGAACTGACTCAGCGGTGTCACGAACTAGACATGCAGGTAGGGAATGGAAGCCAGGAGTTTGTGTGAACATTCATCGTATAAGACTCTTAATAATGATGCTTTTATGATACATAAAATTTAAATTGATTTTTTTTTCCAGCCAAGCACAGAAAAGTAATTAGTTTTTGAAAAACCATGTGAAGTTTATATGTGAATAACTGTTAATCAGGTAAAATTTCAACAGGAACGTGATGTGTTGGTAAACATTTCTCTGAATTTCTATGTTATTTCCTGTATATGAATTAAAATAGATAAAGACAACCTTATCAATTATTGTAATTTGTCGTGTGACAATGTACTTGAAGATATGTCAGGTTTAGACTTGGAGAAAAACACAGTATGTACAAACAGGGTTATCTCCCCATTGTCATTCCCTTTCAGAAAGCTCAAATGCAACTCATGAAGAAGCTAATTTGTCAGTGTTCTTCAGAATTCAGTTTAGCTGTGCATATTTTTGCCCAGTGTGTTAAATTTTTTGTGTACATGTACGATTACATACATGATACAGCTAAGTTTACTTTTTACAGTAATGTGGGTCATTAAATATCTTTTACATATTTAGTTGAAAAATCCTAAATAAATTCTTCATGAAATGTTCATGATTGGCTTTGCAGGTTGCTGTTCTCCTGGAAGAGAAGACAACTCTTGTTGGAGAGGCAGAGAAGTTACAAGACAGAGTTAACCAGACTGAGACGTTAGATGACCCTAGGTATAGTTGGATATTGTGGCAATCTTAAAGGAGGGCCCCAACGACTTTATTTTCACACTAAATGCTCCTAAACCCAATATGTAGTGGTAGTATGTAAGCTGCATTAAAAAAAAAACTGTTATGTTAACTGGTTAAAATTTAAAAAAAAAAACTCTTAAAGTTGGACCTTATGCATGTCTTGTGGACTGCGGAGCCTTTTCCAGGTGATGTCATGCTGTGAATACCTGCCAGGATTATGTATTGAACAGTCCTGTAAAGCATAGACAAATTGATACAATAGGCCTACTGACTGTACATTTCCAGAAGCTGTGGTGTAACTTAATCTACAATTAATTCTATATATACACCTCATAATTAGCACCCAGAAAGTAATATAATATAAATATACAGTTTTAAAACAAATGTTTTGAAAGATAGACTACCAGAGTTGTAGTAGATGAGGAAAAGCATGTACAGCATAGTGACTGGGCGATGCGATGACCAATTATCGCTAAAATATCAGCCAAATGGGTGACACAAATGCACCCTGATCTGGCTTGCCTGACAGGAATTTGACACCCACTGAATTATGGTTGTGCCTGTGGAGGGTTTGGCACAGTTTTGCAATTAAAATTTGTCCAGCTTGCTGTTACTGGCTTCAAGGTACGTCAGGCTGTGGTGTATCACCAGCGCACAGTGGCCTGTTGGCAAGGTGTGACCTGAGTTGGGGAGCCACTTTGTAGCCTCGTGGCCACTGTAGGACAAAGGCCAGCGTTTCTAACAAGCAAGTAGCAGGCCAGCGTGTTGGCAACTGGTCCTTCAAATGCTAAGACATATGTATTGCATGGGTTTAAATCCACCCGTTAGCTGGGAATTTGTAGGGCAGCGGTGAGTGGTCGACAACGCTTCTGTGGTCATATGCACATGTAATGTTTGATTAAAACCACTTTTTAAGGGTCTTCCACCAATATATCATGCTTGTACATATATATATGTCACAAGGTAAAGTTTGTCAGTAACTTGCTAACTGCCCCAGAGCTAAGCCATTTTCCAACAAATAAATAAGTAAATGATCTTAGTTTTACAGGATGTTTATAGCATTCCGACCTCTGCATGTTTTCAGCACCCCAGCTGGGAGACGATACCAGCAGTTACAAACTCAGGTAGAGCAGCAGCAAGAAGAATTGTACAGGTTAGAAGCTGGTAAGTAGCCACATGGTCCAGGCACTGGGTTGGGCACGTACTCTAAACCTCCTTGGGCCCTCCGTGGCTCAGTTGGCTAGTGCAGCATATTGACCCAGGAGCCTCTCACTAACGCAGTCGCTGTGAGTTCAAGGCCAGCTCATGCTGGTTTCCTTTCCAACTGTAATTGCAAAGGTTGCCATCAATCTGCGGATGGTCGTGGGTTTCCCCCGGGCTATGCCAGGTTTCCACCCACCATAATGCTGGCCGCCGTCATATAAGTGAAATATTCTGGAGTACGGCGTGTAACACCAATTAAAGAAATATATCAAATATCTAAAACTTTTTATATTGAAAAGTGATATTGGCATCCTCTTTAAAACAAAGTTTCCATCCAAGTGAACCAAGGACCATTATTTCTGTCTAACAATACATTTTTTTTTTGTTTTGTTAAGACAGTAGGGTAAACAAAACACACACTCAGTCAGCAGTAAAATGTGTCTGTCTTGAGCTCCTCCACATGATACTAAAAGAAGCTGGAGAAACAAACTGCATTTCGGCAGATATATGACAAATTATCTCTCGTCACCATTTGTCAACGTAAAGCACAAGGTCGGTCTGCGTGGGATTCCAGCACAACCTCCGTGATCGAGAGCTGCAAATCTAACCATATGTCCTAATTGACTGTCTACTGTTTGGACTTCATTAAGATCATCAGTCTTGGTAAACAAGAATTATAAAGAAATAAATACCTTTAAAATTTTAAACAACATTTTATGTGTAAAATACAATATATATATAAGTACAGTTGTCAATGTTTTGCATGTAATGAACCTGAAACACAATCAAAATGAGATTATTAAACAAGTAGAATGTTACACACTGCAAGATGTATATTTAGTATGTTTGCATACATTGTTTTTAAATTTTCAAGATATTTGTTTCTTGAAAAGCTTCGTAGAGCACACACTCACTCACTCATAACAGATCCTGAATTAGGTTATGTGGGTTTGCCAAAAAATCTTTGTAGAAGATGCTTACTGTGTTGATTATCTTAATAGTAGATCCAAACTTTGGACATTGGTGGGTTTTCTCCAGGTTCCTTTCCAGTTTCCACCACACTGAAACTAAAACAATATTACCTTATTTCTTGAGTATGCCGTAAAACGTCATGTGAAGAAAGTAAATGTAGCTGCCATATACTGCCATCCAGTGCAAGGGGAAGTTGGAGTTTTTGGGGGATTTTTTTTTTTTTTTTTTGGGGTTTGGTAGCTGTGCAGTGTCATAATGCAGTCATGCTGAAGGAAATGATAACACAATCTCACTATCAGCTGAGTCTAAAGAAGTATTTATTATGCTATTCCTAAAAGGCAGAAGGAAGTAATTCTACTGACTTCCAGACTCACTTCCTTTGGCTTTTGAATAGTACTATTGTTGAAGAGGCTATACCAGAGATCTTTGGTAAAAAAAAAAAAAAAAAATTCATTATTTCAGGATCAAATTTATAAAGCTGGTCATATGATAACTTTTTCAAACTTAATCATTTTGACACAATAAATACATGTAGTACAGGTTGGAGGCTGATTTTTGTTGAAAGGCAATAATTTGAGCTATTCTTGCTGAGTAGAAGAAAGTCTATCTAATTAGTAAATATGGAGTTTTTGCCAATAATCACAGGTATAGCTTCTTTTAAGGTCCTAACAAGAAGGTCAAAGCTACAGGTCACAGTAGCACCTGGTTCTGATTTGCATGCCTTTCTTATCTGCAACAGGTAAAGAAGATTACAGGGCCAAGTGTGAAATTTTGGAAAAGAAAACTACAGAATTACAACAGAAGGTATGTTTGTTATTACATCATGGGGGTTTGTGAAAAAAAAAAAAGATATATAAACAAATTAAAAAACACCAACATTTGAGTGTTAAACCTCACTGGGTCCAATTAGCCGACTCTGTTGTGTGTTCCTAATCAATTATAGTAAATCAACAATAGTGCGACATAGGTAGGATGCCAGGTGTAGCTGGTGAGATATATTGGTTTTCTTCAACCATCAACCTGGCTACCCTGATACTAGTGAAATATTCTTAATTATGGAATAAAACTGTAATCAAGAAAATAAAAAAAGTTACGAAACTTATTTAATGTAACTAGTGGACATAAGTTTCATGACAAAGCACGGAATTTTGCTCGTTAAATTAACAATTAATAATAACAAATGGGAGTTGACATGTGTTTCTTTTTGTGAAGTTTGTGGTTCTGCACTGAGTTGTGTGCAGTTAATATTAGATCAGATGTTAACAGTTACTGTGACTTTGATCAGTATCTAATTAGCTGACCATTATGCTCTATGTATGTGCAACTTATACCATACACCAAGAATTGACACTTCTTGTTTGTACTACAAATGTTCTTCTTTTTGTAGGTTACACAGTTATCTGCCCTTGCTGAACAAACGCAGGCGTTAAAAGACGAATTAGATATTTACAAACACTCTTCAGAACAAGTGGTATGTACCAGCACATTTTTACCTGGCTCATTTTATTCTATTTTCTTAAATCCTGAAAGATAAACACAAGGCCGAAGAGAGAAGAAAAAAAAAAAAAAACGTATGTGGGCCTTGTTTAGTCAGTCGAAAGCATGAAAACTGATACAACCTTGCTAGTCTGTTGAACTGCTTTACTGGTTTTTAATAATACATAAGTCGGATACAGAGTATTGTAATTCTTCCTCCTTCTTGCATGTATGTTCAGCACATTTTGAGTGAGTGAGTGCTTGGGGTTTAACGTCGTACTCAACAATTTTTCAGTCATATGACGACGAAGCACATTTTGAGGCCATTATTCTGTGGAGAATGATAAAATTATACTTTTTGTGAAGCTTGGAAATTGGCCAACACATTCAATGTAGTTTCATCTTCAAAATCCAATTTAAAAAGGTCCTTAAATGGCTCTGAAGGTTTCTGTGAAGGTTTATGCCAAAATGTTGAGGAATTAAAGAGTACAAGGAAAGTTGAAACTTGTCATCCTTGGTACATGTAGCTTGTTTTAACTTTGTTGTGCAGTGTATGTATGAACCTTCTAAAAATGTTAAAGTTGTATAGAACACCCTGGTGAGAATTAAATGTTCTAAGTTACATGAAAGAACTTTATTATATGAATGCTCGTTTGTTTTAGGCTCAGTATGAAGCCACATTCGAAGCCACATTTTCATATTTAAAAAGGTCCTTAAATGGCTCTGAAGGTGTCTGTGAAGGTTTATGCAAAAATGTTAAGGAATTAAAGAGAACAAGGAAATTCTTGAAAAGTTGAAATTTGTCATCCTTGTTATATGTAGCTTGTATTAACTGTGAAAATGTCCTCTAAAAATGTTTGAAAGTTGCATGGAACACCTTGGTGAGAATTAAATGTTCTAAGTTACATAAAAGAACTTTATTATATGGCTGCTTGTTTGTTTTAGGCTCAGTACGAAGCCACTATCCAGTCATACAAAAAGAAACTAGGTGAGTGACGGCTTTATAACATAACTCGTACAGAGTTGAAGTTGGGAATGGTTATAGAAACAGGCTCCCACAAGAAGTGTTTTCAATTATAAACACGGTCGCTGTGAGTTCAAGTCCAGTTCATGCTGGCTTCCTCTCCAGCCTTACATGTTAAGGTCTGCCAACAACGTGCGGATCATCGTGGGTTTCCCCCGTGCTGTGCCCGGTTTACACCCACCATAATGCTGGCCGCCGGCATATAAGAGAAATATTCTTGAGTACGGCGTAAAACACCAATCAAATAAATAAATAAATAAATTATAAACAATATCAGTAAGTGGAGTTGATGTACATGATCCTGTATGATAATGATTATAGATACAAGGTACAGTTTTAATCTCAGTTTCATAACCAAGATAAAAAATTCAAGGAAAATTTTTAAGCAGTTAAACATATTGGATGAACAGCACAATGAAGAATTCCTACATCTTGGAAATGTCCAGCAGTCACTGTTGCTTTTGTCATGAGTTTTGTGAAGACTGGCTCTGTGCATGTTTGACATATGGAAATTGATTCATTAAGTGAACAAATCATGTACTTAAAACACATACACTGTTTATTGTATACATGTGTTTTTTTTTTTGTATACAGTTGAACTCAGTGATGTTAAAGGCCAGGTGAAGATTCTACAGGAACAGAATACAAATTACATGCAGCAAAACATGGTGCTAGAAGAGGTAAGACAGTAATGATTGTAATGGCAGTTTTGTGCGAAAAACAAAAAGAAAAGTTTTATTGAAAGGTAGCTGACAGGAAAAGAAATTGAAACGTTGTGTGACGTAATATTATAGAGCCTTTTCATATATTATAATATTTTCTTCATTAATCACAATTTGATAAAGAGTGTATTCAATCTAATATTTTGTCTCCAAAAAGGGAATGAAAATCACTATTCTTAAATGGTTGTTGATTTGTTTTTGTTTTTTTTTTATTTGCTGAATATGTTTCTTCTTTCTGTGAGAATATGTTTCCAGGATACTTCTATTTAGGAACATTTTACATATTGTTTCTGTTGCCCCCACTTGCTTTCTGATGACGTGATGTCGGGATCTGTTCTCAGGAGAATAAGAAGACCGGTCCAATAAAGCAGCAGTTGGAAATGTACAAGCGTCAGATGCATGAACTGCAAACGAAGCTGTCGGAGGAAACAAAACGAGCGGACAAAGGAGAGTTTGAAAACAAACGATGGCAGGAAAAAATGGCCACTCTGCAAAAAGAAAAAGAGGTAGGATTTTTTAATGGTATTCATTGAACTGGTCGTCACTGAATTCCCCAAATCATCCAAAGTATAGATATCTCGAAGCTAGCATCAGGGAACCATCTTTTTAACAGTATTCAGTTGGAAAAAGCAGTGCCCAGCAGGTTGTGAATTTGAACCTCCATTATGTCCCGGCAAGGTACGTGCTGACTTTGCCGCTTTTTTCTTTATTGTGCATAAATATCAGAGTACTCTATACATTGGATTTTGTAGTTAACAGTGCACCTCCTCGACAGCCAGCACCTACCTTGCCGGGACATTGGATGTTCAAATTCAAAGCAGTTTCGTTTAATATGCCGAAACATGCACGAAATCTTTAGACAAATTTATTGTATATTTGAGGTAGCCTCACAGCAGCATTTTTACGTGCATTTTTGTGTTTTCAGAGGATAATGGCTGAGCGGGACTCTCTGCGGGAGATGAATGAGGAATTGAAATGCACACAGTTTGCTCACGGAGGCACAGAATTTGGAGACACTGGAGAAAGTCTGTCCACGTCAGCGGAGATACTGGAATTGGTGAATTTACATCCTGCTGTCAAGTAAGATTTGTTACATTACAGTTTACCCATAAAGCAAAAAGGATAACCTTAATGTACCCCTAAGAAACCAAAAAATGGGCTCCTCATTGGGTTGAAAGAGCTAGTTTTGGTCAATTTTTTGCCTAAAGAGTGTATTTGTTTGCCAATATTTGGAAGAACAACATTGTAATCCTTGAATTAAGGCCCTGGAATCTTGAATGTTGAATCACTTCAGGAGTCAAGTAAAACTACAATACAGTAAGAATGGTAGTTGTATTCAAGATGTCTGTTATCATTTTTTTTAGGACAAAACTTAGTGAACCGATCAGTGGTTAAGGAAACATAGATATTATCCGACTGAAATCATTTTTAAGCTAATGTTATGTTTATGAGTGAACCAGTGCATTGCAGAATTGATGGTAATAGTATTGTTCAGTGATTTGTAGATGTGCTGTTCAGTGGTTTGTAGATGTGCTGTTCAGTGGTTTGTAGATGTGCTGTTCAGTGGTTTGTAGATGTGCTGTTTGGTGGATCTTAGATGTGCTGTTCGGTGGTTCTTAGATGTGATGCTCGGTGGTTCATAGATTTGCTGTTCCGTGGTTTGTAGATGTGCTGTTCAGTGGTTTGTAGATGTGCTGTTCAGTGGTTTGTAGATGTGCTGTTCGATGGTTCGTAGATGTGCTGTTCAGTGGTTTGTAGATGTGCTGTTCAGTGGTTTGTAGATGTGCTGTTCGGTGGTTTGTAGATGTGCTGTTTGATGGTTCGTAGATGTGCTGTTCAGTGGTTTGTAGATGTGCTGTTCAGTGGTTTGTAGATGTGCTGTTCAGTGGTTTGTAGATGAGCTGTTCAGTGGTTTGTAGATGTGCTGTTCAGTGGTTTGTAGATGTGCTGTTAGGTGGTTTGTAGATGTGCTGTTCGGTGGTTCTTAGATGTGCTGTTCGGTGGTTCTTAGATGTGCTGTTCGGTGGTTCGTAGATGTGCTGTTCGATGGTTCGTAGATGTGCTGTTCGGTGGTTCGTAGATGTGCTGTTCGGTGGTTCGTAGATGTGCTGTTCCGTGGTTCGTAGATGTGCTGTTCCGTGGTTCGTAGATGTGCTGTTCGGTGGTTCGGTGGTTCGTAGATGTGCTGTACGGTGGTTCGGTGGTTCGTAGATGTGCTGTTTGGTTCGTAGATGTGCTGTTCGGTGGTTCGTAGATGTGCTGTTCGGTGGTTTGTAGATGTGCTGTTCAGCAGTTTGTAGATGTGCTGTTCAGTGGTTTGTAGATGTGCTGTTCGGTGGTTTGTAGATGTACTGTTCAGGGGTTTGTAGATATGCTGTTCGGTGGTTTGTAGATGTACTGTTCAGTGGTTCGTAGATGTGCTGTTCGGTGGTTCGTCAATGTGCTGTTCAGTAATTCGTAGATGTGCTGTTCAGTGGTTCGTAGATGTGCTGTTCAGTGGTTCGTAGATGTGCTGTTCAGTGGTTCGTAGATGTACTGTTCAGTGGTTCGTAGATGTGCTGTTCAGTGGTTCATAAACGTATTATTCTCTGGTCGGTAACAAGACTTGTTGTGTGGTTGGTGTTGTCAGAGAGAAGCTGCTGCGGCTGGAACATGAGAACAAACTGATGAGGCTCAGTAAAGGGGAAGAAGAACAATCCCAAGTGTTACAGTCCATGCTGGATGATGCCAATTCCAGGAAGAACGAACTGGAAACAGACATCAGGTAAGAGCTTCATGCAATAAGCCATGTGTGAGATTCAGGAAAATTGTGCACAAGAGCCATAGGATTTTGCCAGTCTTGGATAACAGACTGCACAGGGTTTTCATTTCAAGCCGGTAGCTGGCCGAGCTCCGGCAGGTATTTGTTCACATATCACCAGCTACTACCATCTTATCAAGCTTTTCCACAGCGAAGTAAAGTTGTAAACTGCTCTTAATTGTCAGTGGATGGCTTGGTGTCATTTCAAAGCTTGTCCTGGTCAGCTGTTGTAAGAGATCAGTAATGGTATTGCTGACCTTGTTTGTGGCAATGTGTAACCTTACCGCGTGCCTGTGACCTCTCTGAGCACTGTAAGGTTTGGAAAGGGTTGTACTATGTCATATGCAGTGCCCATTTCAAACCATGACTTGTCCTGTCGCACCTTACAGCTTCGCGGGAAACTTGAACCACATATTTCTGACAGCAAACACCGACTAGGTTTACTCGACAAACAAACACCCAAGATGAAATCATGAAACAAACATCACTTCTTCGTTTTGGCTTTGGGACCAAGGGACAGGATTTGTATGTTTTTGTATCTTCTTACAAAAATAGATGGAATGACTGACAGAAATGAATTTTGGATATCTACTCGAACACAAGGCTCTAGTATTTACATACAGGCCTTCATGTACAACAGTACATGTATGTATAAATTCCAAATAATACACTCCAAAGACCGATTTCTCACTATGTGCATTACAAAGACTGACTGAAAACCACTTTTAAATGTTTATGTTGACATTTGTCTGTTTTGTTTGCAGATTTTTTTTTATTTCAAGGATTAAAAATTTATGCATGAAAATTAGGAATGATGGGAACTCCCAGAATTTGAAAAACATGGGACAGTTTATGTGGTTTACCTTTGGAGTTTACAACATGAGGAATGCATATCTCCCCTCCCCCATCCACCAAAAAAACAAAAAGCAGTACAATTCGCAATATGTTTAGCCTATGTAATTTGCTAATCTGTCAAGTGTGGGAATCTGACTTTCCTTTATTTGAGGGACTTGTGGTGAGTTGAACATGTATGTACGAAATTCAAATAGATAGCTTGGTATTGCTTACCTAACAACTTTTCCACTTCACTTTATCAGTAATGCATTAAAAAAAAACTATTTTTTTTTAGGATATGTACATAAATAAGTTAAAACAGTTGTGATTTATGAAGCTTGTCTTTTCTGACAATGTCTAAAATTACAACCAGGGTGTTAGGCATTTTTATTATCATTTGCTGGTGCAGTGCAGTGCTAAATCATATGCAGTTATTTTTCACTATTGACTCTATCCTTAGTGTCAGTGCTTTGAAATGAAGTGCTTCACTGAAATGCACTCACTGACATGCGTTTAGCTTTTCAGAGTAATACATTTCAGGTACATAAGTATTGAAGAGTAATTTATAATCTCTGGTGACAAAGATATTTTGCAGGCAATTACTGATAGACCAGACTGCTTTGTAGTGACAATTCAGATAAGACCTGGCCTTTATTGGTCTCCTTTATTGGGCTTTGGCTGGCCACACTTATTCAGAAAACAGATAACATTAACAGGGCCTGTTAGTTATCTGCAGAGCTTAAAGGCCTACCTCTGTATTGTACATGTCTGCTTCGGGAGCGGTAGATCCAGGATCAATCCTGGGTCGAGTCACACCTGAGACTTTAAAAGAGGAAGTTGTAACTTCCTCGCTTGGCGTTCAGCATGAAGGGGATAGTGCAACGACTGGTTGACCCGTATCAGTATAATGGCTCGGGCGGGGGGGACTTACTTGCCTTCGGTAAGTCGTCTCAGTGAAGCAGCACTAGATAAAAGAGCGGTGGAAATTCGTCCTGCAACAAGGAGGTACTTTACATACAATCTAAGGATTCCTTCATAGTCATATTACTGAAAAAATGTTGAGCACCATATTAAACCCCAAGCACTCACTCACTCTGTATTGCACATGTTTAAACACATATCTGTATTATGAACGCATTTGGATTAGGATAAGTCAGGGATTTTAGTCTGAAATCATTGCTGATTCATACAAGATATAGATATGAACTCTCGGTCTTCATCTTCGTTCTCTGATAGGGATTTTGATTTGGACCTGTTTTTGTGATTGAAGATATTCGTAGTCTGACAATTGGACAGAAATAACTGATTTTCATTATGCCGTGACTGAAATGGTTATGAGAAAGTGTTTCATTGTTAAATTTGTTCATTTAGTGCTTACAGTATTGTATACACTCACATGCTTGCACTTAAGCTGAACTTTTGAATTGCTGAAATGTGATGGCTGCATTTACTGCACACAGTTTCTTGCTGTTAATTATTGATGACTCCAATGTCAGCCCATAAGAGCTGGACCTGCTGGAAGAAAAAAAGAAAAACACAAGTAAAAAAAATGATATTTACTATATCTGAAACTTTCTTATATGCTCATTTACTAATTAGAATTGTGTATATACATGTAGGCTCTAAAATAAACTCAGATAGCTTCTCAGAACATCTAGAGTCCAGGAGCTTCCAGGGACCTAGGCGACCCCTGGACCCCAACCAATGATGGATCATCAAACATCCGCCTACTTTTGGGCAAAATACTTCAAAATTAAAATGAACACCCTGCTGCGAGAGGTCTTGTCAATTCATATGCTGGATCCAAGAATTATGAAGTTAGAACTACTATCAGAACATGAATTTTCTCCTTCCATCTATATGTGTCTATAATGTAGTAACCAATGCATTTGAACTTCTTTGATTGTCATTTAGAAGTTGAGTTGGATAGCAAAACGAATACATGTATGTGGATAACAACTTCTTTTTATTCAGTGAGTGACGTTTGGGTACAGGTACTAATACCATTTTCAAGCATTTGTTTATTTAATTGGTGTTTTACGGCGTACTCAAGATATTTCACTTCTACAACGGCAACCAGTGTTATGGTAGGAGGAAATCGCACAGAGCCCGGTGAAAACCCACGACCATCCGCAGGCTGCTGAAGACCTTCCCACGCACCCGTTATCAAGCCTAATGATCAGTTGGTTACAGAAGTGGGTATTTAAAGAGAGGGCTAAGTTGTTGATTTCAAGATATGGACAAAGGAGAAACATACAACGGATTGACAAGATTGACAAGGGAGGGTGACATTGTTGATTAAGCAATTGAACAATAGATGAAACATACATCAGTTAAACATTAGCCTGTGACAAATTGGGTAAAGGTCTCAGTCAGGATGGGGTGGTAGTCTGGGGTCTGTCCGCTGAGATGAGATCACTGTAGGCAGGGAGAATTAGGAAAAATTTTGGATCAGTGTATAAATGTCAAACAAACAATCAAGCGTTGCAACTGCAGGGCTGCAGTAATTACTTCATTACAATTCTGAACGCAAGGCAGGTAATTTATTTCCCGTATCATTTTGGGAATTGAGAAACATTCATCTTTCGGTCATATGTCCATCTGGAAGCCATTATTTGTGATATCTTTCATTTATCTTAAAATCTGTTTTTTTCCCCAATTAAACTACCCAAAAATCATTAAAGGGCAGGAGGTGTATAGCAAGATGCGATGGTTTCCTTCAGGCTCTGCCCAGTGTCCTTTGCCATAAATAAATAAAGTGAAAGAAAATCACATAGCTGTTTCTTTGTCACAGGTTAGCAAACCAAAGAATCCTCACACTAGAAGCCCAGCTGGAAGACTTCCACGAGAAACAAACTGTAACAATGTCAAGCACAGAAACGATTGAACTTAAGAAGAAGCTGCATGAGACGACACAAAAGCTGGCTGAAGCAGAGAGCAAGCTGGCCACAAGTAACACACAGCTGACCGAATTACAAGCTAGTGTGGAGTCGGGACGAGAAAAGAACACAGCAGCTGGAGGAAAAGCTGCAGAAGAAAGAGGACAGTATGAGAGCTATGGAGGAGAGGTATAAACGCTACCTGGAAAAAGCTAAAAGTGTAAGTTCTTGTTGTGATGGGATTATGATCTGATGATGTACAAAGGACAGTATGTAAATCATCATAGTAATTCATTTTGATCAGTAGTGTTGTGTGAAGTTTAAACTGTGACAAAACAAGAAAAGAAGCGTTTTTGGGAGATATTTGATAATAAATTGTGCAGACAAATACTCTCCAGTGTAGAAATATCAAATATCCAGTGATTAAATCAGGGTTATTTTCCAGTGATATCCAGTGATTAAATCAGGGTTATTTTCCAGTGATATCCAGTGATTAAATCAGGGTTATTTTCCTGAGCTTTGAAGGCCTCTTAAGGTACAGTATGGCTGGAAGCAGGTAGTGACCCAGTGGTTAAGGTGCTTGTCGTTTTGTAGCGAGATCAGGTTTAAACCAAACATTGAAGTAAAGAAAGCTAAAATATGAAGTAAGGTTCATCATACTGAAAATTGTGTCAAAATACTTTCCTTTTACTACTCTGTACTATGTATATACACTGCACCATAATGAATGTTTCTTGCAGTTGGCACTCACTCACCCTGACAATGACTATAGTTATAGTTCGAAAGCTTGGTAGATAAAGTGTACATAATGTACAAAATTATACTAGTCGCGTTATTCATTTGCAAGATTACTTTCATTTATGTTTTTAGATTTTTGAAGAGTGTTGAAAGGTATTCAAATATTGGAATTCTGTGGTGGGCTTTATGAGCCATACTGACAGTATCTAGGAACTCTGGTGTCACATAACCTTTTTTTCTTGATGTTGACCCGAAGGAAGGAATTTTTATGAAAATTATTTCAGTGATCTTGTAGTCATGGGTAAAAATAGTTATTCCAACACTCAGGGTCGGGATTAGAGTTGAATAAACCTAATATGACATTAGTACATGTATTCTTAACTCTGACGGTGTAGTCCATAAAGCTGCCTTAGAATTCAAACGTTTTAAAAAACAAATAAAAGTTGAAAACAATAAATGAAAGTATATTTATACATAGTTTTAAGTGGCTCTATTAAGTGATGCCTACTTCGATTTTTAGAGGACTTTTCCTGTAAACAGGGATTTTGTGGGTTTTGCACTCGCTATTGTTGTGGGGCCTTAATGATAACAGTCATATGGTCAGTTGCGCAGTCTATTATTTACTGAAAAGTTGGTCAGAAATTTGACAAAGGCTAATGGTATACCGTGGGCATTCTGAATCCCTGAACCCGTAAGACTAACCACCATTGTACAAGTGGAAAGTT